>NW_022988066.1:6363836-6491336 GCF_902827165.1 Trematomus bernacchii | reverse complement strand
CCACACTAGCTTTGCGATCGACCGGTCAATCGCGATCGACGTATTGGGCACCCCTGAGGCCTGTACTACGAAGCCGGATTTTCGCTTAGCCGGCTGACTTCAGGGAAAACTCAGGCTTTCCGGTCCTACGACGCTGGTTCTCTTTTTAGCGGGCTGGATCTCCATGGTAACTTATGCTGAGCGGCTAACCTGCTCGGGAGGAGGTTAGGTTGCAGGCTAAGAGATCAACTCAGTGAAAGCACTGCCTGCTGACCAATCAGAGCTCCGTGTGCGGAGTTTAAAGTGATCAATTCATATTACAGGATAGAGGAAATACAGAAAAACTGTCGTTGCAGGAAAGACGGCCGGCAAAAATCAACTGACTGTGTGAACGTGAACATTAATAGAATATCCCCTCCCATCTTCAGAGCAATCTGACTATTATAACATTAGCGTTAAGAAAGCTTACTTAAATATCTGCCACGACATAAGTAACCGGATCAGAGTAACATTAAGTACAGTCCGCGGCACTGTGAGTGCAGACGTAGATGTGTCCCATTATCATTCATATCATATCACATCATAATGTATCATATATTTCCTTATTTGAGTCAGCTTCTTGAGCCGTATCTGGCCGTGCAACACTCACAGTGTCACATACTGTATGCAGAAGAATTATTTCAAACAACACATTAAGTTGACGAAACACTCGAGTCAAATGTAATTAAAGTCAGATCCACTCGTGTCTTGGACGGGGCAGTGATATCATAAACCTGTTAATGTACGCATTCAAACGCTTTTTCTTTTACCAGCTGTATTCACCTTGCAGGTGCAGCTATGTGGCTTTTATCCTGGATAAAGTGTTTAAGTCATGGATGTTTAAAGTTTAACTTCTTCATATTTTACTAATATTATAGTTCACTTTTCATTCAGGAAGTATGACGCTGCGCTGTCAGTACGCTTGTCCGTGTTTGAGATTGGTCGAATGCTCCAAATACCACCCCTTTCATGTGAACGCGCACCTAACTAGATAGGACACGGCTGGCTTGAGCGATCCACTTGATATCCAGCGTCGTAGTACAGCTTAGCCAGAGCGCGTATGTTTTGGATTGGGCCAACTGGCTAACTCAAACATATCCAGGTTAGGAAAATCCGGCTTCGTAGTACAGGCCTCTGCTCTACGTCTACGGCATACCATCCAACCTCCTCAATAAACTCCAACATATCCAGAACTCTGCTGCCCGCCTCCTCACCCACACCCGCTCGCGAGACCACATCACTCCCGTCCTCCAGAACCTCCACTGGCTCCCCGTCCGTCAAATAATCGACTTCAAAGTCCTCCTCATAACTCACAAAGCCCTCAACAATCAGCCCCCCCCCCCTACCTCACAGACCTGCTGCACCACCACACCCCTTCCCGCTGCCTCCGCTCATCAGAAGCCAACCTCTATCCATCCCCACCCGCATCAATCACCGGACATGATGCGTCGCTGCCCCCTCCCTCTGGAACTCACTCCCACAACCCATCAGAGACTGCACTCACCTCACCACCTTCAAAAAACTCACAAAAGCTCACCTCTTCAATCTGGCTTTTAATGTGTGATTGTTTTTGTGTTGCTTGATTTTAATTTGACTTTAACTATATTTATTTGTTGTTCTTTTCTTTTCACTATCTTTGTAAAGCGACTTTGAGCACCTGTAAAAGCGCTAACAAAATAAATCTATTATTATTATTATTATTATTATTATTATTATTATTATTATTATAATTCATTATTTTTCTGAATAAGTTATGAATCATTCATGCAAAAAAAAACCTCCACATTTTCCAGATCCCAATGTCAAATCTCCTTAACAAGAATACAAAGAAGTGTAAAAAACTAAACAAATATCTTTGAATTTACAATAAAGTATAACAGAAAAGAAAGAAAAAAACACTAGGATAAATAAATAACCTTTTTGTCAGATTAATGACTCCAACAATGAATGAATAAAAAAACAACTGCATTATATTGTCTGATGAAGGTGGTGAATCTAACCTTTCTCCTCACCTCCAGCTCTCCATCAGCTCAGACTCATGATAAAGTCTCCTCCGGACTCCGGACCGGCTCCTGCTCTGCGTCTACCCCAGCTGCTGCGGCCTCCTCTGCACCCCCCGCACCGGCCCCCTCTCTGTCCCCCGCCTCCACGGCCCCGGCAGCACCCACCGCCTCTGCTCCGGCCCCAACAACCAGCCCGTACCCCCCCTCTCCTAACTGCCGCATCCGAGAGGTCCACTGTGGCAGCCAGGTGCGTCTGGTGGTCATTGCCATCCGAGACATCACCAAGGGGGAGGAGATCACTGTGGACTATAGCCTGACGGAGTGGGGGGAGAACCTGGTACGTGCCTTTGAAAACTGATACACACACCACACACAAACACATGTCTCTGAAATGTCACGACACAACAAAGTAGACTTTTAAACCTGCTGTTTTGTGACGTGTCGTGCATTTAGATTGTTCTTGCTGATAGATTAAGATATACGTAGACAACCTGAAAAACCCTCTGATATTTCCTGTGCAGCTAGTGTAAAGAAGTTGGAGAACATTTTTTACATAATTTCATAAAAAATCAAGTGTTGAAATTGAAAATCAAACCTGACTCACCATTTTACACAAATGGAAGCCTCAATAGACCTGAACACAATCCATCCACAAGACATTATGTTTCTGATTAAGCAGAGCTACATGTAAGCTCTCGCACTTATTTAAATTTGTTCTAAATCTTACCTAAACTTAAACCCATTGGTTAACTAATTTGAAGCTCAACTCTAAACTTTTGTTAATTCTGATCCAAAACCTGCAACTTCGGCCAAGAAATAATCTCACTTTTGTTCACCTGTCTGTCCTTGTCTACTACATCAAGTATCAAAATACATTTTACACACTCCTTATGTCTGATAACTTCAGGTACACAACCGTATGTGCTTTCACACACTGCTGATCAGCTTCACACACACACACACACACACAACACACACACACACACACACACACACACAACACACACACACACACACAACACACACACACACACACAGACACATACACACAACACACAACACACCACACACACACACACACACACACACACACACAGACACATACACCCACACACACACACACACACACCACACACACACACACACCCACACACACACGCGCACACGCACACAGACAGCTGCACACACTAAGCAAGGCATGGGGTTACCATGGTGATGGTTGAGCTCCACTTCTCACTCTACCTATAGTGCTTTAGCAACAGTAACCATGGTTATGCCAAGACATCTGCTCCTTTAATGGATGTCACTTCATCGGATCAATTTTCTCAACAAAATGATGATAAGAGAATCCGTTTAAGGAAATGAAATTGACAGCAGAGGTTGAGGTGAGGTCTCGGTTGCTCACAGCCATATAATTATATGTTAAAGTTGGAGCAGACATGTTTTTTGGTTTGATCCATCAGTATGGACTAAATGGTGATTATACACAGTAATGGTTGTAGGATAATGACGCTATCAGAGTTCACATTGTTTCCCTAAAACATTTCTGTCTGCCAGCTGGTATGAACTCCTGGGAAAATATAGACTCAGTTAACGGGATAAAGGAAGTGTGTCAAGCGATTCTCAATCAAAACATGAAGAATATAGCACTTTGTTTTCCACCTGAGGCCGCTATCCCCTAACCCCTAACGGTATCAGTGCAGTAACTACCTCAAGTAGTGGAAATGGAGCAACTGAGGAAAATAAAATGTGTCCTGACAACGTCATACGCTTATTTGAATATTGTTTAGTCCTAAAAATATGATTTGGCTGCAGGCAGAGGAGCTGTGGACTGTGATTACTCTGAGCGCATTAGGAGTAAAACATAATATAATATATTTGAAGTTAATCTTGGCTTTTTCCTCTAATGGTCTGAAAGTTGCTAAATGTGTCGCTAAATCAATAGGCTCTGAAAAAAAAATGAAAGCAGTCAGGTTCACTTTATGACAGCTTCACCAACAATAATACCACATAGAAACACTAGGGGGCGGAAAGTGACAACGTTTCAATGTATTCCAACCTTAAGCAATGTGTTCACACAGTGTTTGAGAATATCCAATATGTTCCTGTTTGTTTGGTTTGTCAGTGAGTTTGAGTCCTTATGGTCCTCTGTGCTGATGACCTGCAGTGGACGGGTGTCGTCCTGCTCTCTGATTGACAGCTGAGGCTGATAGCAACAGTAACTAACAGTGTGCTGGTTTTAACGTGACTGCTTTGTGTCCCACAGAGTTTCCGTGGTCCTGCGTCTCCAGCACAAGACGAGTGTATCTCCGACAGTGAGAATAACAATAATATCAAAAAGGTAAGAGAAAACACACTTTTCCCTAAAAGCACAGTTAGACTGACAAACTGACAAACTGACTGCTCCTAGTACTAGACTCCTGGTACTAGGATGGGTTAAAAGCAGAGGCCAAATTTCACTGTGTGTGCTGTGTGCTCTGCATGTGTGACCATTAAAGAGGGTTTCATCCCTCCTATTCTATTCTAAAACATCAGTTTTACTAATTTAAGAAGTGACAACTAGGCAATGAACTCTATTAATTGTACACAACCTGCTCTCTTCTAAACAGTAGACAAAGTTAGTGATCAGCTGGTGAACATAATGAGCTTTTAACTAGTTCCCCATATTCATGATATTCAGATAATGATCATGTCATTGTAGCAAAGTAGCCACAAATAAATATAATTTTAAGACACAACTTCAACTTGAGATATTTGGTTGCTTTGGAAACTTTCCATCTTCATCAGAAAATAAAATCTGTGATTGTCACTCTATTAAAACAGCGGTATTTGGAGGTCAACTAAACTACATTTATTTCTGTTTTCAAAAGAATCAACCTACACTGTTTAAGAGACTATTTTAAATATAGTGAATACATGCATTGCATTTGATAATGAATTATGCTATGCAGTAAGCTTCTCACAACTATTACTCCCTATCACTGTGCTGTAAAAAGCAGCACTGATTCTGAACAAACTGAATATCAGTGAGTAAATGTAGATGCGGTTGTAATGCGCCACAGTGCCTGCAGGATGCCACCTGTCTGGATGTGGGTGGACAACACTAATGTTGGACTCAACATAATCATTATAATACAGTTTTACTCCCCCTGTTCTGGATAATTGTTTTATTATGTGTAATAATGATTCAACATATCATCAGCTTTAACTCATTATAGTAAAGCAGCATACAGTAAGTAACCATGCTTATGCTGTCTGCTGTTTGCCACACATGCTGTGCCGACAAATGCAATAAACACCACTGATTCTCTAGCCGGTGATACATTTTTGCTTATTGCTTTAAAATGAAACAACTCTCCCGACTGTGCATCTAATTACACTGATCCAGTTTGTAGCATGGTGGGCAGTTAGTTTAAAGAGGGTTTACATTGACCACTGTGGGAATCAGGGACCAGACTTCAGGAACACAAATCTGGATTCAAATAAGAAAAAGAAAAAGAAAATATATTGAAAAAGTATTTTATGATATATTTTGTATTATGTTAGTTTTTGCATTGAACACTCTATGAATACTTTAAAGGTCACCTATTATGCAAAACCCACTTTTTCATGTTTAGGTCTGTGTAAAGAGATTCTGAAAGTTTCAGGAAAAAAGATTCTCTCACTTTTTGTCCTGGTCCATTTCTATAAAAACCTGTCTGAAAATGAGCTGATCACATTTTGGACACTTTATGATGTCATAACGAGTGTTTGGCTTGTGTAACCATTAGCCAACAACCAACCAAGGTAACCCCCACCACCTGATCACCTGAATATCCTCCTACAGCATCATTGTGTTATTTTTAACCAAATATCTCGCATAAATATCTGGGCGTTGGGAGTGGCTCCTTATTTTCATCTAAAGTAACAAACAGAGAATCAGCACTTTTGAAACAGGGCTGAAACAGAGGGGATTATGGGATGCTACAATGCATGATCTGTTTGGTATTTCGAGCCAAACACTTCAGAGACATGTTTTGTATATTATCTGAGACCTATAATATATTGATGAAAAACAGTATAATAGGGGACCTTTAAAAACACCTCCGGACATCAGGTGACATGTTCTTTTTTTCACTTCCCTTTCTCTCTGTCTCACTTCCAGGAGGAGGAGCCTCTCTCCGTGTCAGCCCAGCATCGGCAGCAGCAGCAGGAGTATGTCACCCCCTCATGGTCCCTCTCCCCCTCCTCCTCCCCCATCTCCCACTCTGACGCCAGTGACTCAGACTCTGTAGAAGAAGACAACGCCAGCCCCCGCGGCCGGGCACAACAGCGGCGCAAGAAGCGGCGCAACACCCCTTCAAAGAAAAAGACCCCCCATCGGACACTAGCCGGGCGGTCTTCGCTGGCTTCGCCCAACAGCATTCCTCCTCACAACCGCCCGCTTTCTTCATCCCACCCTCCAGCGCAGTCCTCCCCTCCCTCCTCCTCTTCTGCTAAGCCTGTGTTCAAAGCTCCGGCTCCACATGGCTCTATCACCAAAGGCATCATCAGCGCAAACGCCCCCAGAGGCGTGTCCATAGACGCCATGCGGCAAACCTGCGAGCACTGCGGACGTCACTTCCGCTCCCTGGGTCGCCACTTGGATAAACACCATGCCCACCAACCAGAAGTGTGCTCCGCCCTCGTGGAGCGCTACACACAAATGCCCCGTCTGCACCCACAGAGCACAAACCCTCCCACCGCTCACACACACTCTCCGTCGCCACAGAGCGAAAGACAGAGTTCAGAACTTCCGCAGATTGGCGCCCAGGACCTCTCCATGCCTCCGCCCACTCTCACAGCAGCTAACCAATCCCCTGCCTCCTCTGGGAGAAACTCCACCCCTCCGGTGCTGACTCCTCCACAAGGACAGAGCGCCGTGCTGGTGTCCGTGCTGAAAAGAAGCCCCCCCCCCTGTGGCTGTGACGCAGTCCAGGAGGGGATCAATGGGGATGATGGAGACGGAAAGACAGGGGGAGGAGGGAGAGATAGAGGAGGAGGAAGATGAAGATGATGTGGAGGTCGTGGAGATAAAGAGGCCCAAGGAGGAGGAGGAAGATCTTGAGCTGGTGTGCCCTCAGCACTTCATCAGCAATTTGGCCAAAGAGATGGAGCCACCAAAAGAAGAGGAGGAGGAGGAGGAGGAAGAAGAGGAGGAGAATGGAGTGATGGAGGTGGAAGATGAAAGTGGGACAGACGAGAAGGACAAGGATTTGATGAGGTAACTTTACGACTTTTCCTGCTTTGTGAGCAAATCTGTAGGATGATTATTTTATAACACATCACTTTGTTTACAAAATGAATTGTCCAACCAACAGTCCAAAACCCAAATAAATGTTTTACAAAAAAACCCATCAAATTCTCAAATTTCGCATGCTTAAACAAGTGATCCACATTTTGGTTTATAAAGGTTATCATTGAATTATTAGAACAGTTGCAGATAATGTCATCAAAATAGTCATCAAAATAGTTGTTATTTGCACAGATATCATCTAATATTTCCCCTCTAATACTTGCCGGACTCTGTTGCTACATGTTAGCTCGTACTTTAAAACATTGACAGTTAGACTGTAGGATACTGTAACAAACCATTAAGTTGTTCCAAGTTATTTGAACTAACACTATAAGAATGAATAACTAACCTCATGTTCACCACCTCTCTTCCTCCAGTGGTTCGGGGCGTCACCACATGCTGCCCCTCCTCTCGTCCTTGTCCTCTCTGGTGCTGTACCTCCGGCGGCTGCAGCACTCTGCCTTCCTGTCCCTGTCCCGGCAGCTGCAGTCGGCCGAGGCCTGGCGCCTGCTGTGCCACTCCAGCCTGGCTCTGCTCATCCTGTACAACCGCCGGCGTGAGTGTGAGGTCTCCAAGCTTTCCATCACAGAATACCACGCTCGCATCACTCCCCAGTGCCCGGTTCCTGTCCCACCGGGGGCCCCTCCTGCTCTCACTCCCTTAGAGGCCTCCCTGTCCCCCTTCGAGCGTCTGGTGCTTCCCCACCTCCCCAGAGTCGGGGTCCAGGGTAAACGAGGAAGAGTCCAGCCCCTCATCCTCCCGCCTCACTGCGAGCCCTGCCTGGAGCTCCTCCTGCAGACGCGGCAGGAAGTGGGAGTCGACCCCGCAAACCCGTATGTCTTCGCCAGGCCATACCACTCCCCCGCCACGCCGCTGCGAGGCACCGACCTCCTCCGCAGCCTGGCCCGCTCGAGTGGCACCCGCAACCCCCGAGCCCTGACCCAGACCAGGGTCCGCCGGCAGGTCGCCATCCTGACGCAGCTGCTGCTCCTGGGAGAAGGAGAGGAGCCCGGGCAGCCTGGAGGCAGCGCTGTGGAGAGGCTGGAGCACTTCCTGGAGAGGGAGTACCATGTGACACAGAACTGTGCTGGAATTGGACAAGACCCAGGCCTGATGGGCAGAGTGGGCAGAGTGGTGCTCTGCGGAGAGAGAGATGGAGTTCTCTTCAGAGGAATGAGCCTGAACCACATCTGCCTGGAACTGGACGGTGAGTTTTTCTAATTGAATGTGTCTGTTTCTGTTGTCCAAAACACGCTGTCTCTTCCCTTCCTTCATGGTGTCAAACATCCCCCGGCTGGAAAAGGATTGCAAACTTTCTTCCAGTTTTGAAGGATGTTTTTCTGTGTGTTGACAAGCTGTTTGTTAAGGAAGAAGCAGAGCAGTGACAGATTTTTCTTCTACCTTCTCGCCTCCTCTCCAGTAATGTCAGGAAACTCTGCAGACTCGTACTCGGAGGGAGAGTCTGAAGGGGAGCAGACGAAGGAGAAGCCCGAGGCAACCCCCCCTGCCCCTGCCCCTGCTCCTGCTCCCACCCCTACACCTACCCTGCTGTATGTCAGGAAGGGCAAGAACAACGGGCGGGTGGGCCGACCTAAGAAGCTGAAGAACAGCCAGCCAGCCCTTCCATCTGCTCCACCTTCCTCCACACACCACAGCCGGGACTCAGGACAGCCCAAATCAGGTTTGTAAAGGTTTTAATAATAGGTGTAGTTGCCAAATAATGATTTACCAAAACAAAGGAATGTAAATAAATATAAAGTACATGTGATATTTAAATGTACACTGCATTTATGTCCAAATAACCCCAAAATAGACTCAATACAAATTATAATGTTGAAAAAAGTGGAAAATAATAGAATAATATATTTGTGTGTGGAAAAAAGTAATACAAATATAGTTTTTATGACACACTATACTTTGACTTTTGACTCTATGACTTTTTAAATGACATATTATACTATAACAATGCTAAGTCATAAATAAAACTATAGCGTATAGTAGTTAAATTAACTTTAAATGGCTAGCTGGTTGATCTACTGTAGTTAAACCAAATCTACGAAACATCTGAACTCAAGGTCAAGTGGCCAAGTGGCAAGTCATAAAACACTGTGAGGTGTCTCTGTAAAAAAGACTGATGATAATGTGTATTAGGAAACTATGCAGGAATCTAAAAAGCAGATCTTAAAGTGATTTATATATATATATATATGTAGACTGTGAGCAGTGGTGGGGGTCAATGAGAGGTATCACTTGCATCGTGTAAAATGACAGAAGCTGTTGACACACATGTTCAAGTTTCCTCTCATCTCTCCTGTGTAGGAAAGCGAGGCGTCCTGAAGCGTCCCTGGTCAGAGGCGGAGCGGGCTGCGGTCGAGGAGCACCTCACCCAGAACATCACGGATCTCCGGGTCCCCGCGAAGGCTGACTGCGAGCGCTGCCTGCAGCAGTGCCCCCTGCTGGTCAGCAACCACCGCGACTGGAGGGCCATCAAGTTCTACTGCCACAATCGCATTCAGCTGCTGAAGAAAAACCAGCGTCGGGAAATCGAGCCCCTGGCCCTCATTGTCTGCTGAGAGGAGAGAGGGTTCGGGGAGGCATCAGAGCAGATTCTCAAATGGTACCCTGCTCCCCAGGAAATGCACTAGTCTTGAGAGGACGGTCCTAAAAGTTTCACTTCTCGTAGCCCGGTTTGGTTCTGACACAGCTTTTTCATTTGACACATGATGGCGTTTTTTTATTTGAGCCACACAAGAACAGAAATCTGAATTCACTTTTTTTGCTGCTCTACTTTAAGGTCTTAAAAAATGACACTAGAGTCTACACAATGCTCCTCGTTTGAGGGACTTGTCAAAAGCGGAGCACTGTGACGGGTCCCGTTTGAGACTTGCGTTGGGGGACTTCAGAGACCATGACACTTGCTCGTGATTTGTTGTACATGGACAATTTCTTTATCTCCTTCCAAAACGCATACACTAAAATGAAATGTAATCAAAGGAGGCAGTGGAGCCTCACAGTGTTGCTGAACGTCGTGAAGTAGCATTAGTGTTCCATGCGCTTGGAGACGTTAATAGGACAAATGGCCCGTGCTGGGGCCACATGTTTCTTAATAGTGACTATATAACTAGAGTAGGCAATACTACTGCTAAGACTAACCAGATCTTCTTATACAACTGACTGTAGTTCTGACAATGGTTTTATTATATTTGGACCATCATTTACATGTAAGGTACTTGTGGAGGAATGAGTTGCTGTATTGCAGTTTTTATGAAGTTTAAATTTAAAGTGGAACGCAGAGTTTCATTAGAGAGACAATTAAACGGCCGCAGAATGTTGTGAAGTTACTTTTGGATACCTAAGATGTTTTGTTCAAATACAAAGTCCAGGAACATGAGGACTGTTTGGAAACCTGTTGCATTCGACTCATTTTCCCCAGAGGAACAGTTGTTTCCTTTTGTTTTTGTCTTTTTTCTGCCTGTTGCACATTTGTTATTCAAAGCAGTAAAAAAGGTGCTATAGGCCAATAAGCTGGATATCACTTTATATGTAGAGAGGAGATTTCCCATGGTTGTGTTAGAAGTTTATTAATAAGTGGGCATTTATCACAGACGTGATTGTTCTGTCTCCACGTTTATTGCATTGTCTGTGATGTCCTTTCCATCGGTTATAGCTCCTCCTGTCCTGTCCCAGCAACACTACACGGTTTGCAGCTCCACCACATTTTTGGTTTATCTTCGGTGTCGCTTAAAATCTGCTTCCCATTGGACTAAAACCTCCATGAAATCTGAAGACAGATACTTGAAGTTATTTAAACCTTTTGCAGACTTGTTTATGTTCTTTCTTGCTCTAGCCTTGCCAGTTACATTGTACATAACAAATATATTATCATTATGCTAACTGGTTGTTCGTGCTAGACGATGTAGCTTTTTCATTTCTGAGTTATTGCTATATGTAAATAAGCCTGTTTGTAAATAATCCTCAGAGAAACAAAGAAAAAACACAATGTATGACATGCCTTGGTTATTAATGTGTTATGTTTTTTCTTTTTTTATAAGTCTTATAAAAATGTAAAGCTCTAAGTTTTGTGCTGTGGTTCTTTTTTTCCATTGCATTTATTCACAGTTCAGTTTGAAATGCTGTAGTGACTTGTATTGAACAAGTGTATAATTAATTTGACTGAAAAGATGCTATTCATGACCAAAAACACATTATGTACAGTTTTTATATCCCACATGCAGTTCACTGTAAAGCCACTTGGTGGAGGTGTTGGTTCATAAACCATGAACAGTTTTAAGAAGAAAAAAACAAAGACGTTCTGAGAATAAAAGTTCCTGGTAAAGTGGTGCATGTTCAGGTTGATAAATAATATGTTCCTGTGCTGGATGTGATTCATATAGATCACTGAATCATCCATAGATATTCTATCTGAGAAAGCAGCACAATGTTATTCAACTTTATGTTGCTACTTTGTAGAGGACTTTTATCAGACGTCCCAGCTCAGTGTCCTTCGGATGAGATTCAATTGAAATAGATCAAGTAATGTAGGATAAAATACGAGTTTGAATTATTCCCCACGGTCAAACATACTTGTTACAGCAGCTTAAGAGTATAAAAACCAAAACCAAAGGGAATAACGTTACAAATTAAAAAGGGAAACGATAAAAAAATGAAGCCATGTGCCTATAAACTAATTCCACTCATAAGAAACAAGAGAACAATAAAAACAACAGCTATAAACATATGTTCACATTTCTCCTACACAAGTGAGCCATGATGTTTAATTAAAATAAACACACACACACACACACACACACACACACACACACACACACACACACACACACACACACACACACACACACACACACACACACACACACACACATCCTCCAAAGGGAATGTAAGTAGAGCACACACAACTTTAAAGTCTTATCACAGGTTGTCAAACTCACTGGAAGATGAACTGACTGCTGGAAAACTGGAACCACTTTTCTTCAGTCCTGTGTTTTGTGGTCCTATTTGATCATCTCAACAGTCCCCTCCAACAGGGGTCACTGTTCAAATGGACAAAGTTGAAGGGCTGGCGACAAATCTTATCGTAACATATTTGTTTCAAAGCCTATGACTCATACTATGTGGTTAACTTTCAAAGATGATTTCATTGCATGCGCTGAAAATCAATAAATTAAATGTTCCAGGATTGGAAGTGACTTTAAGTCACAGCAATTCAGAGAATATTGGCAATTTCCCTCTCAGTGGAAGTAGACTTCAGGCAACAGCAGTGCTTTAAGATAATTCCCCATGTCGACATGGCATCATGTTCACAGTTATTTATACAATTCATATAAAAAATTAAAAAAAAACACAAGGAAAAGTCAGGAGTCGTGCTCCGCTCTAACTAGAAAGCCAGAGAGAAGAAGTGTGTTTTTAGTGTAGATTTAAAAACCCCTAGGGTCTGGGCCGACCTCACATGGAGGGGCAGAGTGTTCCAGAGCCTAGGGCCAGCTGCTGCGAAGGCTCGGTGCCCTCGAGTTTTAAAGCTCCCATGTCATGCTTTTCCGGTTATTACCCGTCCCCTTGTGTGTTATGAAGGTTTTTATGCATGTAAACGGTGTGCAGAGTCAAAACCCTCAAAGTACACCCTGTAGCGAGTAAAACTCTAACACAGAAAATACCTCCCCAAAACGCCTCGTTGGAGATACATCACTGCCCATTTGATTCTTCCGGGTACCGCCTGATGTCATGCGGTACCCGGAACGAAATGGACCAATCCCGAAGAGCTATGGCCACACCAGCAGCGGCGTGTTCCTCCTCCAGAGGTTCGAAGAACCGGCATTTCACAGACGAAAGCTTCCAAAACATTGCCCAGTTTGAGGCCGGATATGCACAGCTTGTTTGGACCGTTTGGAGCAGGGGAAGATCCGGGTATACAACCTGTAAGTTTGCATTGTTATTTGTGTATTTATCAAACAAGACTGTTTAAATGTGTAAACTGTGTTGGACTGCTAAGCCATTGACACAGTGCTAACTGTGCTAACTAAGTTGCTAGAGTTTCCATATATCAACTCTAATATCAGCAGATGGCCTTGCATACATGTATCTCATAGCAGGAGAATGTCTGCATTCACACACAAAATACCTATTGACAGTATACTCCGGGTGATTTGCCGTGCGGTCAGTCGCGAAACGTAATTACATTATAGCTGGCGTAGCGTGTATGCAACCGATCTAACACACGGAGCTAGAGCTAGATTTGGTCGGAAAAACATTTTTGTGATGCTACGTTGCTAGCGTTTAAATATATCAACTACAATGTCAGCAGATGGCCTTACATGTTTGTCATGGCAGGAGAATGTCTGCAGTCACACACACGGAATACTCATACAGTATAGTCCGGGTGATTTACCGTACATTGTGACAGTACATATACTGCATGTAGCTAACGAGGCTAGCTGTATGCTAGCGCAAAACAATGTATTCATGCAAGTTACATTGTATGGTAGCAGAATACCCGTATACGATTGCAATTATAAACACGTTATTGCTAGCCTAATATGAACCACTAGCTTTTGTTCATAGTAGTTTTATTACACTGCATTATAGTTGCCTTTCCTCCAAGCTAACGTTCATATCGTGTTAGCTACCAAGGTAAACAAAGCTAGGTTAGCATATTAGCAGGCAAGCTGTTCATTACACAACTACTACTAACGAATCTAAAACAACTAAGTTTCTCTAATATTTTGTGATTTGCATTTGATTTCGTCCAGCCAGATCCTGGCGGACAATCCATGACGGGGACGGGACTTCTACTACTACTGAGGCCTCGTGCTAAAAGGCACCGCACCGCACCGGCTGTGCGCAGGCAAGAGGAGGAGGAATGGATGATATACCGTGTGTATATATGTATATTTATGTTCATTTTGTACATTTCTAAAAATAAAGTTTAATGGAAATACTTAGTAGGCCTATCCTTTCTTCCCTGAATTCATATATTAGCAAACCATGATTTGATTTCTGATCAAACAGTAGTAGTTTATTACAGGTAAAAATAACTTACTCTTTGTTATGTCGGCTCGTAGGCCACAACGGAAAGGCAAGGAGACATACTCGAGTTTACAAAACCACGGCACATTTATTGTGGTAAATGCAGAGATAGGTGGTCGAGGGGAGAGGGTCGCTCAGTTTGTCCTTCTGCAGCCGCTTTGGAGAGAGACTCCGGGCCGCTGGGATTAATAGCACCGGCTACGGAGGTGTCCGTGATCGCGCTGATTACCCTCTTCAGCTCCACCCCACCGTAAGCCCTGCAACACACCTGCACAAAGGCCCTGGGGCCGTCACACTCTTCTATAACAACAGTTGTAGGTTCAGTTCGGTTAGTTAGTATAAAATATCAGCTGTACCATTACACTGATGTTCCCCGAAAAAAGCGGGCGGAGCCTCTCTGGTGGTTGACTAATCAGAACAGAGTGGCCGAGCTGACCAATCGGAGCACACTAGGCTCACAGGGAGGGGGGGGCAAGAGCTCCAACGAGTCGTTTAGTGGAGAAAGTGAATACTGCTGAATACACATGCTTGACAGAGATGCTGTATGCGAAACCAATGTGAGTTTGGAAAATTGCACAGTATAAATCTATTTTAGTATACCTCAACAATGTAATTATGATCAGTGGAAATGGCCATGACATGGGCCCTTTAAGCCTGGTCTTGGGCACTACCAGCAGCAGCTGGTCAGCAGACCTTAAAGCTCTGGCTGGGGTGTAGCGCTGGAGGAGTTCAGCTATATAGGCCGGAGCCAGCCCATTTAGTGCTTTAAAAACAAATAAAAGGATTTTAAAATCAATTCTGAACCGAACTGGAAGCCAGTGTAGTGAGGCCAGAATTGGGGTGATGTGGTCACGCTTTTTGTGGCCAGTCAGCAAACGTGCAGCTGCGTTTTGGACTAGCTGCAGGCGTTTAATTGAGGCCTGGTCCATACCCACATACAGAGCGTTGCAATAGTCCAGTCTCGAGGTTACAAAGGCGTTAATAACCCTTTCTAGGTCATTAAAAGATACATACGACTTGGTTTTGGCCAATAGTCTTATTTTAAAAAAGCAGGATTTGACTACGGTGCTGACCTGCTTGTCGAATTTAAAAGTGCTAGTGAAGGTCACTCCAAGGTTCATGACCGAGGGGAGGATGTTTTTTTTGAGAGAGCCCAGAATATCAACCGGAGAGGCTGGTGGTTGGGGTCCAAAAAAGATGACCTCAGTCTTGCTCTCGTTGAGGTTGAGAAAGTTTTTGCTCAGCCAGGATTTTATCTCTGTTAAGCAGTCCATCAACTGCTGTAGTGAGTGTTTGACATTTGCTTTGAGAGGCAGATAGATCTGTACATCGTCGGCGTAGCAGTGGAAGGGAGTATTATGTTTTGTGAGAATTGAACCTAGGGGCAGTATGTACAGTAGAAAAAGGATGGGGCCCAGAATCGAGCCTTGGGGAACCCCACAGGTAAGAGGGGCTTTGGCAGAGGAGAAGGCACCTAGCTGTACCGAGAAGCTACGGTCTGTCAGGTAGGACCTGAACCATGCAAGGGCAGAGCCTGTGATGCCAGCGGACTGTTCAAGCCGTGACAGCAGGATGCTATGGTCCACAGTGTCAAAGGCAGCTGTCAGGTCTAACAGCACCAAGACAGCTGGGCTACCTGAGTCGGCGGCTAGGAGCAGATCATTAAAAAACTCTTAAAAGGGCTGTTTCAGTGCTGTGCATGGGTTTGAAGCCAGACTGAAACTTTTCATGGATTCCATGCATGGTTAAAAAAAGACTGCAGCTGGGCGTAGACTACTCCCTCCAGGGCTTTTGATAAAAAAGGTAGCGAGAATGGAGGGGTCGAGGTATTTCATTGTGAACCGTCTGGCACTGCCCTCCTTGAAGCACTCTGTTAGGGGGTTCACACTATCTAAATGTTTCCAAAATGGCAGCTAACTTTATTAAAATAATCTTTACTTTCAAATGTGCAAGTCTGTCAGAATTTATAAAAGACAAGAAGGTTTTTCGAAAACATGTTTCCTAGGGAGGCAAAACATTAACTATTTTACCCATACCTTCTATTCTTTGGTTAAAAGATAATGGCAACTCCTTAAAACATGCACATTGCCTGTAGTCACTTTTCGATGGTACCTTTCTTTGTTCTTCCCTGTTTTATGAGAGCAAGTTTAAACATGTTATTGTCCAAACAATCAGATGTGTTTGTGTCTTGTGGATTTTGTTTGGCACCTTGATTATGGCAAGCCAATTTAGCTTTTATTCATTTCTGGAGGATATCAACAAATCTATTGAATTGAAAAAATTGAATTTTAACTTCGATTGCACATTTTTGGTATCAGAAATTCAATTGTTACTAGTTATAATTACATTTTTAATTATAACTAGTAACAATTGAATTCTTGATATCAAAAAAAGGATTTTGAACTAGTTCAAATTGTATTTCTGATATCAACAATTGAATTACTGATATCAGAAATGGGCATTTGAACTAGTTCAAATTCCAACTCCCATTGAAATGAATGAGAAAAACGATGCAAATCTCACAAGTTAAAATCGCATTTCTGTTATCAGAAATACATATTAGCCTACAACTAGTTACAATTAATTTCTGATATCAGAAATAAACATAATTACTAGTAAGAATTGAATTTTTGATATCAAGAATTCGCATTCTTACTAGTAAGAATTTATTTTTTGATATCCTCCAGAAATGAATAAAAGCTAAATTGGCTTGCCATAAACGTCTGGTGTTGTCTCCGGACATGTGAGGCAAGCTGGTTTGGAAAAGGGATCGATAGAACGTGATCAAACATACTATTTGAAGATCATGTAGCTCGTTTTGAAACTGTGCAGTGCTTGTCTGTCAAGTAGCCTAGGCAAAAGTGTTGCATTTCATCCCACCAACTTCGCACACAACACTGCTGTGACGGGTAGGCTACAATAAACCCTCCAATTGTGGGTTTTCAATGAGACTCCTTTAGCTAGACCTAGGCAACATTTATTTTTAGTGCCCGGTTCTGTCACCTTTACCTTAGCTTTCTTGTGGAGAGTAAGATGAAAAGATCAATATCACTCTCATGTCAGTAAATATGAAGCCACAGCAAGCAGCCGGTTAGCTTAGCTTAGCATTAAGACAAACATGGGAAAACAGCTAGCCTTGCCTTGCAGAAAAGTGATACAATCTACTTACTAACAACTCTTTAGCTCACTAACTAACACATTATATCCTGATTACGTACAAAAAAAAAGAAGTAAATATGACATTTAATGTTGAACAAGGGTTGTGTGCTATGTACCATCGCGACAGAGCCAAGTTAGCTGTTTCCTACTGTTGCATAATTTATGCTAAACTAAGCTCACATGCTTCATTATTTACTGCACATAAAAAGGGTGGTATTTATCAAACTCCTGGCTAGAAAAATAATAGGTTTACTTCCTAAAATGTTTCCATCAAGGTTGTCTGGAGTTACTTTACTTTCAACTTGGCCTCTTGCTCTTAATTAAATGTGTTTACTGGCTGTGGTTATTATCATATCATATCAATCTTGGTAGATGATTAAAAGAGAAATGTTCATCCTTTTCCCTCCACATTTAATAACTGTTTATCGCAGGCTTGTTCCCCCAGGATGATCAGACACATTGTTTTTGATTTCACCTCATACTGGGAAAACAACAATAATTGTCATTGTCATTGTGATGACTAAATCTACATTACAAATCATGGTTTTCTATTCAAAACCATTACAATGATGAATGAATAGCTGCAGTGCAATTTGACAATAAGCTCGTTATGTATGAATGCAGCATAAGTGCTCGAGTTGACTGCCTGAACTAGCTCGCAGGCTTCGCCCCATTTATAGCATCATTCAAGAAATAAGTCAACGGTTTTATTGAATTTGTCTAAATCTGAAGACTCTTGGACTTTGTGAATCACTGATTGACACTTTTCTAGATTATACAACTAATTTATCATGCAAAAAAAAACAAATTAACAGTATAACCATTGACAAAAATAACCTTTAGTTGCACCCCTAAAAGTAACCACAGTTCAATACCATTGCTTTCTGCTTTCATGCCAAACAGGGACTGCAGCACATTAGAGGACTGAGTCACGGCTCAGTGACTCACAGTCTGGAGGAGTGAGCCTTCTGAGTAAACAGGGTCTGAAGCGCAGGGAGGCTTTCAGCGCAGCTTTGTGTCTATTATGTTTATATAAAGTTAATGAATTTCCCCCATTTCCCTATTTAGAAAAGGCAGACAGCATTTCATGAAATTAAATCAGATGTAAGACAGTTTTTGTTGTGTCAAAAATAGGCTGAATTTAGCAACACTGTGCAAACATATTCATAAGTTAATGAATTGTTGAGTCCATTGTAAATAAATGTATCTTCAATTATTATTAAATGCATTTGGAACTTATAAACAACAGTGCATTTGACATTTATGTTAAAGTAGCAATCGCCCAATGTAAAAAAGTACTGAATTAAAATATTTCTTACTAAAAATGAGAGAGTATTATAATCTACATCCATTTGAAATCTAAAAGCTTGTCAGACGGCTGAGAAGTTCCCTATGTTTTTGGATGGTCTTTCATGCTTTTATGCTGCTGATTTCAGAGAAGAAGCTCTAAAAGCACCTAACAACAGACAGAAGCACTTAGAGTGAAAAACGACAGAGATACATAAATACGTAACTTTATAACCTGCATTTCTGTTGTTTTGTTTTACTGATCAGCCTCCTGGTCCAAGAGGTAAAGAAAAATAGCTTAAATTGAAGAACAACAAAGCATTAAGCCTTCTCTTACCATTAGCATTAACCCGCTTTCTAGGAAGAGCCAAATACACATGGTCTCTCATCCCCCTGAAGACCCTCTTTGTCTGCGTCTTATTGTGAATTTTGCATTCACGACACAGACTTTATTCACCCTCTTGCTTGATTAACTAGCAGCCAATGATGTTGCCTGCAGTTTAATTGCTAAATGAAACACATTTAATATTGTGAAAACTTCCCAGAGCTATTCAGTGGAAAAGCATTAGCTCAGCTCTGATACATTGTGATTACATTTTTTGTTTATGGTGAAATGTCTTCCTCGCACGCACGCACGCACGCACGCACGCACACACACACACACACACACACACACACACACACACACACACACACACTGTTACTTTCATTACCTGGGCTTTTTTTACCTTTATTTTTTTGACCTTTTTTTTATTCCTGTTTATATGTAAATGGATGCCTTGACGCAATTAAATCATTATGTTTGCTGCTTGCCCTTTCCTTTAACCTATATTATATAAGTGCAAGAATAACCTTATGGTGGCGAAGTCCATAGGGGACTTGGCTTGGCAACTGGAAGGTCACCAGTTCAAGTCCCGGAAAGACCAAGTGCTACCGAGGTGTCCCTGAGCAAGGCACCGTTCCCTACACTGCTCCCCGGGCGCCGTACATAATGGCAGCCCACTGCTCCTAACACTAGGATGGGTCAAATGCAGAGAAACCGTTTTGTTACATATCACCTGTACTACGTAATGACAATAAGTTAAATCTTCAATCTTCAATCTTATCAAATTACAACTTTAAAAAATAGAAGTGTCCTCGTTATATAACCAAAAACAACTTTTATAGCTTGTTGCTCGTTTGAATCTTGTGAAACTTTTATTAGTTAAAGACAAGTAAAAGAAAGGTTCACCTTGATGGCATGAACGATTCATGAAAATGTGTACAGATCCTTTCTCTAATAAAACGGCTATTATACCTATAAACCCGAAAGATCTGTTGTTGTTTGGACATGCAACTGCATACAACATTTATTAGTGAAGGAGGTGCCGGTTGGTGTCATTTTGAAGATTTTGATATTGAACCTCTCATCTAATGCCCCTGTTATCCCTGTGAGTGAAAATAGCATTACAAGCTATTTTCTAAACTTAAAGGGGACCTATCATGCAAAATGCACTTTTGTACGTCTTTTATACATGAATATGTGTCCCCGGTGTTCCAGGGAACTCACCAAGTGTCAGAAAACACAACCCTCTCTATTTTCCTCCATACCCAAATCCCTAAAAAAGGGGCTGCAACGGATCTGATAAAAACGGATCCAGATTTGAACACTGTCCTGACGTCAGGACAGTGGCGCTACGGCTATTGGGCCAACTCCACCAATCAGGAGGAGACAGCCACGGCCATTGCCTTTCGAAAGCGCTGGAGACGCTGTAGTACATATGCCAGGCCTGTAGATGGTGCTGTTCTCACAGACTAGAAATTGTCAAATTGAGCAAAATGAGGCATGGCTAAAATGCATGATCTGTTTGGTATTTTGAAAAAAAATAAGTATAAATATGCCTTATATAGGTATGGTCCTACACTATATTATTCAAATATAGCATGATAGGTCCACTTTAAATTATCAATTGTTCTGGATACATGTGACTTACAGTGGCTTTGACTTAAATTCAGTGTCTTTCACAAACGTTTGCAGGTTAAAAGCTGTTACACCATGAAGTGGAATACTGTCTTACAGTATGTTGGATAGAAAATGGATGTGAAAGTCTGCAGTGGAAAAAGCTTTCTGTGAACATTATGTACAACAGACAATAATGGCTTTTCAATCCCAATACATACATATATGATCCCTTACTATGGTGATTGCCAGATGGAGGCAATCTACCAGTGTTGTGAAACATATGAATTTATAATGTTTGTATGTGCAAAGAGTGACAAGGAATAGGTTATATAAGGAAAAAAGCTTGAATGACTTTCAAATGGAGAAATAAATAAGATAAAGGCACTGTACTTTTTTAAGGGTTAGAATTAATTTGTAATATGTGGGGAAGTAATGGGTGGATGTTTTGACTGAGATTCACCAGGTGCCTCACTGATTAAATGTTAAACCATTTATCAACCATTTCCACTTCAAAGCAAAAAAGTACATAAATGTACCTCGTCATTGCCTCATCAAATAATTATGTTGCAGCTTTGTTGGATGATCTCACATCGAGGTGTGATCGTGCCTTTGAAATAGCTTTTACTGGATCAACTAGTGGTAAGAGGCCCTCAAAAATGACACTCAGAGGCACTTTCCAATCTAATGGCCCCTTCATAATTAGGGCCTACCAAAGCAATTGACTAAAAAGCATAACTCAGTTTTATGATGTGACAACACTAGAGCAAAGGTTTGGATAAGTTTAGGCACTAAACAATTTGGTTAAGTTATAGTATATCTTACATTTTTTTAAATAGGAAAACCATCAGCGCCGACAGGTGTTCAAATCTGATGTTTGTTTACCCATCCCTCCCAACCGACCTCCATATGTGGAGTTTGTAGCTCAACATCAACATCATCTGCCATAATTATTGAAAGCTGCTAGAGAAATGTTCTCACGTGTTGTTTTGGGACACTGAAAGACTTCTCGTGTTGTTCTTTTCGAGACAACAGCACAGTCTCTACTGGATCAAAGTTTTTAATATTTGCAGTTTGTAACTTTGTTAAAACTGTTATAATATATATTTTAGTATGACAAACAATGGAAATATTGACTACGTGTCATGTGAATGGATGACTCTCAAAGATGAACCTTCAGAGGGACTACAGATTGAAGCGAGCTCATGAAATAATTCTGGCATATTAACATTAACACTGAAATGTTGATAAATGTGTCACACCTTTACTGTTTTGGTTCACTCTCATGTTATTATTTGTGAAGCTGCGTTAGCTGTTTTCAGCAAAGATTTCTAACAACCCCACTGTATATTATCTGGCCAGCATTAAAGGGCAGGCAAACCAAGTTAGCAACCAGCTAGTGAGCATAGTGGAGAATGTTGGAGCTAAAGGGACAGATAAAAAGTATGAGTAAGAGTTTGGATGTTATTATTATTATCAGGGTTATTCTCCCACTCGCAAGGACCCTCATTGAAATGCCTCACTCCAATTTGCAGTAATTCTAACCTTAATCTCTATAATAGGCTTGTCCCTTTGGAGAATGTGAGGAATAAAACATCTAAATCGACAAAATGACCTCGCAGTCCTTACAATTTGAAGAACATATTTTTTCATTGGCAGCTTTTGTACAGTCTTGTGTAACGGCTGATGTACAGAGCAGCAGAAGAACATTAAGTGCACTTTATTGTTGTGGCAACCACATAAGAATGTAGTCATGTGTTATGGTCTTATTATAGCACATCTCCACCTTTACAAATGCACACATTTTCATTAATGGATTAGAGGGATTTAAACTATTCTTTCACCAGCGAAGCCCACATTTTGCTAAATTCATAGTCCAAATGTACAACATGTTCTAAGACAAGAAGTCAGGTATTCAAAGCTTTTGTGATGGAGGACAGAGTGAGCCCTTTTGTTCACACATTTTTCATTTCATGACTTGAGCTAGCAGTTAGAAAACCCTTTAATGCCAGCATATGTTAATCCGAGAACACGCCTTTGGTTTTCTGTCGATGGATTTGGGGAAGGGGTTAAGGCATAGATGTTCTCCAAATCACACAAGATACTGAAACATCTGAGAAAAAGATATTTCAAGCTGTCTTCCTGCAGCTACACTAATAACATTAAATCAAGCTAACTGTTCATCAAATGACACATAGATAAAAACTCAAAATTAAAAGTAGAATTTGCTAAAATAAAATGATAATCTTAATTTAAATTATCCCTTCATTTCATTCAAATGTTCTAAGGAATGGAGACATTGCTCTAAGACGATACACAAAGTAAGACACATAAACACACTTATATTTCACTTAAGATTTGTGAATCTGTTTTATTCAAAATTTTATATTTAATAGCCATTGTCAATTTCAGAAACTAGTTTCTTGAAAGAACAGCTCAAATGTTAATGAGGAGAAACTAAAAGATTGCTTTGTTTGATGGAGTTTTTCAACCTAATTCGGTGCAATGCATGGTGACACTGATTATCTTCAACTACAGAGAAAAGTGGTTTGGTATTTACTTTTCTTGAATGTCACGCTGTCTAAATAAAAAGATTTATACGAATCAACTGGAACTAACTGACACTGAAGTAATTAGTCACGCACTCAACCTTCCATTGGAAATAGTAATTTGCAGGAAACCTTCCACAATGAATGGTTCTAATTTTCTAGAAAATTATGAAAGACTTTTGACAAATGCACCAACAAAATGTCTAACAATGTGTAAGACCATAATGTATAACTGGTATTATTGCATCCGCTCTGTACTGTCTGTCTTTGAATTTGTGTTAAACGCTATTATGTTTAGATGTACCTTTGTTTCCTTACTACATAAATGCCTAAACAGGAGGACCTTTAATGCTAATTTGGCATTAACTCCCCAAGATAAATGAGGGTGCAGAAGCCCCCCTGCAGGGAGAGACTGCCTGCATGCAGGTGAGTGATTAGTTATTCTGTTTCACCACAACCTTTACAAGGACAGATCTTTGAGTCTGACCTTCTGTTTTTTGAAGGTATTTCTGCATACTGGCACTTTATCATTACTAGCTAGTTAACACAAGTATCCTTAGTAATTCTTCAATCTTTCATGCTTGGGATTCACTATTAGATACAGTTATGATTTTACAGGTGTCATAAAAAACAGTTGCTCAAAAACACCATGACTCTGATTTACAAAAAAATCAGGTTGCTATAATAATAATAATAATAATAATAATAATACATTTCAGTTATATAGCACACTTTAAAAACAACGTCATCTCAAGTTGCTTCACAATGCTAGAAAATGAAATAAAAATAAAAAGTGATCTAAGGAGCATATTGAATAAAATATGGTAATATAAAAAAGGTGAATAGCATAAAAGGTTAGAATAAAGAGCTATCTATTTGCATTGCATGGCAGCTTTATTTTTGCAACAACATACAAAATATGAAGAAATATATTGGCTTCAAGTGATGCAGCCTGATGAACCAAACTAATTGTGTTTCACATCCCGCCTCATAGACATCACATTAACACTCAGCTTGTGACTATTGTTTCTGTACATAATTGCACATGTCCTCTAAACTAAATACTGTTTTACAGCACCGCTCTTCATTGTTAAAACAGATATATTTCATATTTGTATTCTCAATTGTCCCATTGTATTTATGTTATATCACTGTTGCAGTTGTTTTGTGATTAGTTTAGAACCAAACATGCAAAAAAACACACCTTGGCATCAAACCTGATTCTGATTAAATGCAAATGTAACCCTGACAAATATTCTGCGTAGGGGTTGAGTTATTAAAATCAGTTTCAAGCCAAGAGGTTTACAGACACTTTGCATGTTTTCTTGTAGGTAAAATGAGATGAACGAATGGCATTTTTCTGCCTGTTACTCTTACACTTTAGGCACTCTCTAATTGCAATAAAACACTGATTATTACCATAATTCGGTTGACATCAACATTTTCTTATAAGGACAAGAGTCAGTGTTAATGTTATAGTAATGCGTTCACCATTATTGGATACCTGTAAATGTAAATAGGTTGCTAATGTATACCCCTGTAATTATGTTGTGATGTCCTTTTGTTTTCTGTTTGTTTTTATATGTGTAACTAAATGTGCCGCAGGTCTCCCTTGTAAAAGAGATCGTTGATCTCAATGGGATTTTTTAACCTGGATAAATAAAGGCTACAAACAAACAAACAAACCATGAGTCCAAAGAAATGATATATTAAAATAGAAAACATTTCAAGCAGTTTTTCTCAGGCCATTAAAGATCTGTGATGGAAGGACACACAGTCCTGTGATAATAAACACATTTGAGCTACTCTTATTTAAGACTTTTCCTTTCATGTTACTTTCTACTGCTTATATTTCAAAGGGAAACATCATTACATTTATTTGAGAGGTTAATTTACACATCAAGAGGTTTGCATCCAAAAAGCTTATTAAATGTGTTTTTTAATACATAAATGACAATGAAGAAGAAGATATACTTTATTCATCCCGTACAGGGAAATGTCTTTCCCCACTCTGTTGTGTTTACACACATTACACACACAGGATATACATGCAGGTACAAGGTACATGCGGGTACCTTGGTGCCAGGTACCCGGCACCAAGGGAGCAGTTTTGAGGTTAGGTGCCTTGCTCAAGGGCACCTTGGCAGTGGCCTTGGAGGTGAACTGGCAACTCTCCATACCAGCTCACTCCATATTATATTTTTTGGTCCAATCGGGACATGAACCAGCGACCCTTTGGTTCCAAGACCAAGTCCCTACAGACTGAGCCACTGCCGCCTTAATGTATTGTTTCTATAAGATTGTTTTATTTTTTATAGTTTTTGTAAATGTGTCACTTAAGACACCTAAGAATGTTGGGATTGGCGTTCATCACCATTTTCAATGTTCCTTCAAACCAAACAATTTAATTGATTAAAGGAGGAAATTCAGATTATTCTACAAGTGTGGTTGTATGAATTTATCCATAGTCTGTGTGTCACCTCCAGCTCGGCATTCTCCAGTTTCTTGAGTTACCAACACAGGAGCAAACAATGTGATGCTGTGGACGGGGACAACAGCAGCACATTTACCTCAACACTTCTGAACTATTCCTTTAACATTTCAAGCAGCTTGTTTCTTAGTAACCTCAGTTCAGGTAAGGATTTGTGCAGGAAAAAAAAGATTTTCCTCTGAAAACTCTGAGCATTTATTTTAATTAAATCCCTTAATTAAGTGTAATTCCAACAATGTGAGCATTCATTTTACACAAATAATATAACCTTCATTATTATGTGTAAAAGCTTAAGTGCATCAGAGAGTTGTGTAGTCGCATCGTATGCTGCGCAACATCTTGCTCAAGAACATTATTGGACTAAAAAGGAGACATTCAAAAAGGGCATTTCAATCATCAAGGAGAACGCTACAAATTAGAGGCCAACAACTGAAAATGATAGAGGTGCCTGTCAAAGAAACCTTGAGCAGGAATAGTTTTAGAATTGTGCCATTCAGAAAGTGTCTGGTTCCGAAGGAATAGTAAGCTATATTAAAAAATAAATAAATCCAACATAAGCATAATTACATGAAAACATAATTACTCACCTTTAACTCTTTGGATCTTGGCATTGAAAAAGCTACATTGTTAAAAATAAGTGCACTCAGCATTTAATGATGTGCCAAACAATAAGGTCTAGTCAATTACCCGACACAACTTTACATGTCTGCTAACAGAGACAGGTCTGGACTCATGGTTCAGAATATACGAGGGGAACAGGTAAGCATTTGCTTTTGAGGTCAAGTATAGACCAGGGGTCGGCAACCTTTCTGATATGAAGTGCCATTTAAAAAATAAAATCTGATTAGTGTGCCGACGTTCGTGAACTGTAAACGGGGGGGGGGGGCTCGTGAACTGTCAACTGGAGGGCGGGGGGAGCCTCGCTGCGGGGAAGCTGTCAACGCAACTTACATGATGCCGTTTAAACACATTTAAATAAAGGGCGGTGCCGGCCGTCAGCGAACCGAGTCCGGTCGTCAACGGCCCGCTGGCGACCGGCTCGGTTCGCTGACGACCGGACATACTGTGATTCTCCAGAACACACAGTTGGCCAGTCCCCTGTGTAGCATATTATTTTCGATGACAGATGAGCAGATCGCCACTGGGCTTTCAACTAAAGACACAGCCACGCAAAAACTGCGGCATGTACAGCTCCTTATACTGCAATGAGTGAAGTGCGCTACACCCCTGATCGTTTCACCATGGAGGAAAGCAGCAGAAAGTCAACTGGAGTTAAAGAGAGCGGGGCATAGAAGTTATCCTTCTGCGCTGTGTTGCGTGCATGGCTTCCTTCTGCAGGGGGAGACGCGCTCTGCCGGCGGTCTCGTTCAGGATCCGAAAATACAATTTAAATATTTTTCCACACTTATTCCTAGTGTGCCACTGGTTACGGTCCCGCGTGCCAACCCCTAGACAGTATTGCAACATTAACAAGACACATTCATTTATTACGATGCTTCACCAAAAACATGAATGAACATGGGAAAGCATGTTTACATCAATATATACTCATGACACATTTCATGTATAAACAAAACATCAAGTAATGTGGGTACAACTGTGAAAACTCATGAATCTTGTGTACATTTAGCTAACAATGTGAGAGTTTAAATATCTGCCCCCGTGTTTTATTTCATTCATGAGAGCGGTGCCACATTGACGCAGTCTTCCACCATCTCAAACAGGACGTGGTGTGGGCTGGTACGTTGGGATATCTCCCTGGCCGTCTCCCCGCTGCCGCTGCGGAGCTCCGGCCTCAGGTGTAGCTGAGATAGCAGGAGCTCCAATGTGTTGGGGGAGTCTGTCATGAGGGGGGTGGTGTCGGAGGCGGCCAGGTGGAGCGCGGTGAGCCCCCCGTTGGTCTGGGCGTTCAGTTCGGCTCCATGTTTCAGGAGAAAACTCGCCACTTTGACGCGGCTCCAGCGGCAGGCGCTATGGAGGGGCGTCCAGCCGTCGTGGGTGCGAGGGTTCACCTTTGACCCCGCGGCGATTAAAGCAGAGACAGCGTCAACATGGCCGCTGTACGCTGCTCGGTGCAGGGGAGTGTATCCATCCTCATCACAGCTGTGCACCACCAACGGATCAGCAGTTGCCACCCTTCGGATTGTGGAAACCTGTGAGAAAATGCAGAAACAGAGGTTTTTAGGAAACTAGAAATTGCTTCGAATAGTCTCATGAAAGATGTATTCCCTTAAAGTTCACTTATTATGCAAAATCCACTTTTTCACATCTTTTATACATAAACATGTGTCCACTCTGTGTAAAGAGATTCTGAAAGTTTCAGGAAAAAACATTTGGTCACTTTTTGTCCTGATCCATTTATATCAAAACCTGTCTGAAAATGAGCCGATCAGATTTTGGCCACTTTATGATGTCATAACGATTTTTTGGCTTGTGTAACCATTAGCCAATAACCAACCAAGGTAACACCCCCCACCATATCACCTGAATGTCCTCCTAGAGCACCATTGTGTTTTTTTTAACCAAATATCTCGCAGAGGGGCGTGGGGAGTGGCTCCTTATTTTCATCTAAAGTAACAGACAGAGAATCAGCACTTTTTCTTTTTTTTCAGACTTTTTTTATTGGGTTTTCAGACAAAAGTGCTAGTGGAGCACGCTCAGGTACTGCGGAGTGCATAAAGCTTAGCATACTCTTCACGCTAACGAAGGATCACTTCTTCTTCAGGGCAGGGAAGGCTACGCAGTAAGCAGTCTACTGTCCCGCAGCTGCTGCCTCTCTGTTGGACTCCGGTACTGCACATTACTCACGAGACGTTGTAAAAAAGAAAATGAGTGGGGGGCGAACGCACTAACCACTCCGCCAACGCCACAGTCACCCCCGTCGTGCGGGTCGGATGAGAATGTTTGGCGGGCCGGATGTGGCCCGCGGGCCGCCAGTTGATGGTCACTGTCCTACAGTGTCAAACCCTACCGGGTGCGTTTCAGAAGCAGAGCGTCTTGCGTGCTGGCTCGCAGTTTTTGTTGATTTGGGCATATTTCCTGGACAGGCTACTTTGTACAGACAAAGTTAATAATAATTGTAATATTCCAGTTATAAACGACATGAATCAAAGATGTGTTGCTGTATTTTAGTGGTAAAAAAATGCATTCATCGTCATAATTATTCTATATATATAATTTACACAGTACCTGTAAACCGGAGGAGAACGCTGGCATTTCTTGAAAGAATACGGAGGGATAGGGTCTGCAAAATTAGTTTATTTTGGGGATTGACTGGATGCTCTGACCGGTCCACTTCCTGCCTGGCGCTATGCAACGCCTCGCGTCGCGTCGAAAATAGACCAGCCGCCTATTTTTAGCGGAGCCCAGCGCCGAGACGCTTCTGGGACGCTTCTGGGACGACGATCGCGGCCACTCTAATCAATGGGTGCTATTCCACCACACGCGGCGTGTTACGGCTCAGAAGCGTCCCAGAAGCGTCTCGGCGCAGGGCTCCTCTAAAATTAGGATGAATCCTATTTTTGACGCGACGCAGCCGTAACGTAATGTCGGGCAGGCAGGAAGTGGAACGTTCAGAGCTATATAGACCTATATATACACACACACAAACTCATTTTGCAGACCCTATCCCTCCGTAGTCTTTCAAGTAGGAGGAGAAATGCCAGCGTTCTCCTCCGGTTTACAGGCACTGTGTAAATTATATATATAGAATAATTATGATGATGAATGCATTTTTTTTACCACTAAAATACAGCAACACATCTTTGATTCATGTCGTTTATAACTGGAATATTACAGTTATTATTAACTTTGTCTGTACAAAGTAGCCTGTCTAGGAAATATGCCCAAATCAACAAAAACTGCGCGCCGGCAGGCAAGACGCTCCGCTTCTGAAACGCGCCGGGTAGGGTATGACGCCGGAGGAGGCCGGACCAAAACCGCGGCGCAGACGGACCCGGTGGAATCTAGGGGTAAGAGTTTGTCAGTCCGGGATAGTATCAACGGTCATTTTATCAGTATATGCAAACAATTGTCCACATGTCTTCTTAAAACTAGCAGACGACCCTATCAGCGTACATCTAATTTTTTCCATATTAACAAAGAAAAATATATCTCTAATCCAGTCCTGATGGGCAGGTGAAGCTGGGGATTTCCACTCGAGTATAATCAAGCGTCTAGCTAAGAAGGTAACAAAAGCTACAAAGTTCTTCTTATAATTTGGCATTGCAGGCCTAATGATGACTCCGAATAGGGCAATGATTGCAGAAGGCTTGACAGAGACAGAGATAACCTGTGATATTGTATTGAATATTTCAGACCAAAAGTTATGCAGAGAGGGGCAAGTCCAAAACATATGGATGTAGGTAGCTGGAGATTGACGGCATCTATCGCAGACAGGATCAACACGTCATATATTTTGGATAACCTGACCTTAGTTAAGTGATAGCGGTGAAGAACTGATGGAAGCCACCAACTTGTCTAGACTAAACTGAGGCGTCACATGGGACACACAAATTAGCCTCCAGTCCACAGGTGAGGAGGGTCTGGTATGATGCAAGTGCAACAAGAAATGAACTCATTCATTGGAGATTCAAGCTAGTGGAACCAATGTGATTCTGTGCCAGTGTTCTTTTAAAGCAGTGTTCTGTCTACACAGGCTACCTATATATAATATATATCACACTTATTTGCATTAACAAAAAAACCTCAATGGAAATACAGCTGTGTGACAGAAGGCCTAACCGTGGTGTTTCAAGGCAAAACCTGGAATTGGATAGGTGTAGGATACTCCAAACTCTAAGGCCCCGGCTCCACGGGAACGCATACGGCAAAACGCATCGGAGTAACGCAAACGCAACTGCAAAAAAGCTTCCGCCCACACGCAATATACACCGGATTGTGTCAAGCTCCACGAGACGGCTCCGTTTACATCCAACCGCTGGAAAAGCTGCAGTACATATGCCGAACCTGTACGTGGCGCTGTAACTTCCTCCACAAAAGCAGCAACTTCCTCCACAAAGCAGCGAAGAAGAATGGTTGTCATGGCTGCACTTCTGTTTATTCTCCTTGGTGGGGGCCGACGGAACCGGGCAGAGTTTTTCGCCGGTCAACGTGTGTTAAAGTTTAAATCTTCCGGACAAAATTATAAAAGTGCCGGTCAAAGGTCTTCATTGTTATTTATTGAGCTTTAAAACAAATGAATAACGACGATATAATGATATATAATCATAAAATACACGGAGGCTGTCTCTTTTTCCTCTCTTCTGACAGCGTCAGTGTCTGTCTCATGCAGCAGCTGATCCTGTAATGAGTGACCCGACAGTAAAAATAAACATATTTATAATAGGGCTGTCAAGTTAACACGTTAATAACGCGTTAACGCAAAAAAAAATTAACGCCACTAATTATTTTAACGCGATTAACGCATGTGTATTTTTTGTCCTCGCCGCCCCGTAGTTTCAGAGCGCATCGAGTTTAAAATACCATCTACAAGCTGATGCTGACAGCCCCGCTCCTGCCGCCCGCTTGTGGCAGACCACACTTCCACGCTCACCGGCAGGCCCGGACTGGCCATCGGGAGGACCGGGAGGGTGTGTATGTGTGGGGCGACTCGCGCGAGCGAGGCACACCTTACGTGTTGTTGTTGTTAGCATCTGGTGCTAGCTAGCTGCGCTAACGGATATAAGGAGCTGTTTCAATGACATTTCGCCGACAACTGCGCCGAGCACTTGACTTTATGCAGGCAGCCAGACAGTGGGACATTGTACGAAAAGTCAGCACACTCAGCACGGATAGTACGCGCAACATGATTGCAGCTCCCGTTCGAGCATATATGCCTTGAGCTGCACATACTGTAGTTCCAACGATCCATCACAGTGTACACACACACACACACACACACACACACACACACACACACACACACACACACACACACACACACACACACACACACACACACACACACACACACACACACACACACACACACACACACACACACACACACACACACACACACACACACACACACACACACACACACACACACACACACACACACACACACACACACACACACACACACACACACACACTGTATTGTATTATTGTATGAGAGAGGTTCCAGGTTGAATTGAGGCGAATATTTGTAATGTTCAGAGGTTGTTGTGTTTAATATTCATGAGAATATTTGTCATTGTTCAAATGATAATAAACAAACATAAAGCATATTTGTCCACTCATATGTTGATAAGAGTATTAAAAACTTGAAAAATATCCCTCTAAGGTACATTTAGAACAGATACAAAATGTGCGATTAATTTGCGATTAATCGTGATTATGGACAATCATGCGATTAATCGCGATTAAATATTTTAATCGACTGACAGCCCTAATTTATAACTAGTTTAGGTAGTTTGAGAGGTAATTAAAATAGCTAAGGGTGATGATCTGACTTGAAGTGTGTGTTTTGCTCCCGCTGCATCACAGCGGGAGGAGCTGCGTGTCTCCGTCCTGTCAGATTAGACTTCACTCGCGTTTATGTCCATATCGAGATAAAGATAAATAATCTGAATTCAGTGTGCAGTGTACTTTTGCGGGGGTGAGCAGCAGAGGCGGGGAGAGGCGGGGCTATTGCGTCGTCATTATCAGAAACGGATGACCGTATAGGCGACCACACGGCCCCGTTGGACCCCCCAGAGCGCTCCGTTCCCAGATCTATCCACCTTTGGACCCGTTGTCGTTTGCAGGGTCTGTTTCTACGTTTCCGTTACGGCGTCGTCTAGCTTAAAAGGGCTATACGCATGAGAAATATGCGGATTCAACCCGTTTTCGTTCCCGTGGAGCCTAGGCCTAAAAACCATTCCTTTATCTGTGCCAAAAACTATTCAGAGTGAACCTTTAACACCTCTGTAATGCATTCTCTTTATGTAAAGTGGTAACACTCAGTCTGTCAGGGCACCCAAACATGTTTAAGCAAAGTGAAACACCTACAAAATATGTGATAAGTAGCATGCTTGCAGAAAGACTTTCTTCATGTAATGTCTTATGTACATATATGTATGGAGTGAAATCATAATAACTTATTAATGTTGACCACCTGGATTTCTCTGACGGCTAAATGGACCAAATTCAGATTTGGGAGAAAATAAAAAGGAGAGAGAAATCTGTCTGGAGAAATAAATAGCACATGTTGGCGTCATTTATGCTGGGGACATGACCCCACCACATTGTAAAATGGACAATTTTATCCTGACAAAGTACAATGTCTTTAAAATGTTCTGAATACACAGAGAAATATAACACATCAACACTTTGGATTTCTTACCCAAGATAACATGTGCAATCTCAGAACAGTTTACACTTTATTTCTGTGAACCAAATTGGTGCACTTTGGACATGTGACGCATTTATTATTATAAAGCCTACAACTGTACTGCACTTTTCTTTTAAATGTGTATCTAGAAACACGTTTTGTAATTATATGACTATCCTGTGACGGCCATGGCCTGCTGATTTAGCAAAGGAGATATTATTGTGAAATTGATGGCAATTGACAATTTATTGATAAGAGGTATAAAGGTTATAAGAAATGTGGGTTAATGTATGATTATTTGGCATTGGGCGCGCAATACACACTGAACAAATTGTTATGTTGAATTTACTTACTTACCTTAAATATTAAGGTAAGTGGTTGCACGAAACAAATGTATATTTTGAAACAACTCTTACTTTATTATCGTATACAAAATGACGTAACATGAAGCATGAGTCTTAAACATCTTCTGATTCGATAAAAACAAAATGCAACTGACTGACCTGGCCTCCACCTCTACCTAGTCTGTCTCTCCCCCCTCCTGTGTACGTGTGAGAGTGTGATTACAGGAGTGAAAACAGGGGTGTGGGAGCCAGGCTGCCAGGTGTCCACAATCCAATCACCTCTGCTACAGGGTGGGATTTTCAGCTGTGTTTACTCCTGTCGGGCTTATATCCATGTAAATACTGTGGTGGAAACCAACTACGACAAAATGAACCTATTTTACCGTGATTTAATTGTAATACACGTTTCAAAATGATGCTGAAGTAACTAAATACTGATAACGGTTAGTAAAAACCATGCATTAATAATTTGACAAGTGTGCAGACAAGACGGCAGGCGAAAAAACCTTTTCAAATGCGTGTTTTCTGAATGGAGATCGGATCGATCAGGCTAAACTAACGTTGTAGCTGCTCCGTCCGGACTCACAACAACGTCCTACAGACAGAATTAAAGCAGCGACTGTATTCGCCATGACACAGACAGTCTGTGGTTTGTACATGTTTGTCTGAACAGATATGAGGAGCTGTGAGGAGTTGATTAAAGAGACTCTCGTACACACACACACTTTTGCATTTCAAAGTATTGCTTGTTCATACAGTTGAATGTTGGAGCTTCACTGTGCACTGCTGAATGATGTATGTGCAGAGTTTGACCCTTGAAGGCTGTTTTTTCTGCTCTGAAATGGAATATATTTGTTCCATATTAATAGAATTTTTGATTTTTTGATTTGATTTCGGATTTGTGAATGGGAGAAGTAGTAGATGGAAAACATACCAAACACTAATTATTCAATGTAAAGTATTTCATTTTATATACGGTAATACTAAGGAGGCATAGGCCTATAGGCAGGGGTGCACATAACTTTTGAGTGAGTTACTCAGATGAGTACCAGGAGACAGCGTTTGGTACTCACCCCACACGAAGCGTGGTCCTCCTCAGTGTCTCCTTCACTGTCCTCTATTTACACTTCTTGCATGCTAGATGATGAAGATGCACCTCCCTGTCTCTTTTTAAGCCTTCGATTTGCTTTCTCCAAAACTTGAAGTCCTTGCATTTCCTGAGGCCAAGTTGAAGGATCACATACTAAGAAATTATCACATGACTTGAAGTCATATCTGATTTCAGATGTGGGAAGTTACTAAGTGCACTTATTCAAGTACTGTACTTAAGTACAATCTTGAGATATTTGTACTTTACTTGACTTTGATCTAATTTGTAAAACTAGCTGCACCTTTACCAGCTTTGATAACACTTTAATGATCAATCATTACAAAACATATCATATATATTATTCTGAAATGGACCAATCTGCACAATGACTACTTTTACTTTTGGTACTTTAACTATATTTTGATGATAATACTTTTCTAATTTTACTTGAGTAACATTTTGAATGCAGGACTTTTATTGTAACAGAGTAACACTCTGGTACTCTTCTACTTTTACTCAAGTACAATATCTGAGTACTTCTTCCACCTCTGTCTGATTTCAAACTCTTCCATTAACCCTGAGTAAGTTTGCAACTGTGTGTTTTACTCCACTTTGTTGTAAATAAAACTACAGCAGCTTGACCACAGAGCGTGAACGTTGTGATCAGCTGATTTTGCGCAGTTCTCCAGTGTGTGCGCGGTGCACAGAATGTGCACAGGGGAGTCTCCCACTGCAGCCAGTTGGCCGAGTTTTGGCACAATTCTGTTGTTCATACCGACGTTATCCCTGTCTGTGCACACGGCGACCAACTCTGTTGTCCGGTGATCTAAGCCTCTGCCTCCTGTAAAGCTTCACAGGTCCGTCGGTTATGTCCTGCGCGGCTCGGCCAGCACCCAGTTCAGTCAGTCACAGAAAGTCAGAAGATTTTTTGCAGGGAGCGAAACGGCAACGTAGCTGCTTAATGTCTTTGTTTTTTTTTTACATGTCTCGTAGTTTACTCCATTGAGTGTTGACAAGAAACACGTGTAGACGAAATATGTGTTTTGTTTTGATGTTTTGAGGTACGCAAAGGCGCGTAGTGACACAAGTGACGTTACGCAATTCAGATTTTTGCCGCGCATGCGTACCAGTTATGTGCACCCCTGCCTATGGGATGATATAATGTTTGACATTATTGATATTAAAAAAGTGATTTGTTTTCCATGTCATTCGTGTGTTTTTCTTATCAGAAAGTCAAGTTATTTATTTATAAGCTCCAAATCCTAATTTTCCCTCAATGGCCTTTCCGCCCTGAAAAAATGTGTGACAAATGTGTGACACCAAAGGCCAAATGGCCTTTGGTGTCACACCCTAAAATGACGAAAATCCAAGCCTGGACACAACAGTCGGGTCCGTCGGGACGTGTTCTTTGGTGTCAGATTGGTGTGTAGGGGCCTTTATAGCAGAGGTGATTGGATTGTGGACACCTGGCAGCCTGGCTCCCACACCCCTGTCTCCACTCCTGTGATTAGACACACACACAGAGAGGGGAGAGACAGACTAGGCAGAGGTGGAGGCCATTACAGCAACAAAGTGCAATGGAAACAGCGGCCGTTTCTCAATGTCGAGGAGACTTGCTTGGTAGCACATGTGTGCTGGGCATTTAAACAGTCCTTCGATGACGTAGTATGCTTGAAATAGTGGCTCTGGAGCAGCTTTACTCGAAATTGAGAAACGGCCAGACTTAGCGAATAAATCACGACATAACATGAAGCATGTGACTCAAACAGCTCCTGAAGCTTCCGTTCCTCTGAGGACACTAAAAATGTCGTCAATGAAAACATCAGATATGTGGAGCGCTGAGGAGAATGTAACCTACAAAGAGAGAAAAGGGGGGGGGGGGGGGGGGGAATCAAACATTAGTGATGGCGTTTTACAGTCACCTCTGGGTCATGGTGATCTGCATCAGCTTTGATTACACAAAGCCATGCACTGTAAAGTAACTGTGTTTAATTTAACAAATAATTCGGGCCAGGGAATCTCTAAGCAGAGTAAACTAAACGAAAATCCTAATAGTTTGCTCAAAAGTTGAGGAGTAAGGAATTTGTTTGTTAAATGGACTTACCAAAACAATACGAGGTCCCCAAAGAGTAAGGTTCTGTTCTACATCACACCAACATCAGATAGAAAAATCTGCAATAAAAATAAAGATGAGCAGAAATTAAAAATAATAATAACCGAAAAAAAGGTAATTGATTGCCAATGATTACTAACTTGTGTTAGGCCAATAACTCAAAACCCTACAAACTCCTTTGTGACAAACAATGTTAGTTTTTTTTTTAATAGAGCCTTAATATTACTGGATGTGGTGCACTTTTGCTAAATGTTTAGACAAATTGCTCGTGTTACCGCCCTTAAATGCTAAACTCTTATTGCACTTTTGGCAACGAGCATTGTCCACATCGAGGGCTTAGGCCTCCTTCACACGGGAACGTTTGCGTTTATGCACAGTATGCGTATTCAAAAAAGTCTTCCGTTCACATGCATTCGTTTCATTTAACGTGTCTGTTCAAACGAGACCGCTGGAAACGCTGTAGTACATATGCTGGGACTGTAAGTGGCGCTGTAACTTCCGCCAAAATACACCAAAAGCAGCGAAGAAGAGCAGCCCGGAGCAGCCCCGCAGCAATGTTGCCATGGCTACCCTTCTGTTTAAGCCCCGCGGTGTATTTAGCAACATGTAGTTCATGTAATTCTCCATGTCCACTTGTTGCTGATGGTTGTGGTAGAGGAGCTGTAGATTTTGCACTAATATCTGTAGCATGGTCAGTAGCAGTAGCACTAGCAGTAGCTACTGACAGGAGGAAGTGTGTGTGGCGATTGCTGGTATTCAGCGGGATATAGTAATTTCCTCAGCATATGGATAAATGCAACGGGGAAGTTAACTGAAAGAAACCGAATCTGTGGATATTGCATCGACCGACCAAGAAGCACGTCTCCGTGGAGAGGACGCGCTCAGAAAGAGAGATATTCTCTACAAACACCGGGTGAGATCGCTCCTCTGGGACACGCCGGTCCTCTGCCTACAAACATTTCTCTTTTTGCCGCCGACGGGCGCAGGAGCAATGAACAATAATGGCCTGGATTAGGCAGTAAAGACAAGTTTGGTGTTTCGCAGAGCGGACTGTTTAATTTTGTTTGTGTTGTTTGGCTGGAAAATTGTCAATATAATGGATCAATGCATGAAATCTGACTCTGTTTATTTTGTTTAAGGAGTATATTGGGCGTTAACAATTCTGGTTTGCCTTTTACAATATTATTTCATTCAAGAACCCCTTGTGCGTTTAATTAACACAGCTATTTTTGATAGTTGCTACAGCAGTGAGCAGGAGAGGTGGGGAGAGGTGGGGCTATCGTTATTTTTTCAGGAAATATTCGTATAGAGGTGATTACACGGACTCGGTTGACCCCCCAGAGCGTTTCGTTTGCAAATCTATCCACCTTGGGACCCGTTATCGTTTGTGGGGTCAGTTTCTATCGGCCTCGTGTAAATAATAGGGCTATACGCACGCGAAACTATGCAGATACAAGCAGTTTTCTCCTCGTGTAAACGGCGCCTTAGTTAGCCATCTCCGCCGTGTGTGTGTTGCATGCATGTAGCAGCCACGTGTGTGTGTAAACTGCCCCGCCCCCTCGCTCACAGACAGGGGAGAGAGATCTCTCGTCTGGATTGGAAAGATCGAAAATACATCATAGACGCATTTAGTCTTATTGCATATTAGAAACGGTGTTGGCGAAACTAAGACTGCAATATAATATTTAAGTAGCAATAATACATATGACATGTATTTTTTAAATGTCTCCAGTACCGATAAAAAGACCGATAACGTTGGAGCTTAACGGTACCACTGTCTTTAATAATTCAGCCCCCGGGCCCCTTTAAGCCCCGGCCACACGAGGACGATAACGGTCGTATCTGCTACAGTTCACTATCAGATAGATGGTTCGGCCACACGAGGCCGACATGGAAACGCAGAAAACGATAACGATAACGGGTCCCAAGGTGGGTAGATCTGCAAACGAAACGCTCTGTGGGGGCAAACGGCTCTGTGTTTACACCTATACGATCCTGATAACGTTGAAGCAATAGCCCCGCCTCTCCCACCTCTCCTGCTCAGAGATCAGCTGCTGGGCTCTCAGAAGAGGGGGAGGAAAAGAGAGGCTCCGTTTTTGTATTCTTATATTATTATATAGAGTCGTTATTCATTTGTTTTAAAGCTCAATAAATAACAAAGAAGACCTTTGACCGGCACTTTTCAAATTTTGTCCGGAAGATTTAAACTTTAACGGACATGTTGACCGGCGGAAAAAAATCGAACTGAAACTCTGCCGCACGGTCCCCTCGTCCCTTGGAAGAGGCGGAGAGGTGGGTGTTTTTCATCTGCTGGTGGCAAACCGGAGAGAATTACAGCAGGAGCAAACGCTTGCCTTGGGGAAGGAGAAAAAGAGCCAGAGCGTCCACAGCGGAGAATAAACAGAAGGGCAACCATGGCAACCATGAGCGGAAGTCTTCTTCGCTGCTTTTGTGGCAGGACTACAGCGCCACTTACAGGCCTGGCATATGTACTACAGCGTCTCCAGCGCTTTCGAGCGGTCTCGTGTGAACGGACACGTTTTCTGGTGCCTGTTGCGTGTGGACGGAATACTTTTTTGATAACGATTGCGGTCCGTTTGCGTTATCGTCCTCGTGTGGCTGGGGCCTTAATACCGGGGCTCGGTACCAGTGACGTGCGGTGAGGTTCATGGCTGGTGAGGCACTGACTCACTGAGTCAGATTTACAAATATTATATTTTGACCTTAATCGAAATATTCGGTTATTTTCAAAAGCTTTTTTAGTCTGATGCTTCGATTCATTTTAAACAGACCGTTCAACAAAAGGATACCCAAAATCTAAATATTGGATTGTTCTTTCTTAGTAAGATCCCATTTTCATTACAAATGTGGTCTTACCTTGACTTGAAGATGAAGTCCATGCTATCCATCTGGACAACAATCTCTATTACTTTTTTGTAAAAGTCCTCCTTATCTTCCTGTAGTTTCAAAAGTCTAGTTTGTTGTTTGCGTCTACCGCCTCTGCGTAGAATTACAGTAGCAACAAGAACCTGTGGGCTCACGTGCGCCCCCTTCAGTGCGGCAGAGGTTATGGCTGCCTCCCCTGGTGCTTTTTTCATTGCCGTTGTATGATGAGACCAGCGAGCCTAAATATCATATATACGTGAAATAAGTTATTTACAGACTATGGATGGCGAGGATAAATGTAATAAAGGGATCTACAAACATTACATTGGTGGCCTACAGTGAGATGGTAACAGGCATGCGCTTAGGGCCCGCTTTCCAGCGTGTTTCTGTGGGGTGACGCATTCTGAGGTGAGGCAGATCTCATCTGTGCCTCACCTTACCCCACAGTAACTGGCTTGAGCGCGCTCACAAAATAAGTGCCCGCGCTCCAGCAAGTTACTGTGGGTTTACGAGAGGCAGAGCACGTCCCTGCCTCACTTCTCATCGTTCCCGTAGCGGAGCTCGGCAAATTAGCTGATTTTGACTATAAAAAGCGATTGGAATCATACATAAATCACACTTACAACACAGATCAGTGGAGACATTTTATTATTATTACTATTTAGTTTTTCTTTAGTTGTTTTTCCGTTACATTGGAGTACGACAGGTGAGGCTCTGCCTCCCCTGCCTCCCCTGACTGCACGTCGCTGCTCGGTACCCATCCCTAGCTGTAACGTTACCTCAATAGCAGGGCTGCTGCTCTGTTTACATTAGAACCAAGATGTGAACGTTAGTCGCGGTATCACTAATGCTGCGTTCACACCGGACGCGATGCGATGTTTGGGGGCGGCGTGATTATATGTAAAGTCAATGCAGAGACGCGGACAGACGCGAATTCGCTCCGACGGCGAGCATGAAGCGGTGGACGCGAATTCCGCGGCGCGATGGAGGCGATTGAAGGGGGGGGTGACAAACGCTCAAGTTCAATTTTTTCAACTCGAGCGTCATATTCGCGTGACGCGATCTCGCGGTAGCCAATCAGCGGTGAGGATCTCAGCCTGCCGTCACTGACGTTCATCCAGAAAACATCAGCCGTTAGCTGTTAGCACTCAGAGCTCACAGCTCCTCATATCTGTTCAGAAACTGGACAAAAGTTAAACAAGTACAAACCACAGATTGTCTATGTCATGGCGAATACAGTCGCTGGTTTATTTATGTCTGTAGGCCGTTGTTATGAGTGTGGTCGGAGCATATACAACGTTAGCTTAGCCTGGTCGATCCGATCTTCATTCAGAAAACAAGCATTTTAAAAGGTTTTTCGCCTGCCGTCTGTCTGCAGACTTGTCAAAGCATTAATTCATGGTTTTTACTAACCGGTATCAGTATGTTGTTACTTCGGCATCACTTAGAAACGTGTATTACAATTGAATCACGGTAAAATATGTTCATTTTGTTGTAGTTGTAGCCCCCGAGCCAGCGCGTCTTGTTTGAATGATGCGAGTAAACCCAGCTGACAGCCGCGGTGAAACTCGAGCGTTTAGAGCGATGCGATAGGAGCGATTACGGAGCGTCCACACAGCAGCATTAAAAAAATCTTGGAGGTGGGCGTATCTGAAGCTTGGGGATTTTTTGCAAGCAACGTGACCAACAACCAATCACATGAATCTCCCGCCCCCGACATACAAAGCAAAAAAGCCTGAAGTAAACTGGATATAAACTCCCCAAACAGGCGAAAACCTACCACTGTCTCTGCCACCTCCCTCCATGCCTGGCTCCTCCGGTTTGTATCCCGGTAGGTAAATAGGGACTGGTCATAAAGCACCGGGTGATTCCCTACCGCTATAATTCATTTCTCCTCCATTTTTTGGAATATGAGGAAATGACCTGCGGTATGTCTCTCCCAGCATACACGCGGTTTGATTGGCTAGCGCTTGTACTGTCAGATTTGCATAAACGGGATTTGATTGGCTGATGCTTCCACCTCAGCTTCAAAAGTTGAACATTGCTCAACTTTTGAATCCTGAGATGCCTGGAAATCTCCGCTCTGCTTCCCACAATGCAGTTCGGCGAAAAGTGAGGCAAAGTGACGTCACCCCATTCAAAGTGAATGTGGGCAGAAGCGCTGGAAGATTTTTTTAACGCTGCTGTGTGGACGGGCCGTTAAGGCCCAGACACACCAGGCCGAAATCGGCCGTCTTCGGTTGTCTGACGACGAAGCGTGCCCTGTCGCCCAAAGTCAATTTGGTGTGTCCCGAACCCTCGGCCGTGACACGCCTTATTTGGCCTTTCACGGTCGACACACGGCCGATTCAACATGTTGAATCGGCTGTGTGTCGGACACAAGCTATCGGGCCAAGAAACCACTCTGATCAGCTGTTCAGCTAGCAAATGAGAAGCGAAACGGAAGTGAGGGACGTAAACAAACGATTTAAGAAGGCACAGGACAGCAGCTAAACCCCAGCAGGTGATACTTAAAGACATCAAACATAGCCCTTAAATGTCCTCTCTTACCTCCCACACATAGCAGGGACATCTCTGATATCGGCGGGAGCGTCCCCGGCTGTCCTCTGCTGAGAGCTCCGTGATTTGTTTGGTCAAGTCCGGTTTTTCATCTCATCGGTTTATTTGTCAGTATAAAGTTGCAGGATTAGTCTCAAGTACCTCAACATTGTCCTTAAGTACAGTGTCTAAGTAAATGAGATACTGTCTACTGCTGTTCATTTACCTATTGTGAGTCGCCTCGGATAAAAGCATCACATGGAAATGTAAATTTAGCAAGAAGTGGCCATTATTACATTACATACATTACTACATTGCTGACTCAATAAACTACACACCCGCCAGAACACTGCGATCATCAGATGCAGGTCTATTAACTGTGATTTTATAGTATGTCTGCACTTTATGTGCTCATTTCATCATTCATGTATTTTTATATTCTAAAACATGTTTTCGATGGACGAGACTGAAAATGGAACGCACACGCTATTTGTTGTTTGTTTATATCACAGTCTGTTCTTCTTCTCTGTCTTCCGGTTGTTGCCTATTTTGAATGACGAATACACACTACCGCCGCCTGCTGATAAGGAGAGTTATTGCCACTCACGCATGCACAGTTCGTATGTGCTCGGCTGAAGTCTTTGTGGTGTGTTCCAGTGCGACACATGGCCAAGACGCAGGAGAACTCGCCGACGCAACAGTCGGCTTCGGCGTCGGCGAGTTCTCTGGTGACTGCCTGGTGTGTCTGGGCCTTTAGAGCGAAGCGAATATTCGCATCGCGTCCGGTGTGAACGCAGCATAACTCCTTGCCGCCAGAGAGTAACGCCGCCTACACACGGCGGCGTGCGTTGCCGCTTGGCGGTGGGCGTGTCTTGAGCTTGGGGAGTTTACGCGAGCAACGCGACCAACAACCAATCACATGAATCTCTGCTGTCAATTGCATAAAAGGTTTTACATGTCACACTTTATATGATGAACATTTATGACATTAATGTCTATGGTGCTATTTTACGCAACATTCCATGCTGGCTAAATACTGTCTATGCCTGCTAGCTGTCCATTCAAACGAAGTACACTGGATATAAACTCCCCAAACAGGCGAAAACCTACCAGTTTCACCCACTGTCTCTGCCACCTCCCTCCATGCCTGGCTCCTCCGGTTTGTATCCCGGTAGGTGAACAGGGACTGAAAGCACCGGGTGATTCCCTACCGCTACGATTATTTTCTCCTCCATTTTTTGGCATATGAGGAAATGAACTGCGGTCTGGCTCTCCCAGCATACACGCAGTTTGATTGGCTAGCGCTTGTACTGGCAGATTTGCATACGCGGGATTTGATTGGCTGACGCCTCCGCCTCAGCTTCAAAAGTAGAACATTGCTCTACTTTTGCAGCGAGCACCGCGAGAAAAGCTACGCTTTGCTCCCACAATGCAGTTCGGCGAATCGTGACGTCACCCCATTCAAAGTGAATGGGCAGAAGCGTTGAAGCGTCAACGCACGCCACCGTGTGTAGGGGCCGTAACGTTACCAAAAGCACCCTTACCAACGTGATTTCACATGTTTAGTTTTGTCCTAATATTAACACACTGATAAGAATAAGTAAAAAAAAAAAACATACTTACAGTGGGTCAGGAACACAGTAGGCATGGCCAGTATACAAGCCGGGGCAGCGGGGAAGGTGAAGCTACAAAAAAAAGCCATAGTAACAGGCAGTTAACATTCAACTTGTATTAGCCACAAACTAATAAGAAAGTCTAACAAGACAAAGATTGAATTTATCACGTATTTAACTTGAGAGCAGTATCAAGTTATCTTATAATGTTAATGATGCATGTTACACTTAAACATTACTACACAACTAAGCTAGGTTAACAGTAGGCTAACAGTTAGCTAGCTGCTGTAGGCAGCTAGCTAACTGTTTGCATGTTTGCTATGTTATGCTATGTTTGCTGTTTGCTATGTTAACATTTGCTAATGTTTATCTATCAAAACACACAGTCGATAGCGTTAATGTTAGCTATTAAGCTACCTGTTTAAGTATAATATAATACACCCAAGGCTATAAATTAGCTACTTACTTAAAACGGAGAGCCGTGGATACATTTCACCATTCATGTATTTTTATATTCTAAAACATGTTTTCGATGGACGAGAGTGAAAATGGAACGCACACGCTATTTGTTGTTTGTTTATATCAGTCTGTTCTTCTTCTCTTTCTTCCGGTTGTTGCCTATTTTGAATGACGAATACACACTACCACCGCCTGCTGGTAAGGAGAGTTATATGCGCAGTTCGTACGTGCTCGGCTGAAGTCTTTGTGGTGTGTTCCAGTGCGACACATGGCCAAGACGCAGGAGAACTCGCCGATGCAACAGTCGATGTCGGTGTCGGCGAGTTCTCTGGTGACTGCCTGGTGTGTCAGGGCCTTTACACTGAAGCAATCCATGCCTAGCAGAGATCGAGGAGGAGTCAACCCGTCTCAGACACTCATTCCAAACATCTTCTTCAATTTCAAATTGTAAATCACCCTCCCATTGTGTTTTAATAGTGTGTAGTGAGACAGGGTTTAGAGCAGGCATGGGCAAACTAAGGCCTGCGGGCCATATACGGCCCGTTGGGCTTTTTAATCCGGCCCGCCGAATATTGGTACAAAATTGTCCAAATTATAGTAAAGACCGCATTCATTTAGCCTTTTGCCTGCAATACCCGGCATTTCAGTTGATCCCACTAGATGGCGCACTCTAGACACAAATTACCTTTGCTGGAGTCGGCAACCCACCAAATACGTCACGCTTACATTGGAGGGGGTCAAGATTAACCTGAGCAATAACAGTTCACGGTTAGTAGTACAGCGAATACAAATTGTAACAAGCAGTAGCGCTGAGAAAAGGGACTAGAACGCGACCACACACTTATAAAAAACACTTATATAAAGTCAGGCAACACTAACCAGCTTAGTGTGATTCTGTTTATTTTTTGTAGGAAACGGCTTATGCCACAATATGATAGCAACAAGTAGTCGATATAGTCTGATTAGCTTTGGTTGCTATGCTAACATCACCTGTAGAATGCCAGAGAAACTTTCATAACAGCGTTGTGATGCCAAACAGCGTCAATTCAGACTGAAACACATTCACTTATGGGGATGGGGGATATTTATCAGCTGCTTGTGTGACAGTCGGACAGTGAATACTTTACAGCGGCCGCTGCTGTGAGTTAACAGTAGAATAAACTCTGGTGCACGAGCAGCACTGCAGCGGGCGGTAATACCGCTGAACCACATTAATAAACAATGCACCACGGCACTCTGGAGAAAGTAAGGTTGGATTAGTAGTTCTTTAATTTAATCTGGCTTCGTATGATTAAAAATGTGCACACTTGTGCAGATGTACAGAATGTATCATCAACAGATGTAGTACAGAACTTGCTGTGCATAAATGCATGCTTTTGTTAGAAACCAATAATAAAATATATTATACTATAAGATAAAAAAACAACAACAAACAAACATTGTAGGTGTTGCAATTTTGTCATTTGAATTATTAACAGCAAATTATTTTTTGAAGTTCTGGGGGAGCGAAATTAATAGAAAATATCTTAAAAAACAGGCATCTAAACCTCAGCTGAAAGAGCGTGCAAAAGGATGTTTAAAGTTAAATCAACCACTTTAATGTGTTCATAACTTTCACAAATTCTCTTACAAAATACAAATGGAAAGGTGAACCAGGAAAATCTAAACCCAGCTCACAGCTGCAGTCAGGACCACTTATTTTAATTACTTTTTACCACCTGGATCTTTCTACAACAATCATTTTTCAATCAAAGCCGTAATCCACTCTCTGCTTCCAGCTGATTTATATGATCATATCCAAATAGGGTTTGGACAATTGTTCCGACAAAAAAGAAAAAAAACATTGCAAAGTGCCTCTGCCTGGTTTTAAAGGCTGATTACCCCAAATAAATGTCCTTCTCAGACCTCCAGACTCTTCTAGCTGATCTATTATATACCATAACCCACTCAGTCATTACTTCCACATAACGCCTACAGATGATTATTAATCAAATATCTCATTGTGTAAATTTGAAGTGAAATCCCCAGTGGTCAATCCTACAGTATCTAAGCAATATTGATAAAGGTTTTGATCAAAAATATCTTCATACGAGTTTCTTTTCATATTGCTCCACCCATTTTGAAAGTGTCACATTGGGCTTTGAGAATTTGAGAGGTTTATCATCCAGCACTACATGGATGATTTACAACTACTTTTGTTATTTGTTTATCTAATAAGCACAACATAAGACACAAGAAAGGGTTTGCTTTTGAATTCTGTGAAAACACTAATAAATGTTATCCTTTGGCAGAAATCTGTCTCTTTAGCAACATTATTTAAATAATCAGCTAACAAGAAATACTTCACTGTGAAAGGCCTACTTAGAAAACCGCCCGTCTCACACAAATACATGTATTGGACTCCAATTGCTTTTCATTAACATAATAAAGGGAAGCAGGCACACAAACAACAACATACTCAGTGTATTAAATAATGACATGTGGCGTACACACTGTGTCTTTGCTCAGAACAGTTTAGAGAAAGCTAGTTAGGTTGAGTGAGGGAGGTGTGAGGATACAGACTGCATTTTCACACAAAATGCTGACAAGATACAGATCTGTCAGGCTTGAATGTTTATATGGTATAAACTTTGAGACAATATCCGAGCTTTTGCCACTTTTTATGTTAGTTTTCATTTTGAATCTCTTAAATTACTTTATCAATGTGATTTCTCAGATATTTTATTCACTGGATGAGATTAAAACGGATATCCCGGTTATTTATCACGAATTTCCACGAAATGTACATTAATAACGATATATTTATTGATATTGCGATATAGATATTTCAGTGAAAGTGGAAATAATGTAAAAAGCCCTGAGCGGGAGGCTGAACAAATGTATCCATTATCTTTCACATCATAATTTTAACTGTAATTTCTCTGAGACCTTTTGAGTTCCCTTGGCCCTTTGAAAGAAAACTGCTATGGTACTAACAGGTGAGCGGCCTAATTGCTATAATTACTTACTCTTCTTAAGTGATCACTTACTGCATTCCTGTGAGATTGACCTCCCTGACTCCCGAATAAATATTCTTTCTCAATTAAATTCAACTCCAGTCACTTATTTCCTGACACAGCAGCTCAGTGTTTCGCAAGTTTCCTTCCCCTTCAAAAGTTATATTTTTTGGGTGAATGCTTCCAAAAGAAAGACACGCACATTTTACTTTCGCAAAAGAACAGTCATTAAGAGATGTCACATATGGGTGAATGTTTTTTAAAATAATTAGCATTACCACCAGGCAGTTGTTTGCCTCTGCTAAAGACTCAAGTTCCAGTTTATATCTGTCAAAAAGGACATCACTTCATCATTTTTTCTACTCGGGCTGCTCGATTATGGCTCGATTATGGCAAAAATCATAATCTCGATTATTTGGGTCAATAATTGATATCACGATTATTAAAAACGATTATCCATTTACTTTGAAAACATCAATTTATTGGATAAAAAAATGTGAACAGTATATTTTTAACAGTTGATTACCCTGAACTTTAAGTATAATTCAACTGAAAAACCAATAAAAAAAAAGTTAATAATAATAATAATAAAACAATAATCGTTTTATTTTGATTACGTTGTTTTCGTAATCGTTGCAAGCCATAATCGTAATTGCGATTAAAATACGATTAATTGAGCAGCCCTAACTTGTAGTTTGTCTAAAATTGTCATATTTAGCATATCAATACTTACATTTATGGCCAAAAATGTGTTTTGTGAGGTCACAGTCACCTTTAAATCCAATTTACAGAAATAAACAAACTAGAAGTCTAAAGACCTTAGGCTTCTTATTGGGCTTAAACTATGATTTTTGAGGATGGTGAGCCTTCCAAAATGTCTTTGTATAAGTCACGAAGAAGTAATATTAAAGCAAGTGAATCTGAACTATTAGGAAATGAAATACTAAATGTTTTACACAGGCACGCACGCAAATGAGAATGAGAACCAAGGGTTGGATCCTGTCCTGTCACATTTATCTTATGCCCAGTTTAACCCATATTTACCACTAGAGAGAGTCACAACGGGGTGAAGTCTAAGTTCTTAGAGTCAAGCCAGGACAAAACATGACTTACGCGATTGTTTTCTGCAGCCCACAGAATGAGCACCTTTGGTAGGTGTTTGAGACTTTCTTCTTTTTCTAGATACCACTCCTCACTGTTGTACCTCTCCTCTTCATCCACCTCGTCCTCCTCGTCCTTGCTTTCGGTCCACAGGCTGCTGGCTCCGCGGGGGATCAGATGTCCATGTGTGTTCAGAAGCTCAAGCTGGTTGAAATCTTCAGGAAACTCCATCATTTGCTGTTTTTTTCAGAGAAACCAAGACATTAGAAATCAGGCAGATATACTTAGTGAACAACTAACTAAGAAGAAATTAAAATTAGAATTGCAGAATGAAAAAGTGAACAATTTAGAGTAATATTGTGTCCTAGCCAGTGGTGTAGTGGTCGTTGGATGCGGGGGATCGCCGTCCCCCCACTTATTTGGAGCCCCCACTTTTTTGAAGCATGATTTTTTTTGAATAGTCTAATAAATATAAAATCATTGCCAGTGTTATCAGTTGCAAGTGTGTATTTGTTGTAATAATGACAAAAACATAATACATTTCACAGTAATTACAATAAAAACGTAGCTCAAGTATTTATGCAACTTGATTTGAAGCGTGTGTGTGTGTGAGGGGCAGCACCATGTGTGTGTGTGTGTAGGGTGACCAGGTGTCCCGCTTTGTGCAGGACTGCACACACAGCGTTTTTATAATTTGTCCCGCGTCCCACAAATTGAGACTATGTCCCGCATTTGAGTGACAGTCGCGCAGAAAGGCCGGCTTGGTTCGCTGACGGCCGGCACCGCCCTTTATTATTATATTTTTTAAACGGCATCATGTAAGTTGCGCTGACAGGCGACAGAGGTCCACAGAGGTCCACCGAGCTCCACAGTGTAACCCCCCGTTGACAGTTCACGAGCGCGTCCATAGTGACTCTCCCCCTGTCCACCCCGTCCACCCAGTAAACAAATCCCCACTACACCACTGGACCTAGCTGTCCAGTGTAGACTTGTAACTCTGTGTTTAAAGTGAGAGCTCTGATAAAACAGTTGGTGAACTGAGGGAGGCGCGCTATTGGATCTGAAGTTAATAACCGTGGAATATGCGACCTAAAAGCACTGATGTTAAGCAGCGTGTACATTTACTCAAGTACTGTACTTAAGTACAACTTTACTTGAGTCTTTCAATTTTTTGCTGTACTTCTACCCCACTACTATTGAGAGGTTAATAGTGTACTTTTATTCCACTACATTTATTTAATACCTTTAGTTACTGTGCAGATTTTGATTAATGATGTGAAATGTAATCAACACTGAAATAAGACTTTAGTTACACCTGGAGTAAATTCACAAGCTACCCAGCAGTATACATTACATTACATTAGAATAGATGTTACTTGTTAGATGCTTTTATCGAAAGCGACTTACATGCTCAATACTGTGGGCAATCCCCACAGGAGCAATTTGGGGTGAAGTGTCTTGCCCAGGGACACAATGACATGCTGACTGCAGTGGGGTTTGAACCTGTGCTCCCTTGATCCGAACACCAGCGCTCTATCCACTGCGCCACACGCCTCCTGTATACAAGTAATTCAGATTAGCTGAACCCTTTAGCATTTCATAAACACATCAATGCATACATAATAATAATAATCTAAACATATTATTCTAAAATGGACCAATCTGCATAACGAGTACTTATGTATATTTTGCTGTATATACTTTTGTTTACTTGAGTAACATTTTGAATGCAGGACTTTTACTTCTATTCTACTCCAGTGGCGTAGCCAGGAATTATTGTGTGGGTGGGCCTGGAGAAATGTAGTTGGGCCAGGGGGAGACTTATTAAGCGTGGGGTATGAGCTGAAACTTCATTAATGATCTTATTTATTTTTTAATGCACTAATTAAACATAAGCATAAGCCTAAACTAGTAGTGAAAACAAAAACATAGGCACGGCGGCCTCAGAATGTGTGTAAAACTGACATCCACATGACTGGCTCGGCAGCCACAGGTTGTTTATCCTTGACAGTCGCTCAGTGGGCACACACTGAGAGTCTTTTCATATTCAGCAAATGTGTACAAACTTCACTGCAGACCTCAAGAAGAAATAAGACTTTCATTCACTCACGGCAAAACTTACTTTACTTACTAATTTACTCACGGTAAAAAAATGCACACCCTATTCCATTGTCATGAAGGTGGAATCTAACTATATCCAGAATAAGTTTTATTGGATCCAGGCTAGAAACATGTTTATTTCTGCTGTAAAGTTGGGCATTTTAACATGGGGGTCTATGGGAATGGCTCCTTTCTGCATCCATCCCCTGTCGGCCACTAGAGGAACTGCAGTTTGTGGCACTTCCTTCTGGGCTTGTCAGGAACGTCAAAATCGCTATGATGCGCTGATTGGCTGTGGGTGGGCCAGACGTGCATGTGGGTGGGCCCAGGCCCAGTTTCGTCAACTTAATGTGTTGCTTAAAATAATACTTCTGCATACAGTATGTGACACTGTAAGTGTTGCACGGCCAGATACGGCTCAAGAAGCTGACTCAAATAAGGAAATATATGATACATTATGATGTGATATGATGTGATATGAATGATAATGGGACGCATCGAAGTCTGCACTCACAGTGCCGCGGACTGTACGTAATGTATGGGCATAGATATGTCTCATAATTATTTGTGTGAACAGAAAAATTATTTGTGTGTAAATATGTGATTTGTAAATGTAAAACACCATCCACAAATGCATTTAAAGGATTTGCAAACTCACAAATACATTTGCAAATGTAAAACGGATCTGCAAATACGCTAAATATTTTTACAAATAAAAAAAAAGATCTTTGAATATCTGTTTAACATACAACTTTCGATCAGGCATTTGTGAATCCATTTTGTATTTGTCGACCAAAAATGCGCTTGTGGATCTCACATTTCTGCTTGTGGATCTCAAATCTCTGCTTGTGGATTGTCTTTTTACACACACAGAGTTTTGAGACAACCTTTCCGCCGGTCTCGGCTAAAATCTACTCGTGTCACTCGGTTATTTTCGGAAACCACGTGATGGCCTGCTGATGACGACATTTCCGCATGGTTTTCAAAGTAAGAGCATGATGGTTTGTTTAATGCGCTGTTTGTAGTACAGAGGCCTGTAATACGAAGCCGGATTTTTGCTTAGCGAGCTAACTTCAGGGAAAACTCTGGATTTCCGGTCCTACAACGCTGGTTCACTTCTTAGCGGGCTAGATCTCCATGGTAACTTATGCTGAACGGCTAGCCTGCTCCGGAGCAGGTTAGGTTCCAGGATAAGAGATCAACTCAGTGAAAGCACCGCCTGCTGACCAATCAGAGCTCAGTGTGCGGAGTTTAAAGCGATCAAGTAATATTACAGGAGAAAGGAAATAGAGTTTAGACTAGAGATGGCAAATCCGGATCCTTTTACGGACTCGGAGTCTTCTGAGTCAGTCATTGAAGAGATCCGGATCATACGAGTCCTTTGAGTCATATGAGTCAGCATCACCAAGAGCGTAGAAATCCTACCGGTGAAACCGAAAACTTGTTGCATTTCACGAGCATATTAAACTAACGTAACATTAACCTCCGCTACACAGTGTCTTTTGCTTTAATAAAAAATGTTGATCACAAAAAAAAGGGTTATTTTGCGATTTAGCGAATCTGAGTCTGCTGTTGACTCGTGCATGACGACGAGTCTGCTGGATCTCTGGATCTGCTGCTATACGGTTACGGCTCTGAGTCCGCACGAGTCTGCTATGTTTTGCACAGTGAGTCAGGATTTGCGAATCTCTGAGTCTGCTGTTGATTCGTGCACAATAGCCGCGGGAAGTAGGGGTGCTGGAGGCGGGGCTGCGAATGGTGTACATTTGAAAAATGTACTGTTGTTGAAATCTCTCCCCACTTTTGTCCTCACCCTCTAAATAAAATGACTTCCCAGTTGCCGCGGCTATGCTCGTGCATGACGAGTCTGGATCTCTGGATCTGCTATACGGTTACGGCCCTGAGTCGGGAAGTAGTACGAGTCTGCAGGAAGTGAAGGAAGTTCCCTTGATTCAGTGAGTCAGGATTTGCGAATCTGAGTCTGCTGTTGACTCGTGCATGATGAGTCTGCCTGGATCTCTGGATCTGCTACGGTTACGGCTCTGAGTCTGCAGGAAGTTTCACTGATCCGCTTCCCCTGAGCCAAACGATAACTTCTGCCAGCTATCCTACTTGCTAAAGGCTAGGCAGATGGACTGGGGTACGTTGTAATGTGATTTTACATGTTATAAGGAGAGTAGCGAGTGACCCAATTTATAGTTTTAATTTGTACGTCACCAGGTGTAGGACTCAAAGGACTCGGGTTAATGGAGAGGGGAGACTCGTCACGACCAGCTCATTACTAGGATCCGGGTTAATGATCCGGATGAATCAGGACTCACCCATCTCTAGTTTAGACTGCCGTTACAGGAAAGACGACCGGCAAAAATCACCGACTGTGTGAACGTGAAAATGAATAGAATATCACCTCCCATCTTCAGAGCAATCTGACTAATATAACATTAGCGTTAAGAAAGCTTAATTAAACATCTGCCACAACATAAGTAACCGGATCAGTAACATTACGTACAGTCCGCGGCACTATGAGTGTAGACGTCGATGTGTCCCATTATCATTCATATCACATCATAATGTATCATATATTTCCTTATCTGAGTCAGCTTCTTGAGCCGTATCTGGCCATGCAACACTCACACTGTCACATACTGTATGCAGAAGTATTATTTTAAGCAACACATTAAGTTGACAAAACACTCGAGTCATATGTAATAAAGTGAGATCCACTCGTGTCTTAGACGGGGCAGTGATATCATTAACCTGTTAATGTACGCATTCAAACTAGAGATGGCAAATCCGGATCCTTTTACGGACTCAGGGTCTTCTGAGTCAGTCATTGAAGAGATCCGGATCATACGAGTCATTTGAGTCATATGAGTCAGCATCACCAAGACCGTAGAAATCCTATCGGTGAAACCGAAAAGTTGATGCATTTCACGAGCATATTATTATTCCATATATTTTGAATATATATATATATATATATATATATATATATATATATATATAATATCTGCATGTATATTTTATATTTCGACATGTATATTTTATATTTTATTTTTCTTTCTATTCTTGTATATTTTGTAGTTTTGTTTTATTGTAAAATGCCTTTTATGCTGCTGTAACAACAATTTCCCAATTTGGGATCAATAAAGTACTATCTATCTATCTATCTATCTATTAAACTGACGTTGTATTAACCTCCGCTACACAGTGTATTTTGCTTTAATAAAAAATGTTGATCACAAAAAAAAGGGTTATTTTGCGATTTGGCAAATCTGAGTCTGCTGTGGACTCGTGCATGAGGACGAGTCTGCTGGATCTCTGGATCTGCTGCTATATACGGCTCAGAGTCCGCACGAGTCTGCTCTGCTGTGTGTTGCACAGTGAGTCAGGATTTGCGAATCTGAGTCTGCTGTTGACTCGTGCATGACGACGAGTCTGCTGGATCTCTGGATCTGCTGCTATACGGTTACGGCTCCGAGTCCGCACGAGTCTGATCCGCTGTGTGTTGCAGCGAGTCAGGATTTGTGAATCTGCGAATCTGCTGTTGACTCGTGCATAATATAGCGCGGGAGCCGGGTGCTGGAGGAGGGGCTATGCTCGTGCACATGACGAGTATGGATCGCTGGATCTGCTATGCTATTACGGTTAGGAGCCGTCGGCTCCTCTGAGTCCCCACGAGTCTGCAGGAAGTTTCACTGATCCGCGTCCCCTCCCCTGAGCCAAACGATAACTTCTGGCAGGCAGCTATCCTGTATACTTGCTAAAGGGTAGGTAGATGGACTGGGGTACGTTGTAATGTGATTTTACATGTTATAAAGAGAGTAGCGAGTGACGCAATGTATAGTTTTAATTTGTACGTCACACTAAGTGTGGGACTCAAGGACTCGGGTTAATGGAGAGGGGAGACTCGTCACGACCAGCTCATTTCTAGGATCCGGGTTAATGATCCGGATGAATCAGGACTCGCCCATCTCTAATTCAAACACTTTTTCTTTTACCAGCTGTATTCACCTTGCAGTTGCAGCTATGTGGCTTTTATCCTGGATAAAGTGTTTAAGTAATGGATGTTTAAAGTCTTCATATTTGTCTAATATTAGTTGACTGCGCTGTCAGTACGCGGCTTGTCCATGTTTGTGATTGGTCGATTGCTCTAAATACCACCCCCTTTATGTGAACGCGCACCCAGCGCCATATAGATAGAATCTATAGAATTGTATAGAATATAGAATATAGAATTCTATCTATATGGCGCTGCGCGCACCTAACTAGATAGGGTACGGCTGGCTTGAGTAATCGAGTTGATAACCCGCGTCGTAGGACAGTTTAGCGAGAGCGCGTTTGTTTTGGATTAGGTCAACCGGCTAACTCAAACATATCCAGGATATGTTGAACTAGATTCGTACTACAGGCCTCAGGCCTCCGGACAAGTATCAACACAGACTCAGCGTTACATTTAATGAATAGAGCCTCCTTTACGGCATTTACGTAAACACACACAACTGTACCATTAATATGTGTTGTTGTGCTCGAAGTTAAAACACAGACCTGTGCAGATTACGTCTCCTTTTACGTTATCATTAGCTTACGGACAACCGTTACACGTAAGGGGTGAAGTAACGTTTCTCTTGTCAAAACAGCAACAGTTCTTCTCACACAGTGGAGAGAAAACAACTATTTAACAAACACAAACTGATTCCGTTTAATTCTCACCTTCTTTTCGGTTCAAAACAAACCTCTTCTTCTTCTTCTTCTTCTGCAATTCCGGCAGACTGGAGGACCATTGCTGCCTCTCACAGGTCGGAGTGAATATACCTCCATTGGTGCAGTCATGTTGCAGAGAATTCAAGACTGCTCTCGCAGATTGATTTATTCTCGGTTGGATTAGCAGAGATGGAAGAAGTACTCAAATCATGTTGTATTTAAGTAAAAGTAGAAGTACCAGAATGTAGGAATACTCTGTTACAAGTAAAAGTCCTTCGGTCAAAATGTTACTTAAGTAAAAGTATTGGCATCAACATAGGCTTAAAAGGAACACAAGTAAAAGTACTCATTATGCAGATTGAAAAAAATATGATATGTTTTGATTATAATCATTGATGCATTTAAGTGTTATTAAAGCTGGTAAAGGTGCAGCTAATTTTAATTACTTTAAGTGCTGCAGGGTAGCTGTTGAATTTTACTCCGGTGGTATTTAAGTGTTGATCCTATTTCTCGTGATTTATCACATTTTTTCTTTTGAAAGGTAGATTCTTGATATGATGAGCTGTGCTCTTATCCCTGGTTGCTTAGTGTATGTATGCTGTTTGTTTTGTATTAATACTGCTGGCAGCTATATGCTCAAACAATGTCGTAAGTAATTTGTAGAGCATTTGAGTTCAAGACAAATTTCCCCTTGAGTCAATAAAGTATATTGTATTATACTACAAAATAAAATGTCAAGGTCCAGTTTAGAAAAGGCAAAACATGTTTTTCTTATTTTTGTTGGGATCTTGGACTCTTTGTATTCTCAGCACCATTTCTTATACTATGAGCAATTTGAAGGCTAATTTGGCCGATTTTCTGGGTGGTACCATGGTCATTTGGGGATGACACATACATCATGTTCTACCATAAAGTACCTACACCATATCATTCATTATTTCATTATTTTGAATGCAGGCACTGGGGAATAAAATAAAATAAAATCTAGGGTATCTTTCTTCCAGCACGACTGACTCACTTTTTTTCAAGTTAAATGTTGTAGATGTTTGTGTGCTAGACTTCCTAATTTAGACTTCTGATGTAATACATCCATTAAACACTTATCATTTGTCAGGAACATAATCAGTTCAGGCTGCAGATGGAGACTTCAATAAACCCAGTGTTTTATTACTTTTTAAGATTGTTATTTTTCAGTTGCTGTTGCCCTTTGTGCGGCATATGGAAATTGTTGAAAGAGAGAGCGAGAGAGAAATGGCAACATCGAGCAACAGAAAAGGAAGGCATTAGTCTACATTAGCAAAAAGTGCACTCACTGTTCAATCACCATGGCATAGTGGACAGATAATATACATCTCAATAAACGCTACGCTGCAGCTATGTTTGTCTATTTAGCCTCTTAGTATTCATCTTAGTTCATACAAACACACGACTGCAGAGATGTATTGATATACAGCCTATTGAACATGTTTTTTTTATTATTAAAACGTTTTTTTAAATTACAAAGCAATCACAGCTTAATAATAACTTTGCTTTGTTTGTACAGTGCTCATATTGTCAATCTTTCTCTGCTTAGCCCCCATAGAAGTCCAGGGGTAACAGTTAACTCATAAACCTTAATGTGCACAAATAAGATATGAAAGTCCGACAAACATCCACTATTGTTTGCATTTCATTTAAGCATCCTTCACAGAAGCACATAACATTCATAGTGAGAGAAACCAACAAAACATTTAAAAAATACTGTACACATTATTTTTTGAAAGCTTGCAGGGAAAAGACAACTTGAACATTTTTACATTACATTACATTTCATTTGGCAGACGCTTTTATCCCAACCCAACATCCAAAGCGACTTACAATAAGTGCATTCAACCAGGAGGGTACAGAGTAACAAGAATCATGTAGGTACATTAGTTTGAACTATGCCAAACCATTCGAAGTGCTACATTAGCTTCAACTAAGCCAATCTGTTCTAAGTGCTAGTACATTATTAAAATATGTATAGAGATTTCCTTGGCCGAGGTGCAGTCGAAAAAGGTGTGTTTTCAGTCTGCGACGGAAGATGTATAGACTTTCTGCTGACCAGATGTCGATGGGTAATTCCACCATTTAGGAGCCAGAACAGCAAACAGTCGTGTTTTTGTTGAGGTGTAGCCGGGTCTTCCACGCAGTGACGGAGTAGCGAGCCGGTTGGTCGATGCAGAGCGAAGTGAGCGTGTTGGGGTGTATGGTTTGACCAGGTCCTGTATGTAGGATGGGCCTGATCCATTCACGGCACGGTAGGCCAGTACCAGTGTTTTGAAGCGGATTCGGGCAGCCACTGGTAGCCAGTGAAGAGAGCGGAGGAGCGGTGTAGTGTGGGCACATTTGAAATGCATTTAATCAATGCACACTTCAGCAAGACAATACATAAAAAATGAGTCACAGTATGAGCCACATCTTCTGTCTTGGTTGGATACGAGCATTATAATAAAGTGTCTCTGTTGGTGTATTATTGGTTCAAGTTCGAGGTGGCCAGCAATGCTTAAAAATTGTGTTTCGTAGTGTTTCTGATGTTAAATCTGAAAACAGCATCAGGTGCTCAGTAATGAACCAGAGGTTGTGTGGCTGTTGCCGTGAAGAGGATCCCTGTTAAGCCAGTGTCATATTGTTTTCCCCTGCTCGAAGGATTGTCAGAGCTCAGACCCAGCATTAATATTGGACATAACAATGGGGTCTTTGTTGTTATGCCGCAGTTCCACTACAGCGCGGAGCTCGCTTTAAGCGTGCCGTGTCGTGCCGTACCCGTTTTTGGTTGCGCTTCCACTAGGCCTAGTTACGGCCCGGCCCGGCCCGGGGCCACTTTTTCACCTCTTTTCTGGCCCGACAAAATTGTGGTTCTATCGGGGCCAACAAACAGGGCTGAGTCGGGCTGAGTATGCTAAACTAGAGAGAGGAGCGCTGGCAAGAGGGCTAGAACTACAACAAGATGGACATATTTGACCGTGATTTAATTGTAATACACGTTTCAAAATGATGCCGAAGTAACAACATACTGATACCGGTTAGTAAAAACCATGAATTAATGCTTTGTCAAGTCTGCAGACAGACGGCAGGCGAAAAACCTTTTAAAATGCGTGTTTTTCTAGATGGAGATTGGCTAAGCTAACGCAGTATATGCTCTGACCGTCCACACTCACAACAACGGCCTATACAGACATAAATAAAGCAGCGACTGTATTCACCATGACACAGGCAGTCTGTGGTGTGTACTTGTTTAACTTTTGTCGAGTTTCTGAACATATATAAGGAGCTGTGAGCTCTGAGTGCTAACAGCTAACGGCTGTGTTGTGTTTCTGGAGTTCTCATTGAAGATGACGTCACGGCTCCGCCTACACTGCGTTACTATAGTAACTACCCCAGTTCCTAAACTGTAATGGAAGCGCAGCATGAAGTGAGTCGGCCCTGTTAAGGCCCAACGCGGCCAAGCCGTACCGAGCCGTACCGAGTGTGGCCGAGGCCGACCGTGTAGTGGAAATGCGCCATAATGAGAATCACAACAGGAATCACATTGATGTTAGGCCATTGTCCTTCAGGGAAGTGAGGGATCTCTGTAAACACTTGTCTGTCTATCGCCTTGTACCAAAACTGAATTATGAAGTATTACAGTATCTTGGGAACATTGAACACATAAAGTACTAAATCTCATGAGGAAGTATACTTATTTGCTGACTGAATCTCATACAGGGGAATAATCCGGGATACAGTGTGCAATGTGGAGGAGAAAATAATATGTTATCCTTTGTTTCTTCATGCTGAAAGAGGTAATGTCGCTTGTTGATGTTCAAGATGGTTCTAACTGACATTCACAAAATAAACACTGGGGTGGTTCATATGCCCAACAATATTGATTTGGAAAATCCCAAAATAACATCATTATGAAAATGATAATAATCTTTTTTATAGACCTTTTTCTGAAAATAAACAAGCATGATATAACGTTTCAATTAGAATATTTTGTGTCCATCAACAAAGCGAGGCAGGCTGTTTGCCCCACCTTCCAGTCGTTGTGCAAAGTTAAGCTTATTTTTAAATATGAGTGGTAAGGCACTTTTCATTTCAACAAGAAAATGATTAAAAGTTTTCCCAAAATGTCAAACTATTTATAAAAGGTGATGAAAGATATGAACTTGGCCATGATCAAATAAGTAAATTCCGGTATTATCAGATAAGACATGACTAATTAGGTTAAAGAAAGACACTGTCAAGATAAAGTAAGTTAAAAGATGAAACTAACTCAACCAGCTTTGTGGTAAATAATGTATTAGATACATTTTTTGTTAAATTAAGTCTTTACAACATCAATACAATAACTCTGAGATATTATACGTCATGTTAGGGCCTGCAGACTGATCAAATGAATGGTGTATGTCAACCTGTTACCATTTTCCTATGAGACAGGCCCAAAAGGACATTACACAGATTTGGTGTTACATATAATTATAAAGAAATACTGAATTATTGATATGGTTAGTGAACCACATGTCCTCACACTTTCCACTACCGTTTAATCATCATGAATCACTTAAGCAGGAATTAAGAAAACCGGTAACTGTTATATTCACTGCTTTTTGTATGTATTTTCCACACAAATAATTACTTGGCATTGTTTAAATGTCTGACTCACATTATAATAAAAGTAATGACTGATGAATTTAGGGCTCTTGAGTAAATAATAAATGTTATTTTTCTTCACATCATGTTCACACCAAAACCAATGTTCATAATTACTGCAAAAAACTAAATCTAACTCATTTTCCACACCAGGTGGCAGGCAACCAATCTAAAGTCTGACTGAAATACCTAACCAACCATAACCAATGCTGCTGAAGCAGGTTTGTGACATTAAACGTGACGAATCAGAACAAAAACAGAATGGCAAACTCACATTGTCAACTGTTAATTTACTCTTTGTCCCTCCATTATTGATTCTCTGTTTAAATTTGATTCCCATTTACCTAGACGATGAGACACACACACACACACACACACACACACACACACACACACACACACACACACACACACACACACACACACACACACACACACACACACACACACACACACACACACACACACACACACACACACACACACACACACACACACACACACACACACACACACACACACACACAGTTTTTCTTCGGACTCATAGGCTGCCAGTAGGGGGAACTCCACAGTTTGACATCTCTCCACTTGCTAAAGGCATGAAAGCAGGGTGGCTAACTCTCCAAACAGCCGCTCCTTCCTTCAGGCACACATCACAGCACTCTGCTCACACCCTGCCTTGTAGACCCAGCTAGACTTTTTGGAAATCAATAAGATTGGACAACAAAAGGAACAATAGTTCTCCACCGGAAATAACAAAGGCTTCAGTCTCACTTTGTGTCCAAAAATGTGCCTCTCTCGCTTTTAATTTATTTGCATGACAATTATAAAACGTATCTTGATATCAAAACAGTAAGCAGTTAGAACATTCAAAAAATAACATCAGAACAATTGTGTTGTCTTTACTATCATAAGCTCTGTGAAGTTTTGGATCAACAAATCAAATTATACTAATGAATATTATTCTCTCTCACCCTCCATCCCACCCATCTCTCTCTCTCTCTCTCTCTCTCTCTCTCTCTCTCTCTCCCTCTCTCTCTCTCTCTCTCTCTCTCTCTCTCACACACCCCCTTGTTTCTCTGGTTTAAAACTGAGTGGCATTACACAACTTGTTGCTCATGCTTCGGCATCTGCACAGGTGCACTAGGGACGAAATAAATGTGAAGTTTGTAGATGATATGAATAATAATAATAGTGGGAAAAGCTCAGTAAACAGTGGTAAAATGAGAGCTGTGTGTTTGTGTGTGGTGCTCTGGATGTGCAGCCCTCACACGGCAGCAGCGGAGGGACACAGACTCAACGACTCCTCACTTCTGGGAGAGGAGATGTTTTCTTACACGGACCACTTACTAAACGTTTCGGGGCATTTGGATAACCGGACCTCTGGGTTTTCCCTCCTGGACTTCGACGAGGGGATGCTGGAGGACTGGCGCTCTCTGGCCAGCAAGAAGCGCAGCGGAGCGGAGTCGCAGGACGCCGGGATCAAGGCGCTGCTGGTGGCCGCGTACTCTCTGATCATCGTGATCTCCCTGTTCGGGAACACTCTGGTGTGCCATGTGGTGGTGAAAAACAAGCGCTCCCTGTCCGCTACCAGCTTATTTATTATGAACCTGGCCGTGGCTGATATCTTCATTACTGTCCTCAACACGCCCTTCACCCTGGTAGGAGCACATGTACACTTTGAAAATGGTTCTCTTGTTTCTACACTTTTAAGAAACAAAGTGGGAAAACTTTCATTTATTGGTTAAGTTAGGCAGGTGAAATGTTTAAATGAGCTAGTGTTGCCTTTTTTAAACGCGTTTCTTCATATAATAACAACTTGTTAGGGAAATATATTCTGTATTCCAAAGTGTCCTTATCCGAGTCATGCTGTGGTCGAAAAAGAAGAATGCTTACCCTAAGTAAAAGTAGCAATACTACAATGTAAATATAAGTACTGCATTTCGGTATGATGCAATTATAATTATAGATGCATTCATTTGCTTATCACTTTAATGCTGCAGCTGATAAAGATGGAGCTAATTGTGGACCCTGCTTTAATTGCTACAGTAGCATCCTCGCTTACAATGATGTCCACCATCGGAGTCATATCTGTACTGCTCAAAGTGTAGGCACTGGTAGTGTTGGGTTTGAGGGAAAGAAATCAATAAAGTATGCTCTCAAATTTAAATACCACGCTCTTGAATAAAGATAGGGAATAACCCCCATAAGTGTGTCGGTTTGTGTGTGTGTGCGTGCGTGTGTGTGTGCGTGTGTGTGTGTGTGTGTGTGTGTGTGTGTGTGTGTGTGTGTGTGTGTGTGTGTGTGTGTGTGTGTGTGTGTGTGTGTGCAGGGCCGTCCCTGGCCAACTTGGGGCCCCAAGCGACAGGAGTGAAAAAAATGTTTTTGGAAACACTTTGCAAATATAATTCCTGTTTATTATTATTATCAACACAGTTACTTTTTTATACAGTGAGGTAAATGGTAAATGTGCATGTATGTCGTTCAGTATGCGTTTACAGGTGAATACTAGCCTCAACAAGATTAAAATATAATTCATGCAAATAAACTACTTCTACTAATAATAATAATCATAATCAATTCAATAATATAAATACTATATTATTTTATTATAATATAGTTGTAATATAGTCAAGACAAAACATGCTTATTACATGCTCAAAAACTGATATTTCTTAAATCTGTATTCAAATGTAGTTCCCTCCGTCAGCAATGTATCAACAACTACACACACATTTCTATCAATATTTCTCTGTGTTGTGGTTGACATGATGATGACTGGAGTTAAGGGGAGAGGCTGAGCATCACCATGAAATGTGCAAATTGACATGAATAAAAAAGGGGAAAAAATGCTCCATGTTTTTTAGGCTGTAAACTTTAACTGTTATGTAAGCCAACTAGACAGACAGTGTTTCACTCTTCCTTCTGTACATTAGCAGATAAAAGGCATCAAATACTTGAATGAATGGTAAATAAAGAATGCTGGAAATAACTGCATCTCCATTAGCCTGCTATGCAGAGACTGCCTTCTTCATGTCGTGAATTGCAGCTGCTGTTTTAATATGGCAACTGGCAAAAGTTTGACATTTGACTTATACAACAACCCACCTTCGAGTGATGCTCTAGTTTCTTCATGTTTTTGTTTTTTTCCCTCTTGCTTGCGCCGGACTGAAACTGTCTTTTCGCCGACATCTCTTCACCTGCACTAGTGTAATTATTAGTATTCATAACACATTCATTCAATATTCATCGCAGGAACTGAACTTTACACTGTGAGACGGACGGGGTTGGTAAGGCATAGCTGATCTGTCTGTGTGTGTGTGTGTGTGTGTGTGTGTGTGTGTGTGTGTGTGTGTGTGTGTGTGTGTGTGTGTTCCCTCAGGTCCGGTTTGTGAACAGCACCTGGGTGTTTGGGAGGACAATGTGTCACATCAGTCGCTTTGTACAGTACTGCTCCCTGCACGTCTCCACTCTCACGCTCACTGCCATCGCTCTGGACCGTCGCCAGGTTTGTCTTCATCGCGAGAGAAAGCTGTGATGCTATCTTATTCCCTAGAGACCATCAACGCTTGATCCCACTACTGTGTGATATAGAGAAACACTGTACCAATACTAGTATTCTGGCAATTAAATAACAAGCCTTGACAAGATGGGGGTTAAGTCCTTTTTTATGAAGTTGTGTCCTAGGCAGACGTGGAAAGTCACCAATGAAAAGCAAAACTTCTCCTTTATGAAATTCAATCCAGTGGTTCACAACCTGTTTGGCTTGTGACCCCTCAAAAAAGTATCGTTGGCTTGTCAAGGGCAGGTAATATATCGTGTTAGGCAAGTAAATCTAGCAATTCACCTGTCTGAAATTAAATTCAACTTGCAAAATTTTAAACAAATTAGACCTTTCTTAACTGTCAATGCTGCAAAGTCATACCTCCACTGTATGATTCTATCCCACATTGAATACTGTTTTACAAACTGGTCGTTTGCTTGTACCCATACACCCATGTGTGTGTGTGTGTGTGTGTGTGTGTGTGTGTGTGTGTGTGTGTGTGTGTGTGTGTGTGTGTGTGTGTGTGTGTGTGTGTGTGTGTGTGTGTGTGTGTGTGTGAGAGCTTGTACCCATAGAACAGCTGTACAAGAGAGCTATCAAGGTTTTTGACAGAAAGCCAAATTCATACCACCACTGTACCATCCTTGAAAAACACAATTTCTTGAATTTTGACAATTTTAAGTCTTTTAAAAGTATGTGTTTTTTTTTATAAATGTTTACATGGACTGCCCCCCCCCCCCCCCCCCCCCCCCCCCCCCCTTAGGGGAATTCATCCACAGAAAACACACTGGACGCTGCACTAGGTCAGAAACCAGAGGAGAAAGTCCACCGCAGACGGACCACTTTTGGACAAAATGTTCTATCAATTAAGGGCAGCTCTTTGTGGAATAGCCTCCCAACTGAGATACGGGATTGTCCCACTTTGAACAGTTTTAAAGGTCAACTAAAAGAATGGTTGAGAAACAAACAAACGTGCAATCACGATTAAATGAAAAAATTAAATAAATGATGAGCAAGCAACTCATCTTTTAATTTCAGAAGCTGATGATGGAGTATAGGAATAAAGCATCTTACTTTATTCTATTCTCTGTTGAGAATTACACATGCACAGTGGCAAGCTGAAGTCCAATCAGGCATTTTAATTATCCTGTAAGATAGATTAATTAGCTTAAATAATGAAAACAAATTACAATGTTCTTGTCTTTGCTGTTGATAACCAGTAATAAACAAAAACATTTTTGAAAGGGAAAGAGCGTTTTCCCGTCGACACATTTCGACGTTTTGACTTACACAATATTTCAGCATTCAGTAGCTAATGTCTCCATAATCACCTCTGTGAGCTGGGTGTCACAGCCGCTGCAGACACTTTACACCTGATTTATCATCGTGCCACACTACAATACACAATTTCTGTTCTTTTAATTGTTGCGCATCCTCTGATAGTGGCATGTATAATCAAGGAGATAGAAAACGTTTGGACATGTCTGGGAAATGGATGTTTATAAACAAGATGTTTGGCATCGGAGGTTTTTTTAATGACATGTTTGGGTAGTGGAGGTGTTTTCTTAATGCTTTAGTTTAGTTCCCCTTCAGAGACTCAAGATAAATTGAGTATTTTTTAAGCTTCAACTTCAGTTTTCTGTATCATTGAAACCATGAGCCTGACAAAGTTCCCCCTCCATTGCAGGTTATAAACTGTAATCTTGTTTTACAGCTGTGTCTGAAATTGCTTCCTTGTCCAGTGATTTTGGTCTTCATGTATAAAAACGTTTTTAGATTGAAAGCTCCTAATGTCAATTCTATTATCACTAAACTCTCCATAGGATAAGCCCTCATAGGGTACTAGATTGACTAGCAACAGGGATTTCAGACTCTCACAAAGCATCATGTTGTGTCACTGCTGCAGGAGTAGGGTTTTATGACTGTGATTTGTGATTTTTCGCTCAGGCATTATCGTGGGATTTTTCTTAAGCATGCTACAAACACTGCTTGTGACACAATCAAGGGTATAAGAGTGAAAACAAAAAACATACAGAAAGTAGTAAACTACAGTATAAAGACAATAGAGATACTGAGAAAAAAAACATACTACATAAGGTAAGAATGTAAATCAAATGCTCATGTAACTCCCAATAAACATGACTATATACCAACTAATCACTAATTTGTGTCTCAAAAACTAATAAGTAGCAGTAAAGTAGAAATGTAGTATTTCCATTCAAGCACAACTGAAACAGGTCTCTGTTTAATGAGTGTGGTTAACATGACATATGCTCTTGAATACAACTGTACAACACGTTTTGTGATTTTCTTTTCTTTTTCTATTTCAATTACTTTCGCAATTCCTCAATGTTCTTTGTGCATAGCTTCACCGAGGTCGTGTGTCAATTAAAGCCCTCTCAATTATCAAGGGTATATTAGTATGCAAGCATAATGAGTGCATTTTTCAATGTGAACACACTTCACTGAACACATTTCACATTCAAAACCTGCTTGTATGTAGTATGGATTTACTACGCTGCCACAGTGTGCTCCTTCCGGTGCTGTCCATGGTGCTGAATACGAATGGAGTGACGGTTTTGAGGTGAAGAAGTATCATTGTGGGTGTGCCTGTTATTTACTGTCAGATAAGGAATGAGGCCAGGGGCAAGTCTATGAATCATCTGTGTTTAACGGGAGTTTTAGCCTTTTGATGCCATTGTGGTCACAACCAGAAACAATAGTCCAATTGAAAGGACATGCTTACAGCTTCATTGCCTTGACAAGATACAGCTGATTTGATGTTTTTCTGGTCTGTATCTTTCATATTCCTCGCCTTTTTGTGCACCATAGGTTAATTATATGACCTTCCTCTGCTGTACTTTAGTCTCAGCTGCACAAATACACACACATGTCATTAAAATGCATTTTAAGTGTTTGCACTGCTCTCCATCCATAATGTATCTTTCACATCTGTGACCCAGAGGTGGCTGTGCCTCAGAAGGCAGACAGTTATCCTCCGATGTAAAGGTTGGTTTAACATGTTGACGTGTTGGCCAAGAAATCCCAAATGGCTTCCGTTGGCATGGCAAACGGTGTGTGAATGAGTCTCCCTGAGAAGGTGGCACCTTGAATTGCAGCCTCTGCCTCTGTGTGTGAATGGGTGATTGCTGACTTGTTCATGTAAAATGCTTTAATGCTTTCCAAAGACTGGAAAAGCGCTTTTCAAATGCAATCTATTTTCCCTCCTCCATAATGCATACAAAGCATACACTCTAATTCACCATACAGTATGCAGCTAAGTTATAATCATGCTAAGGAAACATTTTCCTGCTCATGATGTAGGAGCTGTACTTCGACTTGATAAATTGTTTCACCATAACAAATAAATGCACATAGCGTGTCAACAACCCTGGGTCCAATTGTAAATGGCAATTCTGATTAATGTAACCTCGGCTTCTGCTGAAAACTACTTTGAGCCATTATTATTATTATATTATTATTATTATCATTTCAGGAAGATGTCCCTGTATAACTCTCTTATCACAGATGATGCCTTAGAGAAGAATTATGATTTATGAAATAGGCCCCACTGGTTAATGAATTAAGGTCTTCTTGTTCTTTTAATTGATGTGCATGAATGTAGGCCCCTCAATTGAGTGTGAAGGCTGTTTGATTTGTACCTCTCAAAACACCTTTTTCTTCTTCTGCTCCAATAATTGGTACAAACTGTGCAGCTGAAATATGATCTTCTGTGAAACAAAAAACCCTGAACATAATTTATGCATTTAAATCTGAAGTGTGTTAAATTATGTTGATCTTCTTATAAAGCCAGACATTGGTAAGAAAATATATATAGATGCTTTCAAATAAAGCATATTGCATTTTGTCCGTTTTAGCTGTTCTTACATAATTAATGTACCTTATTTACTACACTGGATGTTCTCCAGTGGGGATAGAAGTAATCAGACCCTTAATTTACTTCTGCAAAATTAATATGTTTTACTTAAAAAGCACTGAAGATATATCAGCAAAAGGTAAAATACTCATTGTGCAAAATGGCTTCTTTCACAGTGTTATATTAAAGAAATTGTTTTCATAATTAAAATATTACTAACAAGTATATGTCAGAGCTATCTAAGGACATGTGGTGGAGTAGAAGTATAAAGTAGAGCAAAATGGAAATACTCAAGTACGACAAAACAATTGATAGTAATTGAGTAACTTTATGACATATCACACTTTCTTTCTGTCATTGCACTTAAAGGGGACCTATTTAACTAATTTCAGGTTCATAATTGTATTTTTTTGCTTTTACTGTGACATGTTTACATGCTTTAATGTTCAAAAAGGTCTTTACTTTTCTCATACTGCCTGTGCTGCAGCACCTCTTTTCACCCTCTGTCTGAAACTAGAGCCCAGTCTCTGGCTCTGTTGTGAATGGTCATAAAAGTCACCAAGGAGTCCAATGGGGTCGTTTTAGGCGGGTATGGGTTGAGTATGTGACAGAGAAACTCCCTCTGACTTGAACTTGAAACGATGTGGATTTTTGACTTTACAGACCGTTGACATGCACACAAACATATAACACTATACAGGAAATGAAAAAACCCCAAAAAGCATAATGGGGCCTCTTTTTGCTTAGTTCGTTTTTTTAGTGTTAGTAAATGCTCTCTCTGTTTCTCTGCTGAACAGTAGATAGAACCAATATTTTGTCTAGATTCCAAGTGATTTCAAAAACTGCACAGACAAAATAAGCTACAAGCAAGAAAAACGTTTATCTGGTCCAAGATTTGACTTGGACCTTTAGAAAATAACATGGTCTTGGGTTTACACTCTGCTTCACACATTGAATCAGTCTAAGCTCCTATAATGACTGCCATTCAAGAGAGTTGGATCAAACTGGAGCTAATATGAATAGAAGACAGATTATCTGTAATGGCGCGTTTCCACTACAGCGCGGAGCACGGTTTAAGAGGGCTGTGACGTCAGCGGCCCGTCTTTGGTTGCGTTTCCACTTGGCCTAGTACCGGCCGGCGGGTCCTAATTCACAGTTTTTCTGGCCTCATAAAATCGTGGGTCTAGGGCCAGAGACAACGAGGCTGAGTCGGGCTGAGTATGCTAAACTAGAGAGAGCATCGCTGGCAAGGGGGCTACAACTACAACAAGATGGACATATTTGACCGTGATTTAATTGTAATACACGTTTCAAAATGATGCCGAAGTAACAACATACTGATACCGGTTAGTAAAAACCATGAATTAATGCTTTGACAAGTCTGCAGACAGACGGCAGGCAAAAAACCTTTTAAAATGCGTGTTTTCTAAATGGAGATTGGCTAAGCTAACGCAGTATATGCTCCGACCGTCCACACTCACAACAACGGCCTATACAGACATAAATAAAGCAGCGACTGTATTCACCATGACACAGGCAGTCTGTGGTTTGTACTTGTTTAACTTTTGTCTAGTTTCTGAACATATATGAGGAGCTGTGAGCTCTGAGTGCTAACAGCTAACGGCTGTGTTGTTTTTCTGGGGTTCTCATTGAAGATGACGTCACGGCTCCGCCTACACTGCGTTACTATAGATACTACCCCAGTTCCTAAACTGTAATGGAAATGCGCCATAAAGTGAGCCAGTCCTAACGAGGCCCAGCCATACCGAGCGGGGCCGAGCGAGGCCGTGTAGTGGAAACACGCCATAAGTGTGTGTTTGCACTGACCTTGATATGTGTTGTTAATTTCTTTCAGGTGATTTTGCACCCTCTGAGACCTCGCATGTCCCCGGCACAAGGCGGTGCCTGGGTCGCTGTTATCTGGATAATGGCCAGCTGCTTCTCCATACCTCATGCAATCTACCAAAAACTCCTCACTTTTACATACAGGTAAAATGATTAACACTCCAGTGGAAGTGTATAATAATATTTTTTGGAGGTTGGCAATAGATCATATCATGATTGTAAGGAGTTTGTGTGGGAGGAAGTTCAGCCAGTTTTCAAACTAACCTTCCAGCTGTTTATTTGTGAGGATTTGCTGTTTTGGTCAATTTTAACTGAATATTTTTCGGGGTTTTTTGACTGAAAAACTAAGATTTGATTGTGTCACCTAGGGAGAAAATAACTTTATCACAATTTCAAAACAATTGATCAAGAATCAAGAAAGTTTTCAAAAGTATAATCGCTAATAATATTTGTGGCGTTACCCTCACTTATGACCTAATTATTACTAATCCGACTTGCTTCCTCTGCTCATATCTCTCCACCCCAGTAAGGAAAAGGAGCGCAGCCTGTGTGTCCCAGATTTCCCAGAGCCATCAGATGTCTACTGGCAGTTTATTGACCTCCTGACCTTCATCTTACTTTACATGCTGCCACTCCTTATCATCACCGCCTCGTACACCACGGTGGCCTGCCGGCTGTGGCACCACAATGCCATCGGTGACACAACGACAGCTCAGCACGCTGCCCAGAAGAGAAAAAGGCGGCGGACGTTGGCCATGTTGCTCCTGGTGGTCGGGGTGTTTGCTGTCTGCTGGTTCCCACTGAACTGCTACGTGGTGCTACTGTCCAGTCAGGCCATCCACTCCTCTAACGCCCTGTACTTCTGCTTTCACTGGCTGGCTATGAGCTCCACCTGCTACAACCCTTTCATCTACTGCTGTCTGAATCCCACCTTTCGCCAGGAGCTGAGGCTGCTCTTCGCCATGTGCAGGAGGAAACGTCGGGCGGTGGTCATGTTGGAGCCGGAGCTACGCCCTGTAGCTGCTCCTTGCCGTCACAGGACTGCCTGGCCCGACACCAACCAGTCCTCCAGGCCCGGGTGTGCTCTGCCACACCCGGGCAATTCCTCCTCCCAGCAAAGTCACGCCTCCTCCAGTCAGTCCCAAAACCTCAAAGACACTCATGTGCTCTTCATCGCCAGAAAGGTCCTCACAGGAAGGACTGACATTCTCTCCGTGGAGCCCATTGTGGCTGTGAGCTGAAAAACACTGCCACAATGTGATGCAATTACTTTGTCTGAGGTTGGGATTTGGCATGTTCTAAAAAGAACAGGACATCTGAAAATCTCAGAGATGTAAGCCTGGGCCTACAATGGATTTTAACGGCAGTGGAGCGAGATGATATGGCTTTTGTGATGGCTTTAAATTGAAGAAAATAACACCATGTTGTTTTTCCATCAGATACCGTAATGAAAACATGATTGTCTTTGGTTTCACCTATCTTTTTTTCTCATCCCAAACTGCTTTTCACTCAATTTAGGCCTCAGCTCTTCACATATAAACAGCTGCTAACCCTAACCCTAGATCTTCTATTCCAGCATATGCACAGTTTTTTTTGTTTCCATTTCTTTCCTTTACACTTTTCCATGCTTGTAAGTGGAGTTCAAACAAAGTTTGACCTTGGAAACTACCAGCTAACAAGGTTAATTAGTCGATGTTTTGGAGATTTTGTTCACTTTCTAAAGTAGTCTTCATACTGTAACGATACCAAAAACTCACGGTACGATAATATCGCGATAAAAAGTCCACGGTACGATATTTATCGCGATATTGAAAAAAAAAAGAGAAAAAAAAGTGAATCTTTTTCTTTACATTCTTTTTTGACTTGAATTTTTTTTTCTTTATTAAATAATAAATCTGATTTGTACAGCATTTTAGTAGGATAGTAGTATGTTAAAGTGTCAACAATATAATAATCAGACCCTGCAATAGAATAAATCAAGTTTCACTTGAGTTTTTCAAGTAACTCAACTCTAACTCACTAACTCACTCACTCAGCATCATCAGACAGGTTATATTTTAGGAATATGAGCATGTCCACATTTCCAGGTAGAAGCTGGGATGTTTGGGCGTTTACAATATCCCCTGCTGTGGAAAAAACTCTCTTGCTTGGTACTGATGTTGCTGGGACAGAGAGATATGCTTTGTCCATGGGTGACAACAGTGGGTAAAACTGTGCATTGTCTCTCCGCCACTTCAAAAACAATACAGTTTTTGCCAAGAAGGTGAGGCTTATTGACAGGGCGAGATATAAATATACTGTTGGTACTTGTCAATGTCTCTAGGTATGTACATGTAGCCCTGTAAATACGATGTCCTTTTGTGTTATCTGTTGTTTTATGTTCATGTTGTAACCTACTTGCTGCCATGTTGGACAGGTCTCCCTTGAAAAAGAGATCGATGATCTCAATGGGACCATCTGGTTAAATAAAGGTTTAAAAAAAAAAAAAATTGTTTTAAAAAAAAAAGAAATATATATATATTTTGTCAGTCTCACGACGGTATTGAGACATTTATTTACCGCGATATCGCGATATTCGATATATCGTTACATCCCTACTTCATACTGTTGGATTATTTACATTACAACATGCATATGATGTACAAGCAAATGTTGCAATGTGATGAACTTGGCTCAGTCATGCACATATAACACCTTCGACTGAAATGTCGTAATATTATATTGCTGTGAATGCCAAAAAAACTCAAAGAATATATTGTAAAATACAAGACTTTGATATTGTTGTCCTGATTTAAGTCTGTTTGTATTTTTTTCTCATAGCATGTGATAGGATCTGCTTTTAATGTATTTTTCCTTTTATAACTTTGGTTTGCTATTCTGCCCACTAGGACAAAGTCTCGGTGGATAACGCTGAACATCTCAGAGACAGCAGTAGTCTCTGAGACTTATTTTCTATATTGTGACCTCACAGTATAACTCTGTACCATAGACTCTATTATCGTCCTAGATGCTTTAAAAGCCTTTACACTGTGTGATGTTGGCCTGCCCAGAAGAAAAGTTTGATAATGTTGAGAGAAAAAGAACATTTTGGTTCATCAGTCGATGTTCTGTTTTGCATACCAAAAAGTACTGCCGTGGCTAAATGCTGTGTTCTCACTGCTGTTTCGACCCAATGATGCAGAATAAATATGACTGGTTCAATTCTTTCTGTTTAACGCTTGCTAAAAAGAAAGTTGTCAGTTGCATTCCAATTTGCATTTGAGATGGAGCATTGATGCATGCTCAGTTCATTTAACATTGCCTGAGTGGAATTAACTTTTGTTTACTTTGATCATTTCATATTTTCTCATACATCAGAATAATCATATATCTGGAATATCTAACATATCTTTACCCTGACCATTTGATAGGCTGCTTTGAAGCTCACTGTGCTACTTTAAATGCCTCAGGGTACATTTCAACACGGCCTTCAGGTTCTACATTGCTGTGTTAACGTTGTTATACAGTTAAGTATGGGTATTGCAAGTGTGTGTGTGTGTGTGTGTGTTTGTGTTTGTGTGTGTTAAACTCTAGGCTACAACAACAACAAAAAATGAAGAGCAACCAGATGGCAGAATGGTTTTATACTAAAACAGCTTGAATTTCCTACGCTGCATAAAAAACAATAGATCGTGTTTTTCTGTAAATTACATCTTTGTTGTTTACAAAACTCACATTGAAGGAACAATGTTGCCAATCAGTAACTTCAGGGAAGCAGGAAGAATTTTCAGTTCTGTTGTTTTTACGACGTAAAACTAAAAGATGTGTTGGCGATTGGAAAACCTGCCATTGTTTATACACTTTTTATTCTGTCAAAGTCTTAACAGGCATATTGTGTAGCATGAATGCAGTTCATGTATTCTGCCATTGAAAGGAATTATAAGAAAAACAAATTGTACAAAATACACTGTCCTTTTGAAAGGCAAATCCTATTTTAGCACATCAAATGAAAGGACTGAGAAATATTAAATCAACTGACGTTTTAATGAGTTTCAACCCAAGCAGCTTCAGTGAAGTCTGGTGAAGTGAAGTGGCATAAAGAGTTTTTTGTTGGAAAAATATGTGTTATGATTCCAGTTTTGAAGGTTTTGTCATTTATATTTTCCAGCATTGTAAAAATAAAAAGGAAACCCATTCATGCGGCGAAAAGCATGATCGGCAGTGAAAGATGCTGATAATATATTGTTGGAAGTGTTCAGTGTTTTATGTGAACAAAATATATTTGATGTATTAGAAGTGAGAAAAGTAAAATGGTAGAGTGTACTTGTGCACAGCTGTGTAAAAGACTCTGTTCTCTGTATGTGATTAATTCTCAATTAATAAGTTGTTGTTTTTTTGGTTTGTTGGTTGGATTTTGGTCTACAGAGGAAATTATCAATATTCCACAATAAATGTTTTGCAACGTCATGTCTTCTCTTAAAGTAAAAAAATGCAATTGTTCAGTGTGGGGGAAACTTCTGTGTAGCAATGCATTGGAGTCATCGACTCAGGAAGGAGACACGGTGAGAGTTGGAGCTTTTGATGTCAAACACTGATGGGTTTATTCAGAGTATTCGGCCGGAGGATTCACATCACAAATCAAAGAGTCAGAGGTTCTGACCACACGGTAGAGTTGCCACGTCAATTCTGAAGAGCCTCTCTCTATGCTAGACCTTTTAACGGGTTCACAGAGAGAAATCAACATCTCTGAAGGAGTAGACTAAACACTGAATCACCTGCGTCCGACGCTCATGGCCTCAAGGATTTCACATCCTAGAGCCCACAAACACCGATAAAGAAGTGCCTCAGTGTTCTCACAACAATTACCATTCGTGCCAGACAAGTTGACCGGTCACAGACTGGTAACAACAACACATATGGCACCAAGGCCTTTCCTTAAAGGAGATAACAGACGTCAGAGTAGATCATAAAACATCACAGAGCAAAAGGTTAGATATCTAGAAGAATTATTCCCTAACATTCAGGATTGTGAGAGTGTTGGTTATATCACTAAGAATAAAGTGGGAATACATACTACTGCGTTTATTTCAATGTAATTTAGCTAAAAGGTGATAATAGTGTGAATTGCGTGGGCATACTATATGTAGTAGATTTAATAAAAACTTCTTAACCTTATTCTATGGCTTTAGATGTTCAGACATTATTATCTAGTTTCTGAAAATATTTAAAGGCACTGATGCAATAACTGGTTTGATTCCTAACACGCGATTGTGGGGGACATAATGAAAACCATACCTTCAAAAATATGTCAGAATTGGCAAACTTTTAAGATGAAAGATTAAAGAGACAAACTGCTGCTGTACATATCAGCAGAATCACAGTACAAACTGAATCATTCAAGGTGCAGAAATGTTTTCCAACACCCATGAGACAAGGCTTTTCTCTTGAAATTATTCATATTTGTCGAAGGGGCAGTAAGCCTGAGTGACAGCAAAGATAATACGATGTCCCAGATATGCCACCTGTGGGACAGACAGCTATTTGTCGGACTGATTGGAGACCGCACTCTAATCCAATAGATCGTAGCACCACCATGTGCAGTGCACCATGAGACCATTAGGATACATCTACGGCTGTGGTTTAAGAGCAGTTTGCTTTTAATCCAACTTAAAAGCTGCATAGTACCCGAAACCAATTAAGCAACTTTTTGGGTTATGGGAAATCTCAGGTTAAGTAGTAATTGTGAATGAAAGTTACTAGATTTAAATGAGAGAACACATATAACTATAACTAAATTAAGAAATATTGCCTTCCAAAACAACTCACATTTCAACAACATGAATAAATGTTTTAGATTTTTTCATGGTTAAGTTTAGGGGAATTCATCACTTGGTTGGGGAGAGATATTTGTTATGGTTTGAAAACCATTACATGTAACTGTTTGGGTTCGCTCTCACTTCTCTCATCGGCCACAGTGGGAAGCTGTTTTTATAATCAAATAGCATTAATAAACCCACTTTAACAGCAAACAGACATATTTAGCAACAAGTTGGTAAATACAGTGGAGCGTTGAGCAACCACACAGAGACCGTCCTCTTTAAAAGAAGGCATCTTTAGCAGGTATAATGGTAAAAATATTCTTTGTTGAATGTGTTAAGCCCTTTTCCCACTGTAACATAAGAATAATGAAAAAAATACAGGGGACCAGTGTAGTCAGTTTGATTCAGTAGATGATTGCCATAACAGTCTATACACATTGTCATGGTAATCCATTCAAAGGTTTTTGGTCTGATATTATTTTTTATTTATTTATAGTATTTCTTCAAAATAGTCTGAATATCACAGGAAGGGGAATATGAAAAAGAAAAGGGAAATGCATTATGATTGTTCTGATTTGATTTTCTAATGAAAGCAGTGCGAGCACAAACTATTCAACTAAAGAGACTCTGAACATAACACACTCTTCTTTGGAGATACTTCAGAAAATACTTCTAAGGGACAACACAAAAAGGGAAGGACAGTTGTTTGAGAAATAGATCTTATTTCCACTTTCTTTAGGAGGGGAGATGGCACGCCTCAGCCTCACCTCATATTGAGCCCTGCTTGCAACACTCAGATGTTCCCACTTCCACAAAAGTGCAAAGAGCCTCATTGAAGTGCTTTTATATTATGGAGGAGAACTACTGGGACTCACTCAGCCTTACAATCTGTTTCAAACTATTGTACCTTTCCTTTACTGATGGAGGACCTTAACAAGGAGTGGAAAGATGGATGATACCAAATAGCTTGTCTAAAAGCTTGTGAATCTGAAAGGTCATCCTGAGCAGCAGGGTGTCAATGCGATGCTGTTTAGTGAGCATCACTTTACTTCAGGAGTTGCATATTAACACAGGGAGGATGAAAGAAGCATGAGTCAGCATTCATTTGATTCTGCACGCACTGACTTGCAGTGCATTTGGCTATTACTCAAATGCCACAAATAAGTTGTTTTTAAAAAAGCCCCATTTTTCCCTTATTCCTCTCGACCAGATCTCATATAGTGACCTGCATTAACCTCTCACTGACTTCCCGTCTGTAACCAACAGCTGCCCCCAATTTTAAAACAAGAAAAGAGAAGAGATTATAATGCAAGAGTTTCTATTGATTGGGCTTTTTATAAAGGTTATACTAAGGTTGTGTCCATCACAAAATGAGATAACTGCGACTTCTCACAGCCTGTCAGCGTGATGAAAGCCTAACTGACTCAAATATTTACGAAATGTTATCTTCTTATTCGGGCAGGACACATATATTCATCAATCAAATTATTATTTGGTTGGGTAGGTACTTTAACTTAACTATTTGGGTATTATTTTTGTTGACCTTTTATTACAGACATGCATAAAACATGCTAAATCTTTTGAAAAATGCTATTTCATGATACTTACATTGTTTGTGTTCTCAGGGGAAAACCCATGTGGGGTTTGGGTCAAAAGGACTGAGGCCTCTGGGGGCTTCATTACGCACAGGGTCGAGCCAGGCACTGCCTGTAAGAAGTTGCAAAATGTGCGGAGACATCAGCTTAAATAGAAAACGCAGCAAGGGAGGAGAGGGCCAATAAATGATGCACGTCTGTACACTGGCACACACAGAGGGAGGAGGAAAATAGACACCACAGGAGATTTAAAATCTGGGGCAGAAGAAGCAGGAGAACGAGTAGCCTGCTACCAAAGCTTTTGAGCTTTTAAGCCCTAAAAATGTAACTCTATAGGCCAAGTGTTTTCTCCATTAAACCAGCATGTGATGTATCAACCATATTAAGATGGGAGTTAGTTTACGTTTGTAACTCGTCTTAACAGCTATGTTAATCTTTGTAGGTAGCATTACAACTAGGGCTGTCAAGTTAACGCGTTAATAACGCGTTAACGCAAAAAAAAATTAACGCCACTAATTATTTTAACGCGATTAACGCATGTGTATTTTTTGTCCACGGCCGCCGTAGTTTCAGAGCGCATCGAGTTTAAAATACCATCTACAAGCTGATGCTGACAGCCCCGCTCCTGCTGCCCGCTTGTGGCAGACCACACTTCCACGCTCACCGGCAGGCCCGGACTGGCCATCGGGAGGACCGGGAGGGTGTGTGTATGTGTGGCGCGAGCGAAGCACAACTTACGTGTTGTTGTTAGCATCTGGTGCTAGCTAGCTGAGCTAACGGATATAAGGAGCTGTTTCAATGAAAACAGAGGAGCGACATTTCGCCGACAACTGCGCCGAGCACTTGACTTTATGCAGGTAGCCAGACAGCACACTCAGCACGAATAGTGCGCGCAACACAGCTCATACACACAGGCATATATGCCTTGAGCTGCACATAGCTCCAACACACACACACACACACACACACACACACACACACACACACACACACACACACACACACACACACACACACACACACACACACACACACACACACACACACACACACACACACACACACACACACACACACACACACACACACACACACACACAGTATTGTATTATTGTATGAGAGAGGTTCTAGGTTGAATTGAGGCGAATATTTGTAATGTTCAGAGGTTGTTGTGTTTAATATTCATGAGAATATTTGTCATTGTTCAAATGATAATAAACAAACATATAAAGCATAGTTGTCCACTCATATGTTGATAAGAGTATTAAAAACTTGAAAAATATCCCTCTAAGGTACATTTAGAACAGATAAAAAATGTGCGATTAATTTGCGATTAATCGCGATTAACTATGGACAATCATGCGATTAATCGCGATTAAATATTTTAATTGACTGACAGCCCTAATTACAACACTTTAACAGAGGAATGCAACCTTTTTCATTCCTGTACAGAAGCTTTTGTGTTGGTGTGTGAGAAAGAAACCGTGACAAGGAATGAGCACTGCTGTGATCAAGTAAAGAAAAGGAAACTATGGTAACAGCCCCGGAATATCAATGTTCTTAATATGCTTCCTACAATGAGACGTATTGATTCTACAGAAAGGCGCTGATATCTAAGACTACATCAGGCTCAATATATGAGACTGAAAGCCTTTCAATAACTTTGAACCAGTTGTAGTTCAAGGTTTGATTAAAAATGTAGTCGACAGCGAGGCGGTTTTATTAATACTCACAGAGAGTTTCTGCAAAACAATATTTGGTCTTGTGCAGACTGAGTTAAAATGCTATAGGTCAATTATTTCTCCTTTGCAGCACTTCTCTAACTGTTTGTATTCATGTTTGCTCCTCCCAAAGTCTGAGATTTCAGCGCAAAGGGGAAGGGCACAGGCCATGCTGAGTTAATCCATCCTTGGTGTCTTTGGCCTAATCTTTGCCCAGGAGCCCGGTTCCCTGATGCTTGCATTTCTCCAGCATCCCGGCAGTGTTTGTTCAGGATTATAAACAAATCTCATAAACAGACTTAATGTCAGTCATTTACTGTAGCAAACCTAATAACCTACCACAGTTAAACACATTTGTCCAAGCACACATCAAAAGACAATTCTAATAGCCAATATTCCAAGAACTTAAAGATGGCTTGCCATGACATTATGAAAATACATTTATGGTTTTCAGAAAATGAGTGATCCTTACTTGTTATATAATGTCATTAGGTTGCCATTTTTGTATATCTATCTTTTGACTAACTATAATTTAATTGCAAGACATTGGGTAAATACCGTCATGTTATCCTGAGTTTGACATGTATTAACTTAGATTATTCCTTAACTTTTCATCTAACACCATCCTCAGTTGAAAGTCAAATACTTGTCAAATACTACCTTTTTATCAATTATACAAACTAGCTAGCTAAATGGGTATGCTGATTGGCCCATCTGAAAAGCAGGTGTATTGTTTAAAAAAAAAAACGAAATGGCCCCATAATCTACAAAATTAAAATCATGTGGTTTTAAATAACACTTGAAACTAACAATTTAAACAAAAACCCATTGAGAAAATGTATGTTAAAGATAATAGAATATAGCCATTAGAAAAAATGCAGTTACCCCTTTGCTCCCGCGCCTCACCTCAGTTGGAGCCTCGCCTCGATGTTCCCACTTCTACAAACGAGCAAAAAACTGCTCTTATATACAGTATGCCGGCGAGTTACTGGGGTTCACTCAAGCTGCTTCAATCTATTGAACATTTCTGTTTTTGATGGAGCTCAATTCAGGTTTCAGGATGCATACCAGCCTCTCGTGACAGTTAGAGGGTTGTTTGGTCATTTTCAATCAAATCTGAAAATGTCCACACAGTACTTCATTATCAATAAAATTGAGAATAAGCTTTAAGATTTGAAGCCACAATTTCAAGAACAGCCTTTCATTACCAGGAGTATTTCATTTCAATTGGTTGAAAAGTGAGGGCAACCAAAGTGGATCTACTTTAATAACTAAAATACATTCATAATAATTGGTATTTTCTCTTGTAAAAAAAAAACATTCAGCCTTAGTAGAAATGTATAATGCACTAATTTATTTTTTAACTTAACATCCTGTATTAAGACAGGCCATTCAGTGTGATAGTATGTGATCCTGCTCTATTTCAGGCTACCCCTTTTTGTATTCATATTTCTTAAAGTTTAAATATGCTACATAGTCTGTGCTGCAACAGACTACGTGAGCCCTTTTTACCCCTTAATTTTGCGAATAATATAATCATTTTTAATTCTCATTCTGTTTGGAAACTGGATGATTGGAAGGCAAACCGGGCCCACTAATCTATGTGTTTACACTGTCCAGATTTGTGTGCTATAAAACTAGCAATATGTGAAAACAATAAAGAACAATAGCAGTTAAGTTAATTATTAATAATAATTATACATTATACAATACAAAAGCGCCTTTCAAGGCTCTCAAGGTCGCTGATTATTGTGACCCATAGTTCACAATGATTAATATAAAAAAAGTTTTCGACAAAAGAGATACTTTTGGTTTTCCTCATTCACTAGTTGGCTTGGATTCTTCTGTCAGCCAAAATAAAAAGCTTATTAGTTGGTTTCACACCATGTTCCAGCTGCGATGGACTTTCTGCTTCCTAATTGCTTCTGCAGCCTTTTAAATTATCTGGCGAAAATGCTTTTCTGGAATACATTGCTAAATGGCACATTTTTAAATAAATATATAAAGACATTGCTTTGCACTTGCTTTGTTTGTTAAAGTTTTTAAATGCGCTTTTTCCTTTTGTCTGCTTAAGGCCAAACACAGGTCGGAGAAGATGTCCTCGAATGTACTCTCTTTTAAGTGTTACGAATTCACGGAAATCATGAAGTATGCTTTCATAGTCATTTGATATTTCATGCATTTGCTCTGTTTCTACATGAAGAAAAAAAAGTATTGTGTGGGCGACGGACCACCCTTCTCAAATAGAACTTTTTCAGGCAAGCCATTCCTAAAAGATGCTGCATTTAAACCACCTCTCTATAGTTCTTGATTTACCTATTATGCATACAGAAGTGTTTTTTTTTTCTTGAAATGTTAATGTTTGTTAATGTTTGATACCAAGGAGACACTTTATATCGCATTGTTTGCATCTAAATTTCAGTCCTGCTGTGTCCCTGAGCCTGGGAATAATTCAGCCACAGAATGTACTCCAGGGCCTTCAGCAATGCTTGTGCTTGTGTTTGTGTTTGTAATTACAGGACCATTATGTGGTTTTCATGGAAGAGAATTTTTTTACTGATGCATTTAAAATAAGACGTAGTTAATTATGAAGTTATTACCCTATCCGATAATAATCCAATGCAGAGGCAATAATATAATATAATACATTATTTTATATATTATGTATTTATATATGTATATTTATATAGTTACAACCGGCCCTTTGAGTGCAACCATAATGCTAATGTGGCCCACGATGAAATTGAGTTTGATACCCCTGCCTTAATAGAATCTTTTTAATGGCACCGCTCATGAACACAACACTCATACGACTATACCGATGCACCTGTAAACCAGAGACCATCCTGGGATCACACGAGCCAAATCGTTCCAGGGTGTAAAGTCAGGGGCCAACTTCCCCACCTTAAAACAACGTAAGTGGTAGATTACCTTCATACCCCGCGTTTCAGTAACTTCTTTCCTCAGTCAGTCAGTTTGCTAAACAGTAGATTCATCTATACACAGCACACGTCGTTGCTGTAATGTATTGCTCTATACTGTATGTACGGTATAATGTGTGTCCCTATAGGCAGACAAAGGCACTGAGCACATTCATTTCATTGTATTTTGAACACACACTGTATCCTTTTGTGTTCATGAACTATTCACCTAATAGCATTATGCACATTCTCATATTTTTTTGGCTTGTTAAGTTGTACATTTTGGTGAACTTTTACAACTCTCATGTCAAAGGGCCATTAGGTTGATATCTGCCAACGGTGAGTTATAATGACAACAATTATATAGCTGCACATTACCGGGTTAGGTTGTTTCTGCTTACTCTTTCTCTTGTAACTACTCACAATGTTGTGTGCTGTATGGCAAAGTGTTACCTGAATGTTTCATGTTTTTTTTGTATATTGAAGGCTGCAAAAAAAGTGTGGTCTCCAAACTTTTCAAAAAAGAAAAAGAAGGCTGTGCTCACTGATGCCTTTGGAGAAGTCGTGAGAATGGGATAGCCGAGGTGTTTGACATCTTTATTTGCTACTGAAAAACAAACATTGAGGGAGTCTCTAAAGAGGGACACAGCTACTGCCGGTCTTGTTTATTTTTTCAGAATAAATCATGTTTTGCCTTTCCATCAGATGGCTGTATAATAGAGAAAGTAAGTCAAAAAGTCAAAAAGTCATTTTTTTTGTGTGAAACCGCTCAATGAACTACATCTCCCATCTCGCACCAACACCAAGACGGCCGTCACGTTAGCACATTTCACTTCTTTCTTTCAGAATCAGGCGAAAAGTATTAAACGAGGGGAAAATCACTACAAGTCTGGCCATGTTAAGAGCTGTATATACACAAAACAACAAGTCCTCCAACTCATACGACCAAATAGGTCGTTTGTTCACAAATAACCCTCTCTGTAAAATCCTAAATTGTAGAATAGTTTGGCCATTAAAATGCTTTTTGATTAGATTTCTAGCGAGAAGTGTATATTGTACTTTTAGAATCCACGTCCAGTGGATGTGTAGGATCTATAGTTTGATAGATATTACGAAGATGATTTGAGGTTTCGCCAGGAGAACGTGTATGCGGCAGCTTCCATGTAAAGTTAGCGTGAACCCTCACGGGGTGAAAACAGTATTTCCGGTCTCGAAGTTTTCATAATAAAACCAATGATCAAATGATTTAACAGTGATATCTGCAGTACTCATCCACTAAAACACATCAGTTTATCCTTGTTAATTACACAACATTACTTGGTTTAAATTGTGTACAATGCTTTTGTGTTTTTCCCATAAGTTTTTCCGTTTAGATTCTGAGAGACACATTTATTTTTTCAGAGGTTTTGAACTACCCATAATCCTGGATGTTTTAGCCGCAATGCACGTCGGGATATGGTGTTTATGCGATATGAAATTGGAAAACATTTAAAAAATAAATAAATAATACTTTATTCCGAGTGTTCTTGCTTTTCTCTTTGGAAGTCATCACATAACGGCATTGTAATACACGGTTCGACTGCATTAAATATTACATATCTGCCGTAGTTCTTTATTTATAGAGCCCTGATGAGAAGACTTCTGGACAAACTGGAAGAAATGCCGCCAAAACTGAATATGTGATGTGGATCATAAATATATCAGCAATTAAACAACATCTTCCATTTCTTTTCACACAATACGTCTCCTTGCCGTATCAACACTAATTCGGCTGACTTTTATATTTGATCCAATTGGTAGATAGGCTGTATTTACACCATAACGGTGCACAGCTGATAGAAAGGGACTTGTAGTCTTTAGAGATATTACTGATCTTCTTTGAATTAAAGAATGTAATATAAACATCATGTGTGATTCATGGCACAATTCAAACGGGATCGAAAGATACGTTTTCTCTCCCCATTGACTTCAATACATAATTTTTCCGAAATAAGGTCCCATGAGGTCCACCGGAAAGGGAGGGACTTCGCCTCTCTATGGTGATTTTTTTTTTGTCGCACACATTGAATAGAAAAATACTCTGAGCATGCGCAGTGTAGTTTTTACAGCACCCATTCACTTAAACAGTGAGAGAGAGGGGCTAGATCGGGTCTTGACCCACGTCACTCAAAACGGCTCAATAGGCACACTGTAGACACTAATTAGAAGAACACAGACAAAAACAGCAATGTACAGATGAATCAGATGATTAAACATGATCTTAAAATATATTTTAGATGTATTTCTTTTGCATTTATTTGCATTTTTTTGGAATTCTTATTTTAATTACTTTCTGCTGACACTAGGTGGGGCTGTGCACCTGCCAGTCGCCACTGAGGCCAACAACTGCTTTTACACAGCCAAGAGTATTCAGGTATCAATTTGTTAATTGCAGAAGATAATAATCTGGGTATTGATCTAAATGTATACTTGGCCCCACAATGCTTCACCTCGTTAGCCTCCATCAAATTATTTAGTGGGAATGCTGATACAGCATTCCAACTATATGTTATGCTACGGACAAACAGTTTATTATTCCGTCCAATTATTTTGTCCGTCTTCTCCTCCCACATTCAACATCGCAGAAACGTTCAGCTCGGTCGGGAATCGGGCGCTATTACTTTTATCATTCATAACTTTCATAATTCCAGAGATACATCCCATAATACATCCCATTTTTAACATTTGAACTTTAACATTGCGCAGCTCGTTAAGTTAGAGTGCGTGATGTCACAGCTAGAGGGTAGGAAATCTTGAAATTTCCCTTCATATTTTTAAAAACGATTTACCTGGCCAGTTGTTCAGAGTCCAACAAATCCTCCAACTCATGTCGTATGAGTTGGAGGATTTGTTGGACCCCCCCCCCCCCCCGTTATAACCCCCGCCCCCATAGGCCTATTTTATAAAAATATATTATTAATGAAAACCTTCATAGTTACAATAACTGATGTTTTAGCCACTGGGAGGCAGCAGAAACAAGCTGTGAACATAACATTGACTCATCACCTTTTAAATTGACAGCAAACTTGTTATCAAACAGTTGCCTGTTTACACATGGTGCAGTACAATAGCAAGATTAACATTTATATGGAGGTGTGTTTGTGTCCGCCTTGTGAATGTTGTTCCAATATTTCCTCATTTTAGCTCTTAAGGGAATTATCTTTCAAATGTTCTATGTCCCCGAGCTATACGCCAGCTGTTACTGTATGCTGTTAGATGTTTAGCAGGGGTTTAGAGTGTTACTTCTGCCTCATGAGGCTGAAAAGAACCCTGAGAGCAATGACAGTAAATCAGAACACAAAGTTGCGGCCTGACAGCTTTACATATAACAGTTAGCTTAAACTCGGTATTATAAATAAATAAATAAAGGTCCATCTTCTTCTTCTTCTTCTTCAAGCTATGTAGATCTGGGGTAGTTGCTGATTTTGGTGATTATTCTCTGTAGGTTCAAATAACCTTCAAAATAGACCCCTTCCATTTTCACATTATCATTTTATGGGCTACATTGTTCTTATGAAAACGTTTTATTATGAACGCTTCCTCATAGCAACAGTGAACATAACTTGCTTTCTAAACATTAAACCAAATAATCTATCCAGTGTTTTAGCAGCTTTCACAAGTCTATTAAATAAAATACTTCTAGATTAAATAAAAAAATTCACAGCTCGTCAGAGGGATTTTAAGGTTGCTTGGGTAGCCTTGGATACCAGAGAACAGCCAGAAAGCCTGACTTTTTCATTATTTATTGCTTTTTAAAAATGATGTTATTAACTTCAGTCGTTTCTTAGAAGTCCTCCAAATGTATCTAATGGAGTGTCTCAGGGCCAAAGCTCTTTAGGATGATCTGAAACTCAAGATTTATCAGGCTGAAATTCAAAGAGAGATAAGTATGGCTTACGTACTTGTTTAAAAAGTGTTTCCAAAGATAGATCATCAGTTTTGTTGGAAAGGCCAGGAGATGAACAACTTCTAGGTTAAAATAATGCAAATCCTATCCCAATATATTTTTCCTTAGTTCAACATCTCTGTGCTAAATCTTTTTTTCCTGATGAGCCATCAGAATTAAAGGTAAAAACCTTCCTACCTTTCTTAAATGTTGTATTGCCCTTCAATAGAAACACTAATACATGTCTGAAGAGTTGCTCAAGTTTCCTGGCGATGGAATAGCTGATGCACGCAAAAAGCCAGATATTAAAAGTGGAAACATCATACATTATCAGAAGAGATCCTGTGTTTAAAATAAATAAATGTAGCTTCTAAATGACAGTGTGATAAAAACCTGAACTATATACATGATTTTTCTTTCCTGTATCTATGTGTTTTTGCCTTTCCTGTCTTTATTAATTGAGTGAGAAAAAAACCCATAAATCTAATTTCAACCAATTTAAAGTTCCTACGCTTGCTCTAGCTTTTGTCTAGGACAGCGCTGAAGGATAAGATTGGTGTAATATTATCTTTTTTATCATAAACAAATATAAAGAGACCAAGCCAACAGAAGTGAGCCTGATATACTGTAAAGGTTTTGGATAGTTAAAACGACAAATTACACCGGTGCCTAACAGTATAAAGAAAGATTAAAAAAAGCTCTCCATAGAGTAGCTTCTTCACCTAAGTTGTGTTAAAATCACCAACACAAATCCTTAGGGAGTGATTTTCATCCTCTAACCGATCAAAACAACACACCTCAATTAGTCTCATTGGTACACAAGTATGTTCTAGCAGCAATTAAACACATTCGCTACCTGGTCTTTCCTCTGGTCTTTCCTTATTCATCCCATAACCTTTAATATACTGAAGACTTTGAGTGCTCCTTTTTCAGATGACTAAAAAAAAAAATGTTAAACTCTCAGCCAAGAGCAAAACAATAGAATTCACCACATGGGCATTTCCACCATCTGAATCATGTTCTGTGAAAGGTCTGCCAATTTTCTTTTCTTCACACAATCCAACCTTCGTCCCCTACTGGGCATTTATTGCTGCTCTCTTGTTAAACGTCTTTACCTTTCCTAGTGTCACATTCAAACCATCAAGGATAAATCCAGAGAGTGCTTGCCTGTGGTTCTGCTTAAAGGAAATGAGAAAGTAAGATGGTTGACTTTATAAAGCTGCAAGATTTAAACACACTTATCTCACTGAATTACAACCCCAAATAAGCGCAAATGTAGCTTTTCATAATGATAGTATTTTTTCCTTATCCTGTCTTCTGAATTCTCTTCCTCCAACTATCCTATTCCCTCCGAGTCACTCTCTTGTCTGCACCCCCCCTGATGATTTTCCCCAGCCTGAGGCCACATCGGAGTCTTCTCTCTTCAAAGGCAAGAAAACAAGGAAACACAATCAAGAAGGCCTCTACTGTATATGACGACCTCCTGAGAGGGAACAAGCGAGGCGTTTGAACCAAAATATTATTCTCCTAAATGCAAATCCAAAAATAAAGTCAATTCTGACACCATTTAATAAGAATAATATATTAGACTTACTGTATGATTCTAAGGACAAACCTACTCTCGAGACATTAAGTGGGTTTTTCTTCGGCAATTTTTCAGTCTTTCCCCATGCACCTACATACAATTGTTCTACCTTCCATACTTATTTATACCTGCCTAGTATATGTATGACTGTTTTGCTATAGTTTATTTTTATTACAGTCTTTAGACCAACATCTTCTTGTTATCTTAAGGTATCAAGGTTCTTTTGGTGTCCTTATACCACACAGGGTTGCACAATGAAATGCAGTTATAGTCTTTTTATGATAACAAAGAAAATCAAACACACTAGAGACCATCTTACAATGGGAACACATTTTATTTTCTTGAGATGAGAAGATTATTTTCCATTATCATGACAAAACAACATTGTTATCACAAAATCAATACAACTTGTTACCTCGAGAAAGTGTTTCCATAAGCAACCATACCCTCTCTTCTCTCGTAGATACATGTCAGCAAGAGAAGCTCGCCTAACCTCCAGCTGATCCAACTTGCACATAAATGATTGCCAATCGTTGGAGGGGGTGCATTTTAAAGGTCCTTGCCTCAAAGAGGCATCACAATCACCTTGCAGCAGAATGTGCAGTTCATCAGGACTTTTTCATGGACAAAACCCCTTAGAAGTGACAGGAAAAACATAACCCGATGTACCACTTTGACAAAACATGAATACCTGATGTGTGTTACAAGGTTAAGGAAGCTAAGTTCCTATAGCTCTCAAGAGGGATATAAAGAAGTGGACATCCTGATCGATGGATCTTGAGTGAGTCATACATGAAGGTGAACGAAGGCATACTGTTTGTGGGTAAGGCACAGATCTCAAAGCTTGTCCTGCATGTAAGTGTTTGCAGAAATCCTTCTCTTTTCACCTGCTTTGGCAATGTTCGATTAAGGTATTCAGGCTGAAGCCTTTTCAACCGAAGTGTTTTGTTATATTGGAAGTGGAAAGTATCAAAATGATGCTGGTTTGAAATGCTGCCTCTTTTCTAGCCGCACTATTTTAAAGAAAAAACAACTCAACATATCCAGGATGTTTTACCCAGTGTTGGGTTATGTTTCTAAAACTAACTTGTTACAGTACAGGGTGAGTGAGGAAGAGAAGGTGGATTATTGCATGCCGGGTTTAATTTGAATGTAAACATTATGTTACTAGTTACAACCAAAAAAGTAATCTGAGGAATAAATACATTTACTGTAACACTTTATCCTCAACACTTGACATGGAATTGTTGTGTCAGGCACTCAGAGGTAATCTATCAATGTGCAGAATAGATTGAGATTAGCATCAATGATCTATTTATAAATGCAATGAAATGCTACAAATGTTGTACTCAATTTGAGAAACGTAAAGAGAAGTTACATCTGGAGGAGTTCCTATAGGGGGGGTAAGATAAAGTAAGATAATTAACATATTACTTTTGCTGTTGAGCAATATGTATAGTAATGTTATACCTTTTCATGAGTAATGTCCAGCCCAGTGATTAATTGATTTAGATGTTTAAGTAGCTTTTTATTTGATTGTTTATCAGTAGAGGTTGCTGCTTTATTCCTTGTATCTGCCCATGTATTTATTTATTAACTTTTTTAAACAATAAACAGTGTCAATATCAATACTTGGCAGCTTATAACTTAAACTAATTGTCCTACCTTAATGGAGCAATATGCGACGCTTCGCCGTGGCATCATAGGCATCAATAATGTCCTCTGTTTTGATTTTTTCTGTGAGGTTGCTCTCAATGTGAAGCAGGCTCAGTGTTGTCAACCTCTCCTGATTCATCGTTGTTCTGAACCAGTTTCGGATGGAGGTATGCCCATTATTTTGAGTTCGTCCGAAGAATAGACAGGAATGTGACGGTGAGGTGCAAACTGTGTCCAGGCCAGAAGCTGTTATCCACTGCTGCAAACACCACGTCAAACCTCAACAAACACCTGCAAAGAACACATGCTAAGGTGAAGCTAATAGCTAAGGACCGGACCCCCGAACCCAGAGTGAGGATGTTGTGAGTCGCCGCCGCCGACTCCGAAGCGGCACAAATTAGAATTTGGAGGACCGGTAACCAAAGCAGAGATGGACAGGCTTGTAGCATCCTTCATAGTAGAGGTAATGTTGCCCATTTGCACAGTGGAATCACCATCGCATCGTTCAGAGATATACTGCGCAAAATACAGATAGCAGGAGACAGAGGACAGCCATAGTCAGAGCTATCTGGATCAGTCTTATGCGACAATGGAAACTGAACTAAAGAGAACATTTGAAACTTTAGCAGTCTGCGTGATCTGCTTGTAGGGAGGGGCGGGCCGGCCCTGCGAGTAAAGTAACGAGTAAAGTAACGAGTAAAGTAACGAGTAAAGTAACGAGTTACTTTATGTAGAGAGTAACGAAGTAGTGTAATATATTACTTTTTTTTAAAGTAATATGTAATATATTACTTTTTTTTAGTAACGACCCCATCTCTGCCAACGGGTAACGAGAGAGCCAGGCAAAACAGCTTTTTGTAGTTAGGATAATGTCCAGTGGCAAGTTCCTTTTTTATATTTTCAATCGATACGCTTGGGAGTTTTGTCGTCACCATTGTCATCTCAGTCAGTGCAAGTTTTGGGTTGATGGAGAGGAGGCTTGCGTATTGGCTGAGAAGGCTCTCTGCCCCTCTGAAGTCACATTTAAACACTGCATCCACACTTTCTGCAATGGGCATTGACTGTGGTGAAAACCGTGTTGAACACTCACCTAGAAGTGTATCCAGCACAGGATAGTAGAGCTGAATTGCCCATTTATTTTTCAAGCTGTTTTGTTTGGTACTCTCTTTGGCCAAGGGTGCTGGTGACAACTGCACAGTCGAGAGCAGACGGTTGTTTGACAGGCCTCTTGCGCGGTCTCTCGTCATTCTCTTCAATGCATACGCCAACTGACTAACAGAATGCTTGGATTTCAATCCAGATGTCCTCCCACTTTTGACTTGTTGCCCTCATGTTTTCAAAGCATTTCATCATGGACTCAATGACACTTGCAGCCTTAGGCCCCACTCACACGGGACCGTTTGCGTTTATGCACAGTATGCGTATTCAAAAAAGTCTTCCGTTCACATGCATTTGTTTCATTTAACGTGTCTGTTCAAACGAGGCCGCTGGAAACACTGTAGTACATATGCTGGGACTGTAAGTGGCGCTGTAACTTCCGCCAAAATACACCAAAAGCCGCGAAGAAGAGCAACCGAGCAGCCCCGCTGCAATGTTGCTATGGCTACCCTTCTGTTTAAGCCCCGAAACTGAAACTGAAACTGAAAGAAACTGAAAGAAACCAATCTGTGGATATTGCATCCCGACCAAGAAACACGAAAGAAAACAACTCCGTGGAGAGGACGGCTCAGAAAGAGAGAGATATTCTCTACAAACACCGGGTGAGATCCTCCTTTGTCAATATAATGGATCAATGCATGAAATCTGACTCTGTTTATTTTGTTTAAGGAGTATATTGGGCGTTAACAATTCTGGTTTGCCTTTTATAATATTATTTCATTCAAGAACCCCTTGTGCGTTTAATTAACACAGCTATTTTTGATAGTTGATACAGCAGTGAGCAGGAGAGGTGGGGAGAGGTGGGGCTATCGTTATTTTTTCAGGAAATATTCGTATCGAGGTGATTACACGGACTCGGTTGACCCCCCAGAGCGTTTCGTTTGCAAATCTATCCACCTTGGGACCCGTTATTGTTTGTGGGGTCAGTTTCTATCGGCCTCGTGTAAATAATAGGGCTATACGCACGCGAAACTATGCAGATACAAGCAGTTTTCTCCTCGTGTAAACGGCGCCTTAGACAGGGTTGTCTCTTTCCCTTGAAGTGCCTTGTGTGCGACATGCACCATGCTGAGTAACTGATGGAAAATAATCAGACTCACGCAGAAATCTGCACTTCTCACAGCATTTAACAGACCAGACGCCTCAACAAATCTGCGATAAGGTGGCACCGACAGTTCGGACAAGGTGGAGATCAGGGCCTTCATAGAGTCTTTCACAGCAGACACGTTTTCCATCTACAAGTTGCTCAGTGCGTAAGCTCCACTTTAACGCAGCTCATTTTGATGCTGTTTGTATGCATGATGAGTTCCAGGTTGGGCGAAGAAGGTGTACAGACTCTCAAGGGTGAGAAAAAACCCCTTACACGCATCCACCAAAACAAGGTTCAATTTGTGAGCCATGCAATGGATGTAAATATCCGACGAGTGATCCTGGCGTAGTTTTGTTTGAACACCATTAACATGACCAGACATGACGGCTGCCCCATCGTAATCCTGTGCCACAATTGGTAAATGGTACAGTCCGCATTGCTCCAGAAACTGCTTGATTTGGCAGAATAGTGCCTCTGCGTCTGCCCCTTCTGAACAATCCACAAATCCAAGGAATCGCTCTTTGATTTCCAGTCCCTCTGCATATCTGACGCACACTGTCATTTGCTCCTGCTTAAATGAACGTGCCTCGTCCACAAGAATGGTGTAAAATCCGTTATCCTCAATGCTACGAATGATGATGTTTTCTACTTGTTTCGCTGCTATTTCCAACAGTTCATTTGCATAGCTCCAAAAAGTGTCCTTGATTCGAAGAGCTCTCCCGTTCATCGTGCCCTCGTAGAGGAAGCCCCTGTTTGCCTAGATAAAGCACCATATCCACAATATCGGCTGCATATTCCCTGTTACACTTAACAATTGCTCTGTGAGAGCCACTAAACTGGGCAGCGACAGAACCAGTGGTTTTAGATGCTACATAGCCTTGCCACAGCTCCATGCACCGCCGATGTGATCCACATTCCGCATCTCGCTGTAATTTTAGCAACACATTCTTCCAATCCCGCACACCATTAGTTAAAAAGGCAGAATCTCTGTAGCCGCTGCTGCACTGGAATTGCCTGCATGGAAAACAGAACACAGCCTCTGCCTCTTTGCTGTATTCTACAAAAGTGTAGGTCTTGTAGTACTCAGATGAAAACGATCTTCTCTGTTTCCCGAAAAACGTTTTTGGGTAGTCCGGCAGGATGGGCTGAGATGGGCCGCTTTCTCTGTCTCCCAAGTCAGTAGCGGCGGCAGTAGGACTAACGTAGGTCAGAGCACTGACTGGCTGGGCTCCCGGCTTGCCTCCCGCCGGTTCCGGCTGGGCTCCCGGCTGGGCTCCCGGCTGGGCTCCCGGCTGGGCTCCCGGCTGGGCTCCCGGCTGGGCTCCCGGCTGGGCTCCCGGCTGGGCTCCCGCACTGACCGGCTCGGCTCCCGGCTCGGCTCCCGGCTCGGCTCCCGGCTCGGCTCCCGGCTCGGCTCCCGGCTCGGCTCCCGGCTCGGCTCCCGGCTCGGCTCCCGGCTTGCGTCCCGCCGCTCCCGGCTCAATTCCCGGCTTGCCCCAGGCACTGCCCAACTTCATTGTAACCTTATCTTGGCAGGTGTTCGTTGTGGCATCGGGATTCGTTTTATTGTTTGCCTTGAAAAAAGTCCGTATATCCATTTTCGACCGCCAATGTACACTATACTATACAGTAGCTAATTTTGCACTTGAAATTAGCGGGCTTCGCTGTCGGATCGTGATGTGATTGGCCACAGAAGGGTTGGCCAATCACATCACGGTCCGACAGCGAAGCCCGCTTGACACAAAGATGCCTGCGCGTGCGACTGCACGCCGTCCGGTGGCTGCATAGCAGCGCTAATGTCAAAGACACATACATTACATTATATTTAAATGTTACCAGGATGCAGTGACAAAAATATTTGGGAAGGCTTAGCCTTCCCTAGCCTACAGTACCCGCCGCCCCGGAGTCACAGTCATGTAGATGCATATTTTTACACAGCCAACAAAATGCATTTATTATTATCTATAAGTCAATCAAGTTTATCTTCAGTATTTACCCGTGTAAAGTCAGAGCAAATGTGTTCATAAAACCGTGCATGTTGTGTCCCGTCAAAAGTGTTGAGTTCAGTCATGTTTTATGTTTTTATTTAATCATTTTTTGTCTTGTCTCCCACTTCCTGTCTTATTTTGGTACTCACCTTTTGTGTTTCATTCCAGGGTTGCAGTCGAATAGTCCATTTAGCTTAGGCTGCGTTTCACTTCTCTTATTTTTCATTTCCTCGCTCCTCGGTCTCGGTCTCACCGGAAGTTGATTTGTCTGCGCCATCTTGAGTAGCGTCCCAATGGCCTTATTTTTGCCGGAGGAGCGAGGAGCGAGGAGCGATAATGGAGGAGCTATAACCGAGGAACCACCAGACCATCCTTCGATGAAATCCTCAGACACTCGCCCCGCCCCCTTACTGTGTATCGCTCACTGATTGGACGATGCAGCGCATGCACTGATCTGATGCTTCTTGACATGAGAGCAGTTTCCCAGCGGAGTGAAGAAAACACATGAAACTCACGGGACTCACTCCTCAGTTCATACTGTGTTTTATTTCAATGAATGCATCATTCAGTTACAAATATGTGATATATCTGAACAACAAAGTGGACAAAGATCATTTTATTCATTTATTGGAAACATTTTCATGATCGCTTTTTCGTTTTACATTTTCATTTATTGTAATTTCCATTCAGTCAGTCATTAAGTGCTATTTAAAATGTTAATTTGCTACATATCCACACCAATAAACAAAGTGTGCAATCCAATGAATGTTAATCTAACTGGGTTTTGATAGATAACATATCTCTTTTTCTTCTCTGAATTATTTTATTTCTATTGTGCACTCTAATCAATATTAATCCAACTATTGTTCGTTTATACATTTTAAGAATGGCGTTTATCTTTTTTGAGAATTAGTTCTTATTTTATTTAATGTATTTGGGTCTACAACAGATGATACAAATGTTTGTGTCAGTAAATGTGTACTAACAGAGGCGGGGGTGTTTGTGAAAACAACGGGGACAGAGCTGGCTCTTACGGAACCGACTAACTCCCCTTGTGTGTATGTACAGCTCTCAACATGCCCAGACTTGGCGCAAGTCTGTGGGACCCGTTTTACAGGCGTAAACACTGAAAACGGGTCCCACAGACCCAAACAGCACACAAAGGTTAATAGACCCCATCCCCCCGCCACCGGGGGGAAAAACGCGTCATCTGCAGGAAACAGCGTCTGAGGGCTTCTTAATATTTAATAAACTATGAATGTTTTATATCCATGTAACGGGAAGAAACTCAGCTAACTGATCATTTTTTTTTTTTTTTGCAAAAAAAAACACAAAGCTAACGCCGAGCCTCTGAATTAGCCACAAGCGGAAAAATCTTAAGGCCGTTAGCACAGAACTCTAGCTATACCGATCGAAAAAATGATTGATAATCCATAATTCCATTTTTATGCAAAAATCGGAGAAGAAAAATTAGCTGCTAATGGTAGCCACCAGAGGTTAGCGCAGCTTCCGGTTTTTCTACGCGTCACTCTCACTCCTTATTTGGTAACCTGTGTGTGTATGTGGAACTTTCCCTCGATTCCATTGGCTCTAGCGGTTAAAAAGAGATGTCAATCATCAAAATCGACCAATGGGTTCCAGAGAAACGGCAAAAACGCCCATTTCCACCCAAATCACCTCAGAGGTGGAGTTTCTTTTGCTAAACCTCTGTAAAAAGGTAAAATGTAACTTGTTTTGCATCAATCTTGATACAGGGTACTTATTATATGTTGTACTTTGGATTCCTAAAGCTTTGAGTCTACTAACCCATAGTTTTCATTATAAGTAAAAAAGAATTTTTGGACGGACACTATAATTTACAGTTTTTTACTATGTTCAATCTGAATTTTCTTTAAAATAAAAAACATCTATATTGATTCTGACTTTTCTATATCCAACTCACAGGTTTATAATTACTTTGAGAAAAAAGATAATTAATCTTCCCCTTTTAGAAGTGTAGTTATGGTAATTTGTTCTGGAAATGTCATTTTCGAGCCTGATACCTGAAAAACAGGCTTGGGGTCTATCAGGTTAAAGGTAAGCATGTAATAATGTTAAAATGTGCTAAATATATACACTGCAAAAAAAAAAAAGAGGAGTAAAAGTAGCCCCTGACTTGTTTTATTTTTTGAAAGTAGCTCTCATCCTAAAAAAGGTTGGTGACCCCTGCTCTAGATGATAGTAAAGGAGGTTTCAAACTTCCTTTATAACCTCCTTTAGCTTAGGAACCACTGGACCTCCCTTTACGAAAGGAGAGGAGAAAATGCTGCCCCACAATGCCTTGCAGCCGCAGCATTTGCCGTCACACAACAGTTGGCCGTTCACGGAAACAACCGATTATGACCGAGAAATTATATCATGAAAGTTACGGTGCTTATTAAGCTTTTTAAAACGGTAACTTGCCAAAGTGCTTTGTTTTGAACGTTCATCAGTGTTATAATCAAAAGAGAAATATGAACGTTAGTTTTTACTGAAATGATCAAATAAAGTCAACATTTCACAGTCTTTACTGAGCTGTGTGGGGTTTGTTCAACTTTTAAAAGATGTTTGAATGGTGATATACACAGTGATAGATGTTAAGGAGTAACGTTTATAATAAATACATTTGTATTGATTTTAAGATCTTTTCATACAATCATACATATTGGGATCATTTGTATTAATGTGGACCGGAGGGAGAGGGTGACGAGCATAAGTTTCACTTTCCTTTTTTATTTCAATTAAATTCTCCTATCCACTATCCCTTAATCCCGTGACGTTTCACACAGAGGTCAAGGGATAGACGATAGGGATAGACGTTAGGAGCTGATTTTTGGACTATTCGACCGCAACCCAAGTCCCTTCACTCCCTATCCTTGTGTGTGTCTCCCGCTCTCATCAGCGTCAGCCCCGCCCCTGATTGTTTCCACCTGTGCCAATTACCTTTTGTTTAAATTCCCCAGCCTTCCTTTGTCTTGTGTCAGTTCGTCTTGTCCTGTCTCCATGCCAGTAGTCTGCTTACCAGCGATTTCATATCTTGTCTCAAGCCTGATTCATGCTCCTGAAACTCTTTGTAGGTTTTGTTCCTCACGTAGTTAGCGATTTTCTTTGTGCCTTTTTTTAGCCTTTTTGTCACCTCGTTAAGAGTGTCGATCATTTTTGGTATACATATTTTGGAAATAAAGTATATTACTTATACTTTACCTCTGTCTCCCGGGTCGTGCATTTGAGTCCTTTTCCTTGTGTTTCCAAGTTCATGACAGAGCATGTGAATTGGTATATAATGTTTTTATCATATAATTAAATAGTCAAAACAGCTTGGACTAGCTGACTTATAATTGACCAACCTGCTTACAAACAATCTTACCTGCATTGCATTAGAGAAAGTTTTATCAAAGGGTCACTGAGAATGAAGAAAGGCATTTGCCGGCCTTTATTTTTTATTGTTTCATATCTATTCAACATGCAATTTATTGTGTCATCTCTCCATCACTGATGTGAAACTCAATGGCAGAGTCTGTCCGTAAACAGCTTGTTAACTTCAAACCTTCATAGATTCAATGATTGAAGTGAGTGAATGTGGGGGGCGTATTAAGATCGCAGTGAAAGTTCCATGGGCCTATTATCCATTAGAGAAAGCAAACTTTCATGTGAAATGAAGTAAAAAGGTACCATAGAAAAGGTTTCCATGAAAGATATCAAATAATGAAGCCGCTTTTCTGTCCTCAGATACATTCATTACCAGTAAAGCTCTAGGAAGGCCTCAGATACCCAAGGCTTCTAACAACAAGGAAATGTTTTGTGCCATTTATGTATTGGATAATTGTAAAGAAGAACTGGAGCATGAGAATGTCAATGCTAGCTCAGACTACTTCAGATCTGTAAATATACCATCAACAAAGTTGAAAGTAAAAAAAAAATGGATTATTTCTGCAATGATTTATTTGTTATTTTACTTAAGCTAATTAAAAGCTAGTACTTACTCCAGCACTCCTTCTTTGTGAATTAATTTAAATAGAGATATTGTGTGTTTAAATCGTTTTCATTCATTTTTATTTCTAAGAGGAAATATGCAGCATTTATTTTGACGTTTTCACAGTCCTGCTTTAGGAATTCATTCATATCTGTATATTGATAAATTATCTACTGTATGTTTAATCATCTGCAAAACAATTTTATAGCACCAGTTCATTTGTTTATTTCTACATCACTTTGGGAAATAACCACGGGGAACTGAAAGATAAAGGCCTTGTTGAAGCAAATTTACTTACATGATTTTCTGATAATGCTTCCTTCCACCTGCTCTTTAAATTCTTCAAATAAGACTACATCTCTTACACAAAGTTGTTCGCCAGATTCATGTCACTACTTAAGTATAAGAACAACTTTGTACTATACAGATCATTGTCAGGGTACAGGTTTGCACAAAGCGTCTTCAGCATTATGACGAATGCTGCATTTTAGTCTTTTGCTGCAGAGTACCAAACCTGTGTACAGCAAGACAATATATTGTTCTCATTCCATTAGAGAGTAAATATTGACAACCATTACATTCAAACCCTTGCAAAGCAAGTTCACACAGTTCCAACTTAGCCAATACTCTCCATGGAGATCTCTGTACTTTTAGTACGCATAAGTTTAATGGGGCACGTTTTTCTGCAGGTGAACTCACCACATTTTCAACCAGGAACTCTGACTTTTCAACATGATTACAATTTTCCATGAAAATATATTTTGCTTTTATAAAATTGTCAAATTATTTTTTATCTGGAGCATCCACTCCAGAAATGTATGGCTTACCTAGCTGTGGTTTCCATGGTAATAACTAAGACAGCCAGAGAGGGGAGAAAAAAGTTCTTGCCTCCAAATTGGATCACATTTAGGCTCCATTAGGGAGAAATTGCTTCCCTGCCATGAGTGCAGACTCATTTCCAATTTCAACTGCTCCGGTGAACCAATAATGAATAACCCCCATTATTGAATAAAAGGTGACACAGCTCAAGCTAGTTGAATCCATCTTTTAGTCTAAAAGAAGAAAGATGATCCACTCACTGAGCCATTATTAAACTGTTGAATGAACCATACGATTCAGACTCTATTTTTCAGTATCAAATATTTGTTATAAGTTTTAACATCTGACTATTGTTTTAATAAACATTTTGACAATAGTCCTATTACAGCATAGATGTAAGTTATTTTTTACCTTGCTCTCATTGTGACACTTCACAGGTACATCCCAGAAACTTGAAATAATGTCGTTCTTAGTCATTGCAATTTTTCAATATTTTAATGGGGACACATCAAGGGTTTCTTCGGCATTGAATGCGCCTGAGGGTTGAGCCGAGTACCTGCTTAATTATCCAAATACCCTTTATATATCTGCTTAAAAGCCTATTCATAGCTGATCCTGCTTTTCTCTGTAATCATCTTTAATTATTGTCACTGGCTTTTATTTCTACGCTGATTTGGACTATAGCTTAGTAACAGACAAGTATGTTGCATCACATTTAAAACTAAATGTCACATCATTTTTTTCAAACCTGTCAAAGTAATGCTCAATAACACAGCAAGAAGGATAGTTATCACACATTTGAGAACCAGGCCTAAAAGACGAATTCCATCATGCCTAAAAACACGAGGTGTTGCATTCAAGTAGACACTTTTCATTCAACCAAAGAACCGGCAAATGTCTAAGAAATGTCTGTCATCATAAAGTGCAAGGGACTGGATAATGCATTATCTCATTTTTTGAAACCCAGCAGAATTAGCTAATTTACTTTTACGTCCATGGTACACTTTTGTGTCAAACAGGGTACATTTTGCACTCTCCTTTTTCTTTTCTGATTGTTCATGTTCTTTCAGCCAGGGAATTTCATTAGATAAAACTCATCTCATCGTACCTAGTGGGAACTGTCAAAAGCACGGCTAGTCCTTTCTTTCCAACACCTGCTAACCTTCTAGAAAAACATAAAGTACCGCCATGATCACCTGATGAATATTCATGCATTAAACTAAAGGGGTGGATATATGCACTCCCTCACCTTGTCACATAATGCCTAAAGTGATACATTAGACTAGAAGCCTGCTCCAAAAGTCATGTCATAATTGGAGTTGAAGACATCTTTTTAGAGACAGTCTTTGGAGTGAGGGATACAAATGTAAAATGTAGGATACATGAAACACAAATAAACCCTTTACGAAAATGCTAGGTTTTTCTCAATGTTTTTATAATCTAAATGAAATGGTTATATATGAGCTAATGTAACTAGTTGAGCCAAGTTGATTTAGCTAGTTTAGTCAAGTAAAATGCTATGATAGGAAACTTTGCAGAGGGAGTTCTCTTTATACATCTATGGTGGTAAGTAAACCAGTTCGGCTTCTTTGATACTGTTGTGGCAAAATAAAAAGGCTGATGGTATTTGCACCCGGGTGACTGTAGTGAACAATGCCAGGTGCAAATAGCATTGTTCACTATTTTCACCTGGGTGCATAAAGCATTGTTGCCTATAGTCACTATAGATCACATAGATCAAATAGCATTGTTGCCTATAGTCACCCGGGTGTAAATAACATTGTTCACTGTATTCACCCGCGTTTAAAAAGCATCTGCCTTCAACTAAACAAGTTATGGTTTTAGGAATTTTCACGTGATATCTGTGAACTAATGACACAATAAATGCACACCATCTTACATGTAAGTATTCATTTGTAACTCTTTTATTTCTCCTTTATTCAAGAAAATATTCATGTACAAACAAATCCTAAAATGTAAATAAATAAATATAAGGGGACAAGCTGAGGCTGAGCAAAGATTTCTACAGGAAGAAGCTGCAGGCCAAGCTCCAACAGAACAATAGCCGGGTTGTTTGGAATGGGATGAAGGCCATGACGGGGTTCAAGGGGAGAGACAGACTGACTGAGGGCACCCTGGAGAGAGAGCTAACAAACTCAACACCTTTTTCAACAGGTTTAGCTCTCCGCCCTCTGCAGTCTCCTCCAATCAACATCTCACCTCCACCACTCAGCCTGGCTTCAACATCCCCCTCTCTATGCCTTTTACCCACTACTATACTTTTGTCTCCACTGCCCCAGTGCATTCTGGGAGAGGATGTTGTTGTGGTGGAGGATAACAAGTAGTGCACTTAGGCGCCGTTTACACGAGGAGAAAACTGCTTGTATCTGCATAGTTTCGCGTGCGTATAGCCCTATTATTTACACGGGGCCGATAGAAACTGACCACACAAACGATAACGGGTCCCAAGGTGGATAGATTTGCAAACGAAACGCTCTGGGGGGTCAACCGAGTCCGTGTAATCACCTCTATACGAATATTTCCTGAAAAAATAGCGATAGCCCCACCTCTCCTGCTCACTGCTGTAGCAACTATCAAAAATAGCTGTGTTAATTAAACGCACAAGGGGTTCTTGAATGAAATAATATTATAAAAGGCAAACCAGAATTGTTAACGCCTAATATACTCCTTAAACAAAATAAACAGAGTCAGATTTCATGCATTGATCCATTATATTGACAAAGGTGCGATCTCACCCGGTGTTTGTAGAGAATATCTCTCTTTCTGAGCCGTCCTCTCCACGGAGACATGCTTCTTGGTCGGTCGATGCAATATCCAGATTCGGTTTCTTTCAGTTAACTTCCCCGTTGCATTTATCCATATGCTGAGGAAATGACTATATCCCGCTGAATACCAGCAATCGCCACACACTTCCTCCTGTCAGTAGCTACTGCTAGTGCTACTGCTACTGACCATGCTACAGATATTAGTGCAAAATCTACAGCTCCTCTACCACAACCATCAGCAACAAGTGGACATGGAGAATTACATGAACTACATGTTGCTAAATACACCGCGGGGCTTAAACAGAAGGGTAGCCATGGCAACATTGCAGCGGGGCTGCTTGGGCTGCTCTTCTTCGCGGCTTTTGGTGTATTTTGGCGGAAGTTACAGCGCCACTTACAGTCCCGGCATATGTACTACAGCGTTTCCAGCGGCCTCGTTTGAACAGACACGTTAAATGAAACGAATGCATGTGAACGGAATACTTTTTTGAATACGCATACTGTGCATAAATGCAAACGGTCCCGTGTGAGCGGGGCCTTAGTATGCTGCTGCAACGCAAACATTTCTCAAATTGGGATCAATAAAGTACTTCTTATCTTATCTTATCTTTCTACTCTTTTAATTTGTTATTATGTGCAATGCCTTGTTTTGTTTTATGCTGCTGCATCACATCTTTTCCCCAAATTGGGATTAATAAAGTACATCTTATTTTATCTTATAACGGAAAAAACAAACAAAAGTGAACATTTCAAGTAAAATATTGATCAAATACACATTTAGTTTTGATTGGCTTCTTATTATGAATAATTTTAATAGTAGTGGCATACTGTTGTAATTCTAAGTAAAAATGTGCAAAATTAGATTTTTAGTCAGTCCATTTCTTATTGTGAATATGACATTTTCCTCATATTAAAATAAGTTGACTAAAAAAAACCATATTTGTATCAAATCCATCACCTTTAAAGTTTATAAAAAGGAACTCATTTTCATGTTTGGCGCTGTGGTTACTGTACGTGATGACATCTCTGAAACAGACGTCATAGGTTACTCAATCATCCAATCACGTCGCTTTAAAAGTAAAAAAACTGTACTACACTACGCATCACTACTGCGCAGACTCACACACGGGAAGAGCTGTCTTCTCACAGAGGATTTTCAAAGTCTGCTTACAAAGGTGAGGACATTCCCCACGTTTATAGTCTTCTAAATGGTTCCGAGTGTAGATAACCTCTATATCATTCACTGTCTGTATATGAAATATCTACTCTGCATCACGACTATTTTCCTGCGTCCTACTTGTTGTTATGCTAACCGGCGACAGCTAGCCTTAGCTAATCTAGCTAACATTATCTAGTAGTAGTTAGCTCTTCATCACCTTCCTGAAGCTAACGTCAGCTTTTGTTTCACTCCCCACCTCTGGTGATCACATCAACATGATCCTCGCTCTGAAAGGTGTTCGCAAACCTGAATACATAAAACTGATCAAACTGATTAAATTCATACCAAACTTGTTATCAGATGTGATATTTACCAGATTTGAATGAGAAGTGAACACTGTCTTAATTGAAGGTACATTTTATGAGGGATGAACTGTAATGGTAATCGTTTCGTCTCACATTTACACAGAATATATGTATCTAAAAGATAATCACAATTAACAAACTGTTGCTGTGCAACTCTGTTGTTCACAATACTAACGTATAATAATAATAATAATAATAATAATAATAATAATAATAATAATAATAATAATGATATAATAAAAAATAATGTGATAATAATAATAATAATAATAATAATAAGATGATAATATGTAAAGGGTCATATGGTCTTGTTTAGGTAAGAGAAGATCATTCGTAGAGCACACTTCAAAGTGCTTTACATAATGTAAAATTAATGTTCAATAAAGCAGAAATGACAACATGAAACACACACTTAAAGGATGCAAACCATGTTTAAAGGAAAATGCAGGATTAAACTAAGAAACAGCATAGCCAAAGACGTACACTTTGTGCATTGTGATGGTGACAATTATTTAAGGAGATCATTTTATAAAACAAGCAGTATTTTTTAATACTGCTTGATAAATGCATGCATAGGACAGTGAGCATGAAGTCAAAGCTATCCAAGGATCTGCATCTTTCTCTCCTTGTTCATGTCATCTCTTTTGATCGCTGTTAAAATGACACGAGAACTCCTACACATTACCGATGAACTTTAAACACAGGCCTTGTAAAAATCTATTTCTGTAAGTGTGAATGAAAACTTCATACATTAACGGGTCATATTTCTTGTTCTCGATGTATGAACATATAAGCAAGATCACAAATGTTGACATTATTTTGGCAAAATATTTGCAATACTTTCCGTTTAATGTCATAAACTGAGAGATATATCAAGGGTTGGGTTCTGTTTGCTATTGAGCTACCTTGTTATATTTCTGTAGGGTATATCCTAAAAAGCTGTAAACATGCTTAAGAATGAATTTCCACTGCTTTGATATCTGCACACTTGATGAACATACATTTTATGTGTTTTTCTGTGTGTGTGTTTCTTCTTTGTATCAGCTCTTAGGAGCTCAAAACCACCAGTAAAGCTGTATAAGCACCGGGTTGATGGGTCGGAAGGAACTGGCGCATCGTATGGGGAGCTGCCTCCCGAACTCGCCATGAGCTACAAACCCATTGCTCCGGCGCCCTCTGGATCCAACCTCACACCTCCAGGTTCTAACACAACACAGTTCCCCCAAAATCAGATACTTATCTGCCCTCTTGACTGTAGGGCTATCTATTCATTTAGACTATTTTGGTACCAGTTGCAGAGTACTGGAGATATCGTAGGAATATGATGTGTGCCTTGTTTTGAATATATTGGCACTATCTGGTTCCTGGCTTGTGGTTTCAACCGTATCACCATACAACTACTCTTGAGTGAGAGGCTCATATGCTAGCAACTGAACACCCTAACGTTTCAGCTCAGCCGAGAAGGACGCTATTAATGTTTACACCTCGCACCATCACAAACCTTCCTCCAGAGCAGAGGCAACATCCCTTCTGCGCGCTGACACAGTGGGCTGGTGTAGTTCAGTTAAATTGTAATAGTTACTTTCACAAAAACAGCCTTAATGATAAATTGCACTATTGTTTAAAGGAACTTGTAGTGTGACCATATGTTTTGGATTGGGGGGGAACTGTCCCTTTAATGTTGTACATGAAATATTGACCAGTTGCTTTATCTTAACTCAACACTATAATTACTATTATAAATCTGCATTAGCCAAAATTGGAAAGTCAGTAACCATGGCAACGAAACAATCAACCTCATGCTGTGATTCTAGTTAAACACTCACTAATGTAATGGTAAGTGGCCATACACACACAATAAACTACTCTTAGGTGCTTGCCCCACGGGAACGCATACGGCAAAACGCATAGGATTAACGCAAACGCAATCGCCAAAAAGCTTCCGTCCACACGCAATATACACCGGATAGTGTCTGTTTACACGAGACAGCTCCGTTTAGATCCAACCGCTGGAAAAAGCTGCAGTACATATGCCAAGCCTGTACGTGGCGCTGTAACTTCCTCCACAAAAGCAGCGAAGAAGCATGGTTGTCATGGTTGCCCTTCTGTTTATTCACCGTGGTGGGGGCCGAGGGAACCGGGCAGAGTTTTTCGCCGGTCAACGTGTGTAAAAGTTTAAATCTTCCGCGACAAATTATAAAAGTGCCGGTCAAAGGTCTTCTTTGTTATTTATTAAGCTTTAAAACAAATGAATAACGACTCTATATAATGATAAAATACACGGAGCCTGTCCTCTCTTTTTCCTCTCTTCTGACAGCGTCAGTGTCTGTCTCATGCAGCAGCTGATCCAGTAATGATGACCCGACAGTAAAAATAAACATATTTATAACTAGTTTAGGTAGTTTGAGAGGTAATTAAAATAGCTAAGGGTGATGATCTGACTTGAAGTGTGTGTTTTGCTCCCGCTGTGATGCGGGAGGAGCTGCGTGTCTCCGTCCTGTCAGATTAGACTTCACTCGCGTTTATGTCCATATCGAGATAAAGATAAATAATCTGAATTCAGTGTGCAGTTTACTTTTGCGGGGGTGAGCAGCAGAGGTGGGGGGAGGCAGGGCTATTGCGTCATCATTATCACAAAATGATCGTATTGAGGCGATCACACGGAGCCGTTGGACCCCCCAGAGCGCTCCGTTCCCAGATCTATCCACCTTTGGACCCGTTGTCGTTTGCGGGGTCCGTTTCTATCGTTTCGTTACGTCCTCGTGTGGCAAAAAGGGCTATACGCAAGAGAAATATGCGGATACAACCCGTTTTCGTCCTCGTGGGGCACCAGCCTTAGGTGTCTTCTGTGTATCAGAAAACAGTTAATTAGTGTTGAAACTTTGTTTGTATGTTTCACGAGGCACGCTGCTTCTCATTGTTCTTGTGTTCTAGCTAAAGTTTGTAACATCTGTTCTCCTCATCTGCCCAGGCTCCTCGGTGCCCTCCCCTTCCCTGCCCTCGTCATCCAACTTCAGGCCGGCTTTTAGTGACTTTGGCCCCCCCCTCCATGGGCTTTGTTCAGGTATGTCTGCGCTACAGTTATTCACACAGCACTGTTGTGTTGCCATTGGTTGTACCACACAAATTGATAGCATGGCCTTGACAGAAAAATCTGTCTAGCAAACCTCTCTCAGGAACTTGCATACCTAGTGTTTTATTTGTGAGGAACAGAATGATGAGCAGAATACACCCCCAGCTGTTATACAAAAGCTGATTAATAATTTTGAACATTTCTTTCTATTGGAAATGAACTTGACTTTATAAGAGACGTTTCCTCTATTTGCAGCTTCAGTGAAAGAGAGAGGGTCAGCTTTTGCTAATCCACCTTCTAAAAGCTTTTCTTTCTCCCTTTATTCCTGGTGTAAAGTAAAAACTCTTTGAGACAGCTTTGGAAGGTTATTACTCTGAGGCAGCACAAGGCATGTTAATTAGATACAGTAGGAGTGTTGAGATAGAGGGGGTGGCTGATTTGTTGCAAGATCAAAGTGCATAGTATTACAAAAAAACAAATGTTCACATATTTATATGATTACATGAAACCATGGAGATGTAGAGAGGCTTGTATAGCTTAGGGGACGTAGAGAGACTTAGTATAAAAGCAGTGTGTGGTCTATCTGTTACTATGTACCGTCGCTCTCTTTATCATCACACTATATCATATGAAGGAGAGTAGCACGTCTTTCTTTGAACTTTGTTCTTTCATTGTGATGTGCACTTTCAGCTGAGACCCGTGTTGATGGATATTTCTTTGTCCCATGTTTGTGAAAATGAACAAGCAGCCTGTCAAAGTGTCTCAAGGGTCCACATACAGTGAGCTTCTGTCCGTCATCGAGGAGATGAGCCGTGAGATCAGGCCTACCTACGCTGGGAGCAAGAGTGCTATGGAGAGGCTAAAGAGAGGTATATTATACTTTATAAACACATACAGTACCTGTTCTCGCTACAAGTCGTGATTTGTGGTGGTGTGTGTGTCATGAATAGTTCATAAGAGTGCCGAAGGGGGGGAGAGTGGTTCCCTGCTGGACTTATTCTGCTTTATTATGGAAATAAGGGACTCCAAGGAAGAGTGGTGACCCTGGGGTCATCTACTGGTGGGAATATAAAACTAATGTTCTCTTTCACTCAGTGGTGAAGACGGGTCTGACACAGGACTCGCTCTGCGTAGGGTCGGATTGTTTTTCTAAAATAGTTTTATATTTTGGTATTTAAATGTCAATATGTAAATGTATTTGCTTATTTATTTGCTTATGTTAGAGGTCTAATGGGGAATTGAAAAAACTCGTTAACATCACTCTAGAGGAAACTAATTATCTATCTGTAATTGACTTTTAGCAAACAAACCACATAAATGTAATCATGAATAGCCCATACACATGATTAAACATTTAATATAAACAAAAACAATGCCTTGTGTTAATTTCCGTATTTTCCAACATTTTGGGCAAAGGGGGAGTATTAACAATTCACTACTTTTATTTTTTTCCCAACATATTGTGTTTAAATAAACTCAGAAGCAAAGACAAATACACTAAATTAGATAAGGGGGACATTGGTTGATTTTGCATTTAATAACACTAATACAATTACAGCAGTTGGGTATGTGTGAGAAACAATCAAGATGTTTAGCAATTGTCCACAAAGGTTAAAAGTCTATTTTCTGTGTGAACAGAAAGTCCCTGACTGAGAGTCAGTTCAAACCACAAGGTGTGGTCTTGTTTTTAAATTCTTATGGATAGTAATGAAAATATATAGAAGTAATTGTCTGGTGTGATTTAAAAAGAAGCACATATTAGACAGCAACTGCGGTGGCTGTGGTGTTAATTTAACAGGCGGACAGACGGCTGAACCCAATTGTGCCTTTAGCTTGACCTGCAGTTTTCTTTTTTTAATGCAGCGCTTTTGTTATCTTAGACTGTCATGGATGCAGGGGTTTATTATTAGTTGAGGTACGCAGAGAGAAACTGTTACCAATTACTTAACAATTCCTTTGAAGTCAAACTATTAATTCGATGCTTCCTTGCTCCTGTGTCGTCTCCAGGTATTATCCACGCCCGAGCTCTGGTCAGGGAGTGTCTTGCAGAGACGGAGAGAAGCGCCCGCCACATAACCTTTTTGAAAGCTCCCTTCACTCCTCACTCTTTCCCGTAGAAGCCTGTCCTCAAGATCCCCAACGTCTGTTTTACAACTTGTTTCCATCCTCTGCTTTTTTGCTCTTTCCTCTGCGGCTTTTTATAGTTGCATTATGTCCTTCTTGTCTCCACTGTTCCCTGCATTCCACAATACCATTTATGTTTATCACAAACGTTCTGTGAACTGTAGGGTGTATGCAAAATGCAGGTTTGTATCTATTTTAAATAGAATTGTGGGGAATTTAAACGCATTACTAAGTTGAGCCCTTGGTAAAAACCTTAGTAAGATCGATTGGAATGTTTTAAAGTTTTATTTATTCAATAATGGCTATTGACCAAGACAGATGGGTTAGTTTTAATGGTGGAATCAAAGTTCCAGCTGCACCCCGTCTCAAGTTTCTATGCTGACCGTCACTCTGCAACCACTGAATATGTTTTGTTAATCTGAGCATCCTGAATATACCCCATTTCCATCCACATTGCATTGTTTTTTTGTAGTGTAAACACACATTAGATGTTTTTCAATCCCAAGAACGCTGTACATCTCAAGTCAATTTGTTAGTATGGAAATTTTGTAAACCAGATTTTTGCAGTTCTGTATGTATATCTTAATTAAATAACTGAAAAAAACCACCTTCAGTTTCTTTTTAATTTGTGAACCATAATTAATAAGAATGAGTGGGTCGTTTTTTGTTTTGGTTACACTGATGTATTGTGCAGACAGCAAGACATCTTCAAATAATTTGAGTGAAGTCCTTCAGGGCATTGAGCAATGAATACTCCATTAATGAAAGCAACAATGTGTGAGAGCTCCGAAAACTTTTAAATTTTGTGCTAATGTTTTTAACAATTTCTCTAAATATTTTGAACATCTTTAACTGCAGAAAATGCTTGAACACTAAGAGGATACTAAACAAGCACTATTTTCCAAATCATGTGGCACAAATATAATAAAGAAAATGCAGAGCCATAGATAAACTCACATTTTTTGTTACATAATAACCATCTCACTAAAATCTCACTTCAGATTTCAGATGCCATTAGTGCTTCACATGAAGAGTAAAGTGGCTCTATTAAAGCAAGTAAAGGAGCAGGTGAGGGGAGAGTGGATATTGACAAAAAAACAATACAATGGTATATTTCTTACATAAAGGAAATAAGTACATAAGCGAAAGCAAAGATAACAAGTCCTTGTGTGTTTTATAATGATTGTCACAGAACGCTGGGTTTCCCAGTTCCATACACCAGGAGATAATGGCCTCCTGCTTATTCCTGTGCTTCCGCTGTGACCAAGATGGAAGAGCAGGTGTGGCGGGGCAAAGCAGCAGAGTGCATGATGGGTACATGATGTCCCTTGTGCAAGAAAAAAAAAAGATTCCTTGTTTCTTTGGAGGGGAGAACATTTCTATCTGGAATTCCATCGAAATCTCTCCTGGTTGGACTATGGTTATATTAGAAAAATCCAACAGCTCTGCACATATTTCAGAGAAAACAAGACAACAAAATACAATTTAACTACTTGTTTCTAATACTGTGAAAAGTCTGTGTTTTTCTATATAAATTGCAATATAATGACTTTCCACAAACAGCTGATAAATGAATCATTAAATGAAAAAAACAAAAATCTCTGCAGCAAATCCTGTAAAATGTTGCCAAGGGTAACATTCTGTAGGTAGTAGCCCATTACTGTGAGCAAGTGGAAACCAAGAGTGTTAACATTTCTGTTGCTTTAACAGAGGAAAACCATATGCTCTGAAATGACAATGCTGTTGGCCAGTACATACCATATATCAGGTTTCTATGGAATATAAGTCAAGTTGGTAATGTCACCATGTCCTCATCAAAGACTGAATTTTACTTCTTTTTTTTTCAGAGAGAGGGAGTTTTGAAAGAAGTAAGGCAGGAATGCAAATCGCACCTTGGTATATCTACGTGACTGGGTGTGACTCGACAGTGTGTGAGAACATTTCGAGTGTGCCATAGGGGCAGAGGGAAGAGTGTTTGGCTTGGGTGCTGGATAAAAAGTAAAACACCAGCAGTGTCTACTGTTTCTTCTCCATCTTGAAATTCACAGGAATCCTCTTGTTCCATCCCATTGCGAGATTCAACCCTACGAGGAGGGAAAAGCAAAGAATTACATTTCTACTATATGATGTCATAACAAACATCTTAAATGTAATATCTGAGAACCAGAAGATGGTAGCTTTAAAAATAGACTTACTGTAGTAGCAGTGGCTGGTGGTTCGGTGTAGTTGAACAGGCCCTTGTAGCGACCCTTTTCCTTCTCTTTGTTGCGGATCCTGTCCTCCATGGCCTTCAGCTCCTTGGCAACAGACGGTCCCAGAGAGGGGTCCAGCTCCAAAACCTTATTAAAGTCCACCCTGGCCTCCACCTCATTCCACACAGCAGCGTGGGCCTTAGCACGCTTATAGTAGGCCTTCAAATTGTCTGTTATGAATGGGACATAAATAATACAAGCAGACAAATCAAATAAACATACTTGCATACATAGACAAGGATTAATTTTTTTTTTTTTTTTTTTTTTTTACATTGTATCAATGACATTTTGATGACATACTACATACTACATACTACTTTGTTGTTGTGATTTTGCTGGAAGGGGCTGTTTCTTATTTAACACCAACAACCCTTACCCTCATATTTGAAGACGAGTGCTGAGCAGTGTTCGATGACTTCGTAGTACTGGCCCTGGAGCAGCTTGCACTGGCAGAAGTTGAGGAGCAGTGGTGTGATCATATGGTCCAACTTTACCCATACCTCGTCTCCAGGATGTTCCTTGAAGGGGAGAAAAAAGTCACAGAAGAATAAGAGAATGCATTTTGTTGCAAGAGTTTGTTGAAATGAAATGAAATACTAAAAACTGGATCAGATGTATTTTCTTTTGTATTGAACTGTGCCCTTACCTTCATCTGTAGATTTTTTAGGCAGGCAATGCCATTGTAGTACTTCTCTGTAGCTTCTGTAATTTTGCCCTGCTTGAAAAGCGTGTTGCCCTCCTCATGGATCTGAGGCACGAGCTCAAATTTCTCTTCGTCTGTCATAGCCCACACATCAAGCTGGAACGATCCTGGAGCCAGAACCTTAGCAAACAAAGAGATTGAAGATCAGTGGCTGAATCCCCTGTTAGTGGAAGCCTTACACATTTCAGTTTTTGCTTAACTATTAACAACAATTTGTGTTAGAGTCATATTAGACTACATTATATCCACGTGTTTCCAATACTTAAATGTATGCAATAATCAAAAACATTTTTGATTTCATATTTAAAAAGAACATTTCTTGCGTCTTTTGTTTGATGAAAAAAAAAAAACTTTAAAGAAAGTTACGTAGATATGTCAAAGTGAGATATAAAAAGGGTGATGGTAGTTGCTGGGTACCACAACCCAGGCTGTGTGTTGGTGCTACAATAGAAAAATAACCCTCAAACAACACTGCATCCTTTAAAAAGCAACCAATGATTTTAAAATCTGTGCTCTGCCCTGCCTGCTCACCTCCAGCAGATCGATGGTGAAGAGAAGAGGCTGCGGATTGGCCTGAAGATTATCCAGGTCGTTATGCCCCAGAGAGTGGTGGGAGTGAATCTGGGCAATGCCGCAGCAATGCCTCTGGCCTTCCAGGGGGTCCTTACCAGCACTGATATTTCTCAGGGACTGGGACACGAGTGGGTACAGTGATGTGTGCTGAGGGGTAAAGAGAAATGGACAATGCACGAAAAAGAACAAATATTGTCACCCCATAACAAGCAAATGACTAGCTCACTTACCTTATTTTCGCAGTTAAATTCTGCAACTTCGCCTTGCCTCATGGTGATGACCACTCTCTCCCACGCAGCTAGTTTAAACTTCTTGCCTAAAATGAGCTCCATGGGTTTGCTGCGGCCCCCCATGGTCCGGGAGTCATCCAGCACTGTGCCATCACACAGGCTGGTGCGGTAGTGGAAGACACCTGGTGAACACAGATACGAAGAACACAGACACATTAAACCCTGCTCAACAGAACTATCCGGTTTAAATAATAGTTTAGACATCACCCTTTAAGTAAACTGGATCGATGCAGCTTGTTTACTAGAAACAAAGGAGCAATCTGTACTTCTCTGACAGGCCCGGAGAGCGTATCCACTCTATCTTATTCTGGCCAATCACAACAATAGCAGTTTGATTGACGTGAGATTTAGACCAATCAGCCTTCATAAACACATACCATCCTGTCCCCCCCCCTATCTTTCCATCAGATGAAAAAATAAGGGAAGAAATGTAAGGTTTCTCGGCTTTAAAAGAGCAAGCGAAATATTACACTGTATAGCCAAAAACTAAGGCAGCAATGCCCACAACTTTGTCAGCAGTGGCTGTATACACGCGTTATGTGTTTGGTGAAATTAATCTAACTGACAGTGTCTAAAGTGTTAGCTTCCCAGTGATAGCATTAGCTAACGTGCTTCGTCGCTTTTCTTAACCATTTCAGAGGACAAGACCCTACTGGTCCGTCTGCGGACATGCTACAGTTTTACCTTGGTTCCATTGGGAAAGGTCGATAGCTCTCCTTTGCCAGGACTGATCAATTTCTTTACAATTCCTTCCTCGAGAAGCTTACGTGCCTCTTCCTCCATCCTTGACCGAGTCGAGTTTACGACAGATGACGATGTTTGCCGAAGCCATTCCTTTCGTTATAGCGCCCTCTAGGCCGGGGGCTGCACTGACTGCTTTCTCCAACACATAAAAAAGGTTCACGTTTCGTGTGTTTTAATTGATGCATGTGTAGGCTACTTAACGACCAGTGATTGAATGTAACATTAACTTTACATTTTGACTGAGTATTCTCATGTTATGCTACACTATGTCATACAAATGTCACAACAAAAGTAGGCCACGAAAATATCATAGTATTGTATTTAATAACATTGAAATAAAATCAGTATGGAATGATAACACTGTCAAAAAATGTATCTTTTTACAACATTTAACATTGTCAGGGATATTAATGTACAGTCCAATACTTATTTCTATCATGGTCCTATGCATTCCATCACTTCATAAAGCAATTTTATTACGCTCCGTGAAGTTCCTTTAACTTTAAGATTAGACGGGTCTAGAATTCTAGTGTGTAAAGATAAAGACCCCAGAACCAAAGACAAAGTAAACCGACATGCAGACACAAGACATTCAAAAATAGCAGGAGCTAGCAGTTACATAGACACTGATATCTTACAAGAGATGTAACTCCCTGAGCAGGCAGAGCTGCAGGTTTGACCCTTCTCTAGCTCACTTGCAAAAAAACAAAAAAAAAACACATCTTAAAATATACAAAAGTTTTATTGTAATTTCACAGTCATTATTCACACAACATAGAGAAACACAGGCAAGACCTATCTCCTTATTTTTCATGTACACACACAGCAATATCAGTTCATGTGGAAACAAAGTCGAAGCACTGAGTGGTTGAGTAAGTAGTGGTCATTACAATGACAAGAAAAACAACCATGTATCAACCTTTTTAGTTAAAAGTGACAAAATACAATTCATTTAAAAAGGTAAAAAGTAAAATTAGTGTCTCATGAAATGTTATTTTTCAAAATAAGGTAGGTAGAACAATTTGAAGCCTCTTCTTCCACGGACAGCACAGCTGATGTATATCACATGGTACACTGCAGGAAATACAGAGAATACACTAATTATATCTTCCAAACAAAGCACACATTAACTGGTACGGGCGAATGTAAAGTGAAACAAAAAGGCTGGAAACAAAGGATCAATTTACCGCCAGGGATGAAGAGAAGAAATCCAGGTACAAAGAAAATAGCACTTGAAACCCCTGTGAAGACAGTCATTTTAGAATCAAGACGCAGTCACACACAATATTCAATGCAACCACACATTAAAGGAAGAGTTTAACATTTTAGGAAAACATATTATTTTCTTTATTGCAAGAATACAGATGAAAAGATTGATACCAGAAAGAAGCATAAAAGTTGGGACAATATTGTGTTTCTGACTTTGTTTGAAACTACAACTTTGCTGTCTTAGAATTTGCTGACAATTGACAAGTACTATAATTTACTGTAGCATGCAGCTAGTTTACAGTCAATTGTATTCCTTCACACCAGTTGTTAAAGGTCCCATGTCATGGCCATTTCTACTGATCATAATTCCATTGTTGAGGTATACTAGAATAGATTTATATTGTGCAATTTTCCAAACTCACATTGGTTTCTCATACAGCATCTCTGTATAGTATGTGCATTCACTCTCTGTCCTTCACGGCTTGTTGGAGCTCCTGCCCCCCCCTCCCTGTGAGCCCACTGTGCTCTGATTGGTCAGCTCGCCCACTCTGTTCTGATGAGTCCACCACCGTTACAGCGGAACATCAGTGATTATGTGTTACAATGGCGTTAGCAACCAGAAAATGACACCAGTAATGACAATCAGATGAGAATGCCCCCCCCCCCCCGCCGCACCCCCAAATGCGGCGCACCTACAGTCATGCCACAGTCTCGCCGCTGCGAGGCTCCACTAGCAGCACCTCCCAGCGCGTCAAAGTTTTGCCGCTGAGAGAGTCTGTGTGTGTGAGGAGCTCCACGGATTGGTCCAATTGGGTATGGTCACGTCACTGTACCCAGGAAGAAAAAGAGAAATCTCCAACGAGGCTTTCTGGGGCAGCATAGACAGGTCTTTTCTGTGTTAGAGTTTTACTCGCTACAGGGTGTACTTTGAGGGTTTGTGACTTTGCAAACCGTTTACATGCATAAAAACCTTCATAACACACAAGGGGACGGCTTAAACCGGAAAAGCATGACATGGGACCTTTAAAGTCGAGCAGGACAGATTTGTACTGGATTGAGAAACACTGCTTTTTTATCATCAAAGGGACTTTGGCCTTGAATGACTGCTGCTTCTTCACCATCGATCCAGCAGAGTGTGTGTGATGGTGTTACAGGAAAAGTATACAGACAGGATGACACACTGAGCTGCCAAGCTTTGTTTGTTGGCTGCCAGAATACACATTCATAGACTCCAACCAAAACATACAGTCCAGCATTTACCATGCAGGTACACAGACACAAAGGAATGTCTTTCTTGTAATGTTTGCGTTAGTTCAATTAAATGGAGATATTTTTGAATTGGTACTTTCTTTTCCAATGTAGTAATTTGTGTTAAGTTTGTGATTTATTATTTAGTTGTAACATGATTGGTTTCCGTTTGGTAATTTGTTTCATCAAATGTTTCTTTCTTTGACTGCTTTTGGCTCTGTATCAGCTGATAACAATCTACAGCTTTTTGATGCTTTAAGCATTACTCTTCTTCTTTTTTTAATATCCAGCACACACATTTAGCATTTTGTGCTTGTTGATAATGTTTAAATGATCTGTGGTCATATTGCATCTGGGTTAACAGACTAATTATGTTGTTTTTGGACAACAAAATCATGTAATTAACCAAGAAGGTTTAATGTCCTTACCGGCAACTGGATTCAGCTGGATGACAACACCTGTGAAAATAAGAGCTAAAAGAAAAGATGAAAGTTCATTTTCAGGGTAGGGTGACAATCCAGCATTTAAAAACTCTTTTTTTATTCACTTACATAACTCTAAAAACCTGTTTTACAAATAGTATCAACAAGAGGACAAAGTTCAGGGTTCTCAACATGTCACTGACTTACACAACACTAAGAAAAACAGGAACGGATGACAGAAATAAAATAAAGGCATTTGTTTTTAAGGTAAGACCTTATTACACAGGTTGCTTGTTTTTGTTTATATTTGGTAATAAAAAGGTCTTCATGACTGTCTGACTGTAGGGGTGGGTGGGACTGGTCTAATGGGATTATTTATTTGCTTAAACAAATATTTTGTTGTGTTTTTTTGTTTTCTTTTTCCTTCCTTTTAAGTCACCTACACTTGTAACTGTATTTTGTCCTGCACATTGTTTTACGTTTTGAAAAAAATAAAAGTGTTAAAAGTATAAATGAACTGTTCAAGACTTACCAACTCCAGTGATGAGGAGAAGGAAAGAAGCCAGAACAACTCTTCTGTTTTTCTTCACGAGCGGATGGGACACCCACCTGAGCAAAACATTTTTTAAAGTGAGTGTTTGTTGTTGTTAGTTGTGATCATTTTTGTGTATGTGGTTGTTGAAGTTTGCTTTTGTTGTTTGAACTAACCCACAGCAATGAGCAGAAAGGTGATTGACAGAACTCAAGGTGCTGAAGGACCACTGCGAGCTGCAGTAAGACAGAGTCGCAGGGTCGCTATGGAGAGAGCACAAACAGAGTTTATCTCACATTCAAAGGGTTAAGGTAGAAGGAGGGGTGATAGTTAAATCACATCAATAGTTCTACACATAAGACTCACCTGATTTTGAAGAAGTTATTGAAAGAGGAATTGCCATTGCTGACCAAGACGTCTTCATTTTCCAGATTCTACAGAAACAGCAGATGATAAAGAAGTGCAGTTTCAAGTTCTTCTGAAATATTTACAAATCCATTAAATCAGTTTTTACAATGTAGTTCTTTTCAACAAGTTGATTATTTTATTTTTTTGTTTGTTAGGTCTCTGTCTGCTGTTGTGTTTGTGTTGTTGTCGTGATGTTCTCTGTCCCTGTTTTACTTGTATAGAAACCGTTTTGTTCTGCTGCCTCGCTTGATCCGAACTCCTTGGCAGAAGATATATTGTATCTCAGTGGAACCTTTCTAGTGGAATAAATAATTATTTAAAAAAAAATGTATTTGTACCTGATACTTTAGGTTACTGTGTTCAGGGGAGCCGGGAGCAGCAGCAGGCGAGGGATGAGTCTGAGGTTTGGAGAAAGTTAGAGGACCAAATGTCTCTGCTCCTTCCCTGTCCTTGTCTTTGCTCTTCCATCCCTCGGTGTCTCCATCAGACACTGCTTCCTCCTCATCTTCATCCAACACAAAGGCATCATCGATACTAAACTGTGTGGCCATGATTGCCTCTTACACCCTTCAGTTCTGTGGCTTGATGTTCACTGTGGATTGAGAGAAAAAACAGTGCTTCTTAGAGGTTTTATACACATCCTATGATCTATTCAGAGATAACATGCACCGTCTATAATTCCAGACTAATAGTACAATAATTATAAACTAAAAAGTAAACTTTATTGACTTTTGCATTTTAAGTACGCGCACAAATAACTACACTCAGAATAAACTAGTCTGGAGACCGAAATCTTCTAACGTGATTTAAGTATAAACTTGAACAAAGACAATACTGCCTTGAATGGGAACTTGTATTTGAGCAAGCAGGACCAAAGTTAACTTAAGTGAACCAGCAGCAGTTTACTGGCTGTGTTGTTGGCCATTGTTTGGTCTCTTTCCGCTAGTCGATCAGATGACCAGGAGGAAAACTTAACTTACTCTCTTTAGTTGATCTCTTCTCCAGGGAGCCTGAACTCCACTCCAAGTTGTGAAGACACGGGTCACATACTTGTAAGCTATTCAATTATCAACAAAGCCTTCTTTCCACTTTTTGTTTTGTTCTTTATAGCGAAAAACGATAAAAAAAGGTTTGAGTCTCTTCGTTTTTTAACAACCGGGTCTCGATTGCACACGTCTGATTACGCCCTAAGATCCCTTCGCGACCAGTTACTCAGTCTACTTAATCGAGTGTTTTGTCGATCGTCACACGTTTAGTGGTGAAGGAAATCTTCCTACTGCTTAACAAGAAAGAGTCCTGCATTGAAGTGTGTAAGTTGTACTAGTTTGTACGTACAATCAGAAAACTAAAATTACTTCATATAAAATGCCCCCTGACAATGTTTGTATCGTTAGTTTATAACAACCCTTGCATGACTTATTTGCCATTTTAAATGAAATTAGACTTTAACAATTATAAAATAGTTTGTTTATCAATTGGCTAATGGTTTACTACTCTGATTCTCGCAGCTCTACATTTTGTAAGGTAGAGTAACCTAGTTTATCTATTACAAAACAACATATTTCATCAGCAAAATGTATTTTCAGCAGTTTGTATTTCTCAATTTGTAAAACAAAAAAAAACAGTGACTCAAGCTGTAGAGTAGAGTAAACAGTAGGACATATAATATAGTAGCATGAAGGTTGAGTAGGAAAAATGTACTTAGAAGTAAATCAATGTGTGTGAAGTCATTGGGGTCATGAATACCCACAAACAAGCAAATACAACACTGTACTCAATAATGAACCCATGAATTAATTATCCTGTTCAAACTGTAATTGGCACTCAGCTTCCATAATTTGGTGCTTCACTGACATATAATTGATGTCCACAAATGTGGCAACACTTTTTCTGCAAATTAGCACACATTCAGCTTGTGTTTGCCTTCCACTATGTTCTTTTCTGTGTATCTTTCCAAATGCAACCTTTGACAAAATCCAATTATGTAAAAACTTCAAGCAAAAACCTTTAATGCAAATTGAAAATGAGAAAAAGTGAAACAGCTTATCAATCCCCATCTAACCGTTACACTTTTGAGCATGTATTGTTGATGATAAAAAACCTGGACTTAATCACTTATAAGTAATTAAACACTATCTTTGCATAACAAAATTAAATGCAATGAATGCAAAATGAAAAGCGCAGTGAATGTTATCCCACATAGTATCTGTTGCCAACATGTGAAATCATGTGATTTCCAGTAAGTCAGAAGACCTGCATTATGCAAACAAACATCTCTAAACCAACAATCACAGATTAGTCATTGTTGGTTGCAGTTCAGAGGAGCAGACAGTCAGATGTGTGGATGGAGTTAATGGTGACAGGTGTAGCAAAGTACTGCTAAAAAATCATTGGTGACTGGATTTGGATTCATTTGGAAATTCAACAAATGTGAGTTGTAATATGTTTCTCCAACTTTTTTGTTTATAATCACTGAACCAAGGCAATGTTATAGTATATCTTAAATGACTATCACAAATAACTTTTCTTTATTTTATTCAAATGGAAGCTGTAGCTAAATTATCAAAGTTTTAAAAGATTTGATAGTGGACAACATCAATATGTTTCAGGTATTGCGCCACATTATTGATTTTTTTCGGCTTGGTGCCATATTCAGTTGGAAATCCTCACTTGTAAAACATCTACATCAACTTTCCAATTATATTTTGCTCCCTTTCATCCATTCTCTGTTTCAGATGAAACAACAGGCTTTACTTTGCCTCTTGCTGCAGCTCGCTTTTGAGGTAGGACTGCCTGAGAATTGCAGCTCACGCAGAATGTGTACCAATATGTTCCATAGCCATTATAATTCTAACTGAACAAGTGCTTGAACCTTATCATGTTTGTGCTGTGAATATAGCAGCTTTGCCTCAAGATGTTTAACCATTTATTTCTGTCAAGCTTTCTTCAGGGACAAATCTTTGGGTGGTACCTGGTTCCAGTCTGGAGCTGCCATGTTTGTCGTTTCAAACTGACTTCACTGGAGCGGCCATCACCTGGAAATTCAATGGTCTAATTATATCTCATACTATACATCAAATTGCAAAATCTCCCAGTTATATGTTTGTTTAATTTGATATTTTTCCTAATACAGGTAATGAGATAAATGCCAATACTCCGAATGCCTCGCCTAGAGTTAAACAGGGTGGCAGGTATCTTTTTATATCTCCTGTTACTGCTGCCAACGAGGGCGATTACTCATGTTTGATAAAGGACAACGATAGGGAGATGATAACAACATACAAAGTTAGAGTTGAAGGTGAGGAACATACACATTTCTCTTGTCATACAAAAAAAGTGAATTTGGGTAGAATTGATTTCAAATTCAAGTGTTTTTGCCTCTTTCTCCAGCATCCTTTAACTATAGCATCAAGTTTATCAAAGGCTCCACTGCTCACCTCCCGTGCCATTTCCAACCTGCCGGGGAAGTCAAAGCCAATGCACTTTGGTTTAAAGAGACAGGTCTTGACAATGAGCTGTTGAATCTCCTTCAGGATTCAACAGCTAATAATAGCAGAGTGGAGCTGCTGTATCCACTGGACCATGATCAGACCATCATCATCAGAGATGTTGGCATGGAGGATGCTGGGACTTACCTTTGTCAATCTGCTGAGGGGGCAAAGCTGAGCTCTGTAAATGTCATTGTTGAAGGTAGATCTGCCCCCATGTTACAACAGAGATAGGGTATCTGTAAAGAAAATGAAATTGATTTTTTCAGAAAATCCCTTTGAAAAAGAAGTTGATTATCCAACCTGTTTTTGTCTGTGCAGTCTCTTATTTATAGATTTATAAGGGATGTGAATATCTGACACCATAGTTAGGCACCTTGAATTGTGGCAAAGTAATTTAGAACTTTTTACCAGACTAGTTATAATGATGTAATCCTCCTCTTCCCTTTTCTTGTATTCCTTTGTTTGCTTTTGTGCATATTGTTCTGTGCTCTGTGTTTTGTGTCTGTCCTTTGTGTCTGTCACAAATGTATATAATGTTTGTATTTAACGTATAATCGGTTTGGCAATCTTTTCTGTACTTATATATTACAGCACAGTCCGAACGAGATGTTTTCATAAAAAGTAGGTACAGCATTCATGCACATGTTAACAGTCTGCTTTACTTTCTTTCAGTTGCTCCTACTGCTCCACCTCACTCGTGCAGCGGCTTCACCACACCATGGGAGCCCTGCCAGGACGAGAACAGTCGCACAGGGGAACCCATGTTGCAGGAATCCATCACAGAGTTTTCCATGAAGTTGTATTCACACCTCAGAGAATCACAACCCTCCAGCAACCTGCTTCTCTCCTATCAGTATCATCGGGGCACTGTCCCATTTGTTGTTAGGTATGACAACATTAAACTGCATAATGTTTGTTATTCTTGCAAATTCTAAAACTAGTCATATTGTCAACTAATCCTTCAATAGGAACTGCCAAAACCAGGCAGGGGAAGAAATGATGGGTCTGAATATATCATAGATTTTTTTTTATTGAGTTTGTTCATAGTAAGAACAAACAATAACACTAACCTTGTCCTTTAAGATGGTCCAAGCGATATTATCCCTTTGTTACCTCTGCACACGAATAAAAGATTATCTTGTATATGACTTACAGGAAGTTAGATTTAAAAAAAGTTTTTTTTTTAAAATGTCACAGGAGTTTTTCTCTATTGAAATGTCAGTCATACTTTGCCGCTTTCATTATCACTTCAAAGCACAGTCGTATTTCTATCTATATTATGTATTTTCTTCATTCTGATGCATTCAGGTGCAAGGGGGGACACCCGTAAAGCCATTGAGAGGGCTGTCTGTGTGCCTCACGACTTCCACTGTGTCCACCTGCAGATGAAGAAGCTGAGAGAGAAGTTGGCCGGCTCCTTGCAGATGGCTTCTCAGATCTACTATAACCCAGGTAAAACTATCACTGTGTGAAGCTCAAAGATTAGCTCCTCTGAAGTCAAAGAGGTAGATGCAGAGATTCTGTGCCCCAAAAAATGTTCTATCAATGCAGCTCATCGTGGTTTCTCTGTTCTCTTCCTCAGAAATCAATCTGAACCAGTCCTTTATTGACCAGTCCATCCAGTTCTATGAAGCAAAACCCGTCATGCTACTGGATACCAGCGAGAAAAACACAGAGATGATCAACAGCTGGGTGGCAAATAAAACCAACAATAAAATCCAGCATTTGGTCGACTCAGTGTCACCGAGTACACAGCTGATGCTGCTCAACGCTGTCTCCTTTACAGGTCAGTATAGTGTGTGCGCATAAGAGTACGGATGTGCATGTGAACTAATAAACTGTCTGTACTTCAGGTCAGTGGAAGGTCAAATATGAAATGAAACCCAGGAAAGGGCTCTTCACAAAATTGGATGGTGATCTGGTGAATGTAGAGCTCCTTTATCACCCGAAATACATGGTGGCTATGACGTATGTAGTCCAGCTAAAGGCACAGGTGAGAAAAAAACAACACCCTCCTTAAACCACCCATTCACACACTCTACAACAGGCAGCTTCACATGAGAAGAGTTACTAAGGTGTAATGGGAGGCAAAGCCACTGTGTGAGGTGAAAAGTGAAAATACGTACTTCTCCTCATAGTCATAACTAATACATCTGACTACACAGACACAACAGATGTTTGTATTCAGTTTGACTAACAGTTTCTGATTGTATTATTTATATGGCCTATTGAGAATAAAACAGAGAAAGAGGATGCTCTTTATCACTCCAAAACTTGCTTGAGAGTCAACACAATCTTAGGTTTTCTACGGAATCAAAGTATTTAGATACTTTTGGGCATATTCAAGGGTGGGGGTCTTGAGGTGCATAGTTGTCTCAATGTGGTCTTTGAGGGCTCTTCAGTGTCAACATTTTGATTTTTTTTTCATTTTCATTTTACAAACAGGTGGCGAGGCTTGCTCTCACTGGTGACAGCAGTCTTTACATCCTGCTGCCTACCTCCAACAAAGTGTCTGACCTGCAGCAGGTGGAAGAGAGTCTGACGGATACAGCTGTGCGTCAAATGATACAGGAAGTACAAGAAACAACTGCTGAGCATGTGGAGGTCACTCTGCCCAAAATCGAGTTGGATGTCCAGCCAGACATGAACATGCTCATCAAGAAATTGGGTTAGTTTATCTTTCATGGTCTGTCAGACTATTTTAATACCTGCCATGCTTTCAGGTTGTGTAGTTTTATTACTTTATCAACCAGCAAGGAGACAGCCTTGAAAAGTGTCATTATTGAAAATAGCATACACATCATTCTGCTCATCTCCCTGTATCAGATACATTTACTTTGCTTTAATCCCTGCTTTTCCCCCACTTAAACTCTTCTCTCCATTTCCCCCTAACCAGGACTGTCATCCCTCTTTGAGAGCTCCAACCTGTGTGGTCTCTACTCCGAAGAGAGGGTAGTTCTAGATGATGCCCGACACAGAGCCTTCCTCGCACTGAATGAACAAGGAGTGGAGGCCGGGGCCGTCACCACCATGTCGTTCTCTCGCTCCTTCCCGTCCTTCTCTGCCCTGCGGCCCTTCATCATGCTGTTGTGGAGTGACAAGGCCAATGTGCCTCTCTTTATTGGCAGAGTGACCGAGCCATGAGAAAGAGAAAAGGGGAGGTGGAGATGTAACAGATAGGGTAAATAAAGGCTGTCTGGTAGAATGGAAATACATTTAATTATTTTACTCTGCTTTGACATCAAATAAATTCAGTACAGTATCGGTTTTGCTAAAAGTAAAGTTAGTGACCCTCAAAAAAACACATATATGCCTGGATGTGGTTTGTTTGAAAAGACAATGATGAATAAACATACAGTATATTAACACATGGGGTGCCTGTCTAATGTTTCTCAAAAATGAAATGTGTTATTCAAAGGAAGACAGACGACAACTGAAACGACTTCAATTTTTTTGCGAAGAAGTTACACAAACCCACCACAGGATGGCAGCCATACTGTGTGACTGACATTGACAGTGAATACACAGGGACTGCAGTAGTGAATTCCCCATCTCATTCGCCCCTGCCCTCCTGCATCATTACCACTGATTTCAATGTAAGGAAGACGAAGTGTCAAAATCTGTGACAGTAAAGGTTTTGTTTTTTAAAGCAACAGCTTGCTTGATAATCACAGCAACTGAGCAAAAATACCCTGAATCATCATATTCACAAACAAACAAATACGCACTGATGGCATTGACTGTAAACACATCAGCATTCAGAATAATCAGCTATGGTTGCACTCTATTATACAAGCTGTTAGTGATTGCTAAACATGCAGATGTATTGCAGATAAAATGATTACATAAGCAAAGCGGGGGTCAATAGACAAAAGTCTAACATTTGGTGACTGTAAACAAAACGAACAGATTCAGACAGGAATAAGCAACCAACCAGCCTGAAATGTGAACTGTATTCGATCACTGTCCCCAGCATAGCTCCAATCAAAGAACTCAGTATTCCCAGAAATGCATCTTTGATGCATGGATAACATAATGTTGATGTTTTGGTTTGATTATCTCACTGCCAACATGCTGGGAATTCTGATGTGCATAGAGAAAGTACAGAATAAACCCTCGCCCAACCCTCTTGTTAAATTCATTTAAGGTCTAACTGAAAATGTGTTTAAGCTCACTGTTACTTGACATGATCTTCGTTCCAACCTACGATAATGCCCAAGCCCTTTTTTATCTAAACCTAATTCACCACTGAAGGATCAATTTTTTGCAGTCAACAATGAGACATTCACAAGGTTGTTGAAGGACAACAAGAACATGAGCAGCCGGATCGATTCAACAGTTAGAAAAACTCCCAGAGGCCACTGACCGACTGTGGGTGTGCTTTGTGAACCAGTGCATGGCCAGAGCTGTAGAGATAGATGAACCAGGGGAGTACATTTCATATCTTGGCAGGCGTTTAGACGTTTCAGTGAAAGTCTAGCCCAGATACCATCGACATGCACAGATGTGCATAGAGACACATAATAGGCATGCAGGTTAAGTGTGCAATCTAGCTTTGCTTTTCAATATCTTGGATCCTGGCCTGTGATTAATCACTGTCCCCTGCTGCCATGCATGGCACCTCCTGAAGTTAAATGTAAGATGAGGAGGGAGGGGGGGGCATTTCTCCTGCACAGTTTTATCTCAGCAGGCAATCACAAGCATGTACACAGTGCTCCCAGTGTCTCCTGTCCAGAGGATAGAATATGCCTCTAAAGAGTAGACCTGATATTCAATAGGTCTGGTCACGGTCTGATGTAATGGAATGAATGCAACATTGATCACTGCAATGATTCCTTCTAATGGCTGATTTAGATTTAATCCAATATCCTCTCGAGATCAGTGTCTGACGGTGCACAAAGTTGGGGACATTTTCAAGCTTTTAGGCATCCATTTCGCCATGAATTAGATCCCAGGACCAAAGAAAATGCCTGAATCTTCAAATCGACACACTGCTGCTGCTGCTGTGATATTGCCGAGCAGAGAGTAAATGTTGCATCATCTGTGGCTTTGTTGGAGCAGAAATGGAGTCACTGAGGTAAACCTGCTTGGATCCTGTTGAAATCTGGTTCATTACGCCGCAGCAAAGTCAAGGAACACATGGCACCTCCAAAAAGCAACATCCGTTCATCCTTTCATCAGGAAAGTCAAAAAGATCAGTCAGAAGTGACGTATCAAGATGTAATCCATTCTTTAATTTGCTCTATGACCTGTCTGGCAATGGTAGAGAGATGACAAAGGGTCTGGCACACATGATTGACAGGTTGTCAGTGTTCCCCAGCCAGGACCGCTCACACCACTGAGGCCTGTGGTGGTGGCGCTGGCTTCCGAGGATTTCTCTCTTGTATGTGTCTTCTTTGTCCTTTTTTTATAATTTCTTCAGACTTCTGTGCTTCTGAAGTTTGGATGGACACATTTTGAATGGGGAGTGACATCAATACAGAGAGACTCACACACTGTACAGACAGAAAATGTAGGCACTCATATTCTCATAGCCCTCATGCACACACACATTCACACACATACACTGACACGTTAATGCCTGATATGAAGGTGTATAGAAAGCCACTGTCACTTAAAGACAATGAAAGACATAAGAACAAGAACACTGAAACGGTAAAGGTACAAATCCACCGAATGGATCTTTTTGTGCTTTATAATACTGTGTTGATTTGCATCAGATCAACAACCACTAAAATAGAAACTTCTCAATACACAATCTCTTTCATAACATCTCTGCTCCTGTAATACCACATTATGAGTCACTGTATGGATGTTGAGTACATTAGTCTCAAATCTCTTCATTAGGTGTAAATTTGAAGGACAGAATATGAGCGACTTCCACAATACACTAAGGTCTAAAGCACAATTCTGTGGGCAATGTTTAGTAACGTCAACACTTTAATGAGGACATCGTCACAATTTGGTTCACCTTTAAAAAATAAATTCAGATTACACCTTTTTACCTTTACTAATATTAGTATGAATATCATATTCTAATACTTGGTTGGGGTAATATTGGCATTATATGATACTTTTTATGACTATTATTATTGCATCTTTTATCCTTTGCTCTTATTACCACTTTACTTGGTCTCAGTAAACAACCACCTCGAGTGAGACAAATGTTGTGTGTTTGTGTGTGTTTGTTTGTTTGTTTGTTTGTTTGTGTGTGTGTTTGTGTGTGTTTGTGTGTTTGTGTTGTTTGTTGTGTGTTTGTGTGTGCACGCGTGTGTTTGTTGTTTGTGTGTGTGTGTGTGTGTGTGTTGTGTGTGTGTGTGTGTGTGTGTGTGTGTGTGTGTGTGTGTGTGTGTGTGAATGTCTTGTGTAATCTAGTCCGGTTTGTCACTGCTCGGGGCTCCTTGCTGTGTGAGCGTATGCCAGTACTCCACTTTCTTCCCTTTGTTTTTGAGACAGTCGAACCAGTGTCTGAGTCTCTGTCCGCTTGCATTTATTCCCAGCTCCACTCCACCTGCAAACAGAACGACAGGAACAGAGGAGAAGAGTCAGGAGGTGAGGGAAAATTGTTGGTGGGAGAACATTTGAAGAAATGGGGGATAAGAATCAAAGAAAAAATTAAGAAATTAAATGAGAAAGAAGATGCACTTTAAAACTGTTACTGTTTTTTTTGGGTAATATAAGATCATTTTGACCCAAAAAAAATTCCAGGTGTAAATGTTCTACCTTTTTTAATGTTTTTTTTCAATTGAAGTAGACAAAAGTTGGGAACACAGATATTGTTAGCAGCTTGTTTACACATCTAGCTGTTATAATCGATAATAATTTGTTTCTGGCCATCTGATGAATGTAAATCCAAAATGTTCTCTCTTTATGCTCTGTTTTTGGTCTCCTCCATCTCCTGAGGGAAGTATCTGGCTTTTTAGCTGCTAAATGCTCCGCTATGCTCACCAGCTGGTCACTGTGTGTCTGTCTGCAGAGCAGGTAGTTTACTGTGGGACTATAGAGCTTTTTCTTTTACTGAAAATGACTGCCTGCCTTGGGCTGAAAACACCATTTGAGAGCAGAGTGGAGTAAACCAAATTTGCAATGTTGCCGCAGGACAGTTAAATAATGAGCTAAGCTTGCTATTGAGCTCTGTAAGGGGGGAGCTGCAGATTCAGGTGGTTATTCTGTGTTGGTTCAACAGAGACCCTTCCTCATATTGTCATTTAATACACTGTTACTTTTCAGTGGAACTATCGAACTAGACAAGACTAAACAAAACACTGTATTGATCAAGAGGCCGCTAGTCAAAAATATTGATAATGACTCATTAATTACCTTTAGATTTATTTAGATTATTATCTTGAAAAGTAAGTGATAACTATAGCTTTCACATAAAAGCAAAATATTTGTCTCATAATTGTAGTTGGGTAGAAATACAAAGGGGCATAACATGTAAATGATCAAGTTCAGTAAGTAAGTAAAAATGTAGGGCAGTACTTGAGTAAAAGTAGTTTTTTCCATGACTGGTGTCATAAGAAAATAACAACAGACAGACTGACAGACATTTCATTTTCTCATTAGCATCTAACATTCAATAATGCATTTGAGATTCGGCAATAACGTACATAAAAATTCAGGCCAAAAAAGATTATTATTATTTGACTGGGAGGCAGATATGGGAGCAAAGAAGGACAATTACCTCCAGGCAGAGAGAAAGATAAATAGTCTGCTAGTAAGGGAATAACAAGACGGAGAGATTTAGATAACGAAGGATTTATTGAAAGAGCATGGGGAGAATAACTATTCAGAGAAGCAGGAAATGACTCAGGTGAAAGCTAGCAGAGGTGACGGAGGCGTTGGTGGAGAGGCAGACTGTAGAATAGAGGGATGCAGGCAGTTGTCACCGAGGTTATTACAAAGCCATTCCCCTGGCTGTGATTGCACAGCTAATGGTGCGTGGAGTTTTAAACATGGTATTTTGGCAATACTACCTTCTAACAGTGCTTCAGAAAATGACAACCAAGAGCATACAAGGCTCTATTGTTGATCTGCGACTCATCATTGAACGCAAAGATGCTGCTTCTGGAAAAAGAGGAGCAGCCTTCAAATGTTTCCTATCCTGGATCCTTCCTCCCTTTACCTTCACACACAGACACACAACTCTGAGAGCAGGTCAAAACCTGTAGATAGGATAATCACAAACAACACTTGGTCACCTCCACAACCATCCCACCACCTCCAAACAGAGATCGATGGAATGTTTTCTGTGTCTGTGGGTTGCTAGTGACAAATGGTCAGCCATCCTGACATGCGTGGGCGAAAGAAGAGGGATGGGGAGCTGGCGCAGGAGAAGAGGACAAAAAAAGACGAGAGTGAGGCTGTAACTCAGACTGGCGAGCATGCAACATTCAGGTTCGAAACCGTACTGCTTGCATCAATATGAATGGCTTTTAATAGACATATGCTCAAGTGTGTTAGCCATAATCCACATTTGCATGAATCCTTGTGGATCACTACTAGCTTTTCAAGCCTTGCCAAGCTGAACATGTGCAAACACTTTTGCCTGCTCTGGAGAATTACAATGAGAAACACTCAAGTCTCATCAAACTATCAGAAATAAATTAAAAAGCATCAGGCACACCTAGCATAGAGCTTACCTTTACATTTTAATTGTTAGAAGTTGCTAATAGCTAAGTACATAAAACATGTTTTTGAACACAGCTTGTGATGGAGACTATCAGCACCAATACTGATCCAGGGTATCATTACTAGCCATACTTTAGAGTTGAATTAAACTTGTTTCAATAAACTTGAGACTTGACTTGCGGCAAAATACTTTTGAAATAGTTTTATTATCTGCAGTGTCTCTTTAGAAGTTTTATCATGTTTTCTGGAAGGTTTAAAGAG
>NW_022988066.1:6032935-6363713 GCF_902827165.1 Trematomus bernacchii | reverse complement strand
GGAAGGTTTAAAGGAGGACATAGTCTTTGTAAATCTACCAAACACGACTCTGATTTAGACTTCAAGGTTTAATTTATGGTGAAGATCCTCATGTCATCCACCTGATGTATTACCCATGCCCTACTTTCACTCCCATATTTAATCTCTCATTGCTCAGTTTTCTCCTCCATTTATCTTTAAGATCTCACCTTTTACCATGTGACAACCTCTATGTCTTCGGGTAAGCCTATTACCCCGCTTGTTATTGCTCTCACTCCTATTCAATTGCACTAAGATTATGTTCGCTTGGCCTCTTTATCAACTTGTTTTCTCCATCTATCTTTGTCTCAGAATCATTTTTCTCCCAGGCTCAATTAACATAACTGGCAGGTTGATGTCGCTAAACCTGTAATGATAATGGTCAGGGGAATGGTCGTTATCTGGGGCTGTACGTTAGACTGGTGGCCTTTTCTCCCAGCAGCGCTAATAACTCACTGTGCTTATCCAAACACTGGGTGTCTCCCTCCAACCAACCCACCCTCTGTCTCCTTGGCGTGCGCACACACACATTAGAGAGAGTAAAACGCTTTGATCTAAAGGCCTTCGAGCTCACAGGGTGGTAATCCATATTACTGTGCCTCCCCACTACTTCCCCATCACTACCTAAGCTCCCATGTGCTCAATTGACATGATATATACATCAGGCAGTGCCAAAGCGGTTACAAAGCAGTTTGTCGCAGCAGCAGCGATCTGATGTGCAAAGTCCACGAAGGATGTGAAGTCTTTTCGATTTCTAAAGCATCTCTCTTTCCTTTTCCACTCAAACTCTCCTTGGCTCGTTCAAATCGTTCTCCTCAAGCCTCATAATTACTCCTCATTCCTTTTTTTTTACATGTCTCTCCGCCCACGTTGGTTTTTTATGTTTTCTACAAGTGCGCTGCTTTCATTCAAACACTCTTTTACAGTCATGTACTTTGCTGCATCTGCTTCGCTCTCTTTTCCTCCCCTCGCAGTTTTTTTCTCAGCCTACCTATGAAGTCGTTGCTCATTCCCAAGTCGTAGTCCCACACCGAGATCTCCAGGGTTTTCTTTGCCAGCTGGTCCAAGGTAACTTCATATGAAAACTCCTGTGCAGGTGGTGTACAAAAGAGCATATTTATATGAATGATTCATTAACATGAGAGTGAAAAGGAACTGAATTGGTTATGTAGTGCTTTTTGTAGAAGCAAAAAGCAGATTGATGATGAGAACACATACAAAAAGCAATGTCAGATGTAAAAGAAGTTAAACAAGGTGCAGAACAACATTTTAAATACATTATAGAAAATCATAGGAGTAGCTCAGTGTATGGTGGTTATTTGTACAGCAGGAGAAAGGGTGTACCTCATTGAATTCGGGGTTGAGAGTCTTTTTCTTCACGGTAGTCTTGTTCTTGGATTTCTTCCCCATATCTGGCTGCAAGGTGCTGAGGGAAAGAGAAACAAATTAAGTTCCTCAAATGTTACCTCTTAAACAAGGTCAGAACAATCATTATTGTTGAGATCAAAGAAATTCAACTGTCACTTTCTTCCTTATTTCTTATCTTTTGCCATTTGTGACAGTGAACTTTGCTGAATGGCAGAACCAAATGGAGTCAGAAAGTTATCAAAATCTCTTTCTGAGATAACTCCGACCCAGAGGTATTTCGAACAAAGACAGGGAAAGTGAGAGATTGAAAGACAAACAGAGAGAGACAGAAGGCCAAAGCAAGATAGCAATCGTGCCAATGTTGTAGGACTGTGCGCTCCGGCGAAGAGGCAACAGAAGGATCGCTAAAGGGCAATGGGAGTCATCATCGGCGTAAATTCCAAGTCAAGATGTTCAGGCGGTGAGATATCTCACTCTTTCAGCCTCCTGCCAGTGACGAGTCCTGGCTTGACAGCTGATGCATGAGATGGGCTTGGGGGTTGTCACTGCGGAGCTGGAATCAGAGCGAGTGAAGGAGGGAGGGATGGAGGAGGAACCGGAGGAGGATTTGATAAAAAAGCTAGGTGGTGGCACAAAGACTTGAGTCATTTAGTCACTGTCAGTTATATAAAATTACATTTTCATCATATGAAAGGATTGGGCTAAGTTGTAGATATCAGTGACGGGCGTGAATTCAGTCCTCCGACGTGTTGTTGACAGCTAGGAGATGCAAAAACACACACTGTTTACTATTGGGCTTAACTTATTAACATTTCCTTTTTTTTTTGTCCGAAACAAGATTGACCAAAGAAGACTCAATATCAGAGTATGTCAAGATGTTCACAAAACACGGCCCAGAATCCGCGCCCGCAGTAGGGGAGCCTAAACAGCAAAGAGTTTGAAAGCTAAATCTGAGGGATAAAGTGATGGTTAAACAAAATGTATTCGAAACAGTAACATTGCTCTCACACAAATAACGTTTGACTTTTTGCGAGATGGATAAGTCATTTTTTTGTTCGTATTGCTTGTCAAGGCTTGTCTGCTGTATGCAGCAGCAACAGTATAAAAACCTCCCGTTTACAATTGTGATAAATAAGCACATTGACTATTTGGGGCAAACAACACAAAATGTCCAGTGGCTAAATCTGTGCCAATTACATGATAATTTGCATGCAGCTTTTTCTCTCTGCACACATCTATAACGATTATACTCAACAGCTGTGAAATGCCCTCTCGAAGGACTTATACAGTGGATAACTTCTAAAATGATTTTGGACATAGCACTATTAATCCTACTGTATACCTATTACACTCCCAATTATAGTGCTGTTTAGCTGACGACATGTTACCAAACCGCTTTTTGTCACTAGTCACAGGCTCTCTTGGGTTTTTATTGTATTTTAAAAAGGTCATTTTTTATATAAGCTAATCAACATAAAGATACCTGGTAGAAGAAGAAGAAGAAGAATAGGGAGGGATGAAACCCTCTTTAATGGTCACACATGCAGAGCACACAGCACACACAGTGAAATTTGGCCTCTGCTTTTAACCCATCCTAGTACAAGGAGTCTAGTACTAGGAGCAGTGGGCAGCTATTGTACAGCGCCCGGGGAGCAATGGGAGTGGGGGGGAAGGGGGGTGTCCGGGGCCTTGCTCAAGGGCACCACGGCAGGGCAGGAGGTGAACTGGGACCTCTCCAAGTAGAAGTCCACACTCCATATTTAGGTCTGGTCGGGGACTTGAACCAGCGACCCTACGGCTCCCAGTCCAAGCCCCTACTGACTGAGCCACTGCCGGACTGACTGAGCCACTGCCGGACAGTACTACAGTACACAATGGTCTGACCGCCCTCACAAGAAAAGAAAGGAGAAGGAAAGAAAAAGATCCATTGAGACAGGCGGCCAAACAAAGCCTGCATTTGACCGGCAGCATGTGAGAGGGTGAGGTGAGAACCGGGGGACATCTCAGTCTGAGCTGCTGTGCCAAATCACATTTTACAGACGGCTTTGAGGCCGCTCAGAAGAGGGATTCCAATTTCCAGAATAATAAAACATCATTTGATAGCAACATTAATTATAATGATGATATAAATAAAAATATTCGGCACAGCAGCAACCAAACTATGCTCAAATTACTGTAGAAAATTCAATGTGAAGAATAATTCATAGCATGGAAGGCTGGCCCATGGAGATAGGAGGGATTATCTTCTCAGTTTTTGTTGGCTTTTTCTTTTTTTTAAACTAGGTTGTTCACAGCAAAATACAACGCAATTTTTGTTCTGTCTTAGTCCCAATCCTCCACTGACTGATGAGGTTAACGACGATTGACAGCTGTTCTTCTCTATAATGATGATGATTTTTAAATACGGTTCCACAAAACCATTTTGTTTTTCTCATATGGAGCACTATGGTCATATCAGTTCAACACTTGTTAGAAGAATGACATTTAAGGAGTGGACAGAAATAACACAAATACGCAGACATTAACTGAAATCTACTGCAGCAACCCCACGACAGCATCAAAACAGCCTCCACGGTCTCTCAAAAACCTGAAGCTCGGTGAATTAACCACTAGTATATTTAGCGGGGCATATTTAATGTGTGAGATTTGCTGGTGTTAATGAATATGTTGTCGCCTTTTGTAGCTGACTAATTACCACCTCATGCGTCATTAGCCCAATTGTATAATATTAAATGCTAGTTATTTTGTCCTAGTATTTAAGTCATTTCCTGATCTTTCTGAATGAGGCATCTTAAAGCTGTGTTTTTTAATAATATAATAACATAATATAAGTATTTTTACATCATTGCACCAGGTCAAATTAAGTTAAAATAGCAGCGCATTAAAGTCGGTGTTCCAGATATACAATATTCACATAACTGTATGTACAGGGACAGAGTTAATATTCACTGTGTGCGTTTTTGTACTGGCCATAAAGTAAACGCATTTAAGCGTGCGAAACTGCACTGCAAAAGATGGGGGATCAAATCTGCCATCCTTGCTGTGTGCCAAAGACAAAGATGATAGGGGCTTTGGATGTCTCAATTAAACAAATCAATATAACAATCCTTTTAGTATGAAAACGTGTGTTACTAAATTGTTCACCGCAGCAGAGTATCCTTGATGAATTTTAAGATAAAAAGTATGTAACTTTTGAAAACACAGACTTGATTTATCGACTTGAACTCAGACTGCTGAAGCCTCGTATATCTTTGTCTTGGCTTCAGAATTCCTTGTTGCACTTAACAAGCACTGTGGATTTTGACATCTTGGGTTTGTTTATACCTCAACCGAGATACAATGGTCTTGCACACAGACAGCGGACAAACCGCTTTCTAAAAATAAGACAATATACAGGAAACAAGCTTCAAGTTGTCAGCTTATCTGCTGCATTTGAAATTGATGTCATGCCTGGCCATGTGAATGCAGCAAGCATGAATTGGGGTTTACATTCAACGGATTGCGCTCAGTAGAGGAATGATTACAGTGACGAATAAGCCATTCAAAATATGGGCATGTGAGTATTGAAATATGCTAGAAATGAAAAAAGTATTGTGTTTTTTTATTTGTTAGTTTAAACTTGGTAGGGAAGGCCTTCATTATAGTGCTTTGGCTTCTTGACCTTTTATGCTCATGTAACCGGAAACGGCTGAACACAAGCTGAAATACTAACAGTTCTACATAATATTTGGTGACTACCATTACAACAACTGTACCCTTAAATTCCTTTTTTCATCTCTCGCCTGTCTTTGCCCTTTATGTCATTGGACCCTCATGACTAAACAGCATGACAGTTTGACAACTACCAGGGTCATGTACATTTGGTACCTTAAACCCTTCTGACAGCAAGTTTAGGTCAGGCAAAGACAAGCAGAAGAGCAAAAGTGTCCCTGGGAAATAGAGAATAGAATCAAGAAAAAAAAACAGAAGTGACGGAAAGAGATGAGGGTGAGGGAGCTGAAACCAAAGTAATGTCACTAAGAAATCAACAAAAAAACGTGATAGAAAGATGAGTGACAACTGGAAATTGGAGTTAAATATACTGTATGCCTGCTGCAGTCATGATTTTCACTTCACACAAGCGTTCAGAAAGAACAAAACTGTGAAGCAGTGTGCTTGGTCAGCAGGAAATATCTGACATGTTTTGCACTTTTTTCTGCCTTTACATGTCTTTTTTTCTGACAGAATAATGTATTCTTCCAACATATAAGGGAATGTGTGAAGAGCAAGGTAGAGGGATGTGGGTCATTCTGAAGGATGTAAACTCATTTAGTCTTCAAATGCTAATTTGTCCTTTTAAATGGAAGACAAATTAGCTCTGCGATAAATCTGACCCTGTGCCACATGAATGGCTTCTTAGGCTGATTGAAAGAAAAGTCATATTGGAAAAGCCCTCTGGACAAATGCATGGTCACACACACACACACACACACACACACACACACACACACACACACACACACACACACACACACACACACACACACACACACACACACACACACACACACACACACACACACACACACACACACACACACACACACACACACACACATAGGCATCAAGATCAGCTTTAGTATCAGCTTCCTCAAGAGGATTGCTGGTGTTAAAGCTGCAGGACTCCAGTCTGACAGTGAAATAAGCCAGAAATCTTGCTAAGCAAATTAATTCTCTAATCTCATGTCGACTCAATTGCTCACTATACTCTGGAGACCTAATTCACCTATGCAGCATTACATTCACCCCCTTTTTTCTGTATTTTTCTGTTAAAAGTTAACCTCACTAAAGCTTCAATACACTAATGATGTTGTTTCTTTGGTGGAAATTAAGAAAAGACACATTAAACAAGCAGACCAATCACTGAACTGGGGTAAAGTAGGCTCTTTGTGATAGATTCAGAGTCCCCGTTACAAAAGAGAACCAAAGGAAACTTTGGAAGACAGATAAATGAAAAACCCAACTCATTTCAGTGCCAGAAATATGAATCAGAGTAAAGATTCAATCAAAGCCCGTAAACTCTAAGAGCCTGCACAAATGAAACATCCGGTGAATGGATGCAGAGATGAAATGGAAAACACAACACATAGGAAGGAAACGCAACATGGTGGGAAAGACTGACAGAAGGAAGAGGAATAAGAGGATAGAAGAGGATATTCCGGGCTGCTTATGTTTTTTATTTATTTACTCGAAAACATTGTGTATCAAAGTAGACACAAAAAGCATGCAGTGTCACTTTATAAGGAGAGGAACAAATCGATACCTCAGAGAGAAAAGAGAAATACTTTTCTTTTAGCTTCCTCTCTGTTTTTTGAAGAAGGCTTTCAAAATGCCAATACGGTGGGACTGGCTGAATACGTCCTACTTATACAGACATCTAAAAACACTGTTTTCCAAACAGTAATTGTTCCACACTTCTATCTACAATCATTTCTCTAAAGCTTCCATCTTTTCGATCCACAACACTTTCTCTTCATCAAACTACCAAATATGTTGTAACAGGACAACACATGGAAACATGTGCTGATCTAACATCGCTACAATACAACTTGCTTATTGGTTTAGGGACATACAAATAAGTAACTGCTGCATTTAATGAACGATTTTATTAAAGGCATTTCACAAATTTGACCATGGGGAGCAATTTGGTGTTCAGTGGCTCGCCACGGCACACAAGGACATGCAGATAAGACGGGAATCGAACCGCAGACCCTGAGGAAACATCATGGTTTAAACTGACTGCTTTAGGGGGTTTTTGTCATCATGGTTGCATTAAAGATCTTGTGCTTAAGGATTTGCAACCTTTTGTGTTCAATGTTGACGTTTCCTTGTGCCTCCAGACCACTCTGACCTTCCTCGGGGGTCTTTGTGGTTCTATAGCAACATCACGCAACTTCCTTCTCCACGCCCTACGGATAAGTCATACTCCCTATGCTAGAGGGCATTGTCGCTTCATGGTAAACAAATTAGTCTCTGCATTCACTGTGTACTAGGTCAGCCCATTTCTTCATGTAAAGCTGGACTTTTTGATCTGTGTGAACTATGGAATTAAACAGAGAGCAGCGCTATGAGTGGGTGTACAGTACTGTGGCTTGTAGAGGAGTTAAAGTGCATACTTCTGATATTTAAATCATGTTTATTGCGGTTGTGAACTGTTGGAAAACAGAACAGAAAAAAAATACATTTGATTGTAAAGTGTACAAAAAACTGCCGAACTTAAATCTCTGAATGACACCAGAGCACATTCACTTAAGGGATGCCGGCAGAAGCTTGCTTCAGCTTTGAACTTACATTAAGCGCATAAGAATTAGGAGTACACTCGGGCTAATCTCTCTTTTTCTGAATCTTTTACAGCCATCTTCAGGCCATACACAAACATTGTCTTGGTCAAACGGGTCAAAACCAAGTTAAGAGTAGCTTTTTGAAGCTTCAATGGCTTTATCAAATCAGACAATAATTTCAAGCAGCCTGGAGCTCCTTCTGCCTCAAAGCCTCGCTCTACTGAAGGGGGCCGTGTGGGAGCTCTCCCTCTATCTGCTCTGTGGGTGTTTAGGTGCACCAGGCAGATCAGAGATTGAGCTGTGTGGGCTTTATCTGTCCCTGCCCGATCCTCACAGGCAGGTGGGCTCAGGTGGGCAGCGGCAGACACTTTGTCTCTCCAAGAGTCCCTTTTCGGAAGCCTTTCATTGGCTGAAAGAAGCTGCTTAGTCTGACATAATGTCATTTAACTATGATATGGTCATATACAGCTTATAATTATTTTAATTATCTATAACATAATAGTTATTTATTAGTTAGTATAATAATTTTTTAACGCCCTGAAGGAAATAAAGCAATTTAACAGCAATTGAAACACAAGAACCACACATCCAAAAGTATTTGGCTGTGAAATATATAGAGATGATGAAACATCCATATAAATGACATAGAACAGATATAAACACAAAGCAAATAAAAACAATTAACAGTCACTATTCATAAAATACAGTATATCCGAAAAATATATTGATGAAGTGACGCTGCAGAACATCATGTGAGTCAATGGGCAAGTCCGTTTAGGAAACACATAATGTACAGAACTTCTTTGTGTGTATAGCACATATGTACTTGTTGCAGTTGCTGCATGTAGTCTGTGTCAGTAACATATGTATTAGTTCAGAAATTGTTTTCGCCACATCTCCTAACACTGGAAAACACACACACACACACACACACACACACACACACACACACACACACACACACACACACACACACACACACACACACACACACACACACACACACACACACACACACACACACACACACACACACACACACCTTCCAATTCGCTGTCAAATTCTGAGTTTACCTCCACATTATCCTCATCTTCAGAAATGTCTTCCTGTTCCACTTCACCGTGTTCTTCTAATGCATTCCACTCACTCTCATCCATTATTAGCTCCAAGGCTCTCTGAGCAGAATATATTTTGGCCATTTTGCTGGTTGATAATTGTAGCTCTGCACTATACACTGTAATGTGAGGTTATGTCTCTGTTTAGTCCCTCCTCTAAATGTAAATGTAAAATGTAAAATGTTTATACATTTCTGGAAGATCTAAAATGTTTATAATGTTCTAGGATAGTTTTGTGCACACACTACAAAGGGTAAAAATCAAGGGAAAACAGGATCAAACAGCTTCTCTATGCATACAATTGTGTGTGTGTGTGTGTGTGTGTGCGTGTGCGTGTGCGTGTGCGTGTGTGTGTGTGTGTGTTTCTGTGTCTTTTTCTCTGTCTGTCTGTCCTGGTATTGTATCCGGGTCAGATTGACCCGAACCTCTTATGAAGGACATAAATGCAGGTGGGCATTTTTTCATAAGTGTAAAAAAATAAAAACAATTCCACATGTCCTTCACAATAAATAAGCCCCGGCCATTGAGTTTCAGGTTGAACGAAAATATCCTTATATATTTTTTTATTCATTGAAAATGGAAATCGGGTCAATTTGACCCGAACACCACACAAGGGTTAAACTATTGTGGCACCAATATATATTTTTTTTGATAATGGTTAATTATTAAATCTATTAAATGTCAGAAGATTTCCCTGAGCTCCCAGTTGATGTCTTTAAATTGCTTGCTTTATGTGCCAAACTGTCCAAAAGTCATTTCAAAGATGATTTTGTTATATGAAAAAAGAGAAAAGACAAAATCCTCTCATGAATATCTGGTTTCTTTGTTAAATAAAATGACTAAAACGATTGTCAAACCAAAATTGACCAATTATTTTATTAACTGTTTCAGTTTAACATAATCCAGTCCTACCTTTTTCTGGAGTGTGATTGGGACTGTTCCTATGCTGGACTGATGACATTGTAATATTTAAAAGGCATTTTATGCCATCAACTCGATAAGATGGAGTTTAAGTGTCAGGCTGGTTAAAGGGCAAAGTGTATGTGAAATAGGCATGGACTGTGTTTTATGTTACAGAAGAGAAAGGCTTGATTTTAAAGTGGTCCCAAAATGCAATAGACAAAGAAAATGAAGGAGCTTTTCACAGTTGGAAAAAGTAAAAAAGTTGTGGTTGGTGATGAAACACCTCCAGAAATGTTGCTCACTCTCTGTGAAATTAAATTTGCAGTGGCATTCTTCACTCACAGTGTTCCGACTGCGAGCAGCTGCATTTATATGACCTCTCAGTTTGAGGCTTTATTAAGGTCAGAAGTGATGCGAGGTGGGACTTTTGCACAGACTTTTTAGACAGACTAAAAATATCATCACAGATATTTCAAAATGACTGTTGACTATTGGGGCCTTCACAAGATTTACACAATGACATTTTTGATAACTAATGAGGATATAATGATTAAGTGGGTAAAGTAAACAGATGAAATGTCTGTTTAGTTCATAGAATGAGGGGGTTTGGTGCCTTGCTCAAGGGCAAATTGCAGTGTCCAGGAGGTGAACTGGCACCTCTCCAGCTACCCGTCCACATCCTTATGTTCTCGTGCCAAGTCCCTACAGACTGAGCTACTGCTGCCCCAGGATTCTGCATCTGACCCATCCTAGTATTAGGAGCAGTGGGCAGCCATTATGTACAGCGCCCTGGGAGCAGTATGGGGGTGCCTTGCTCAGGGGCACCTTGGCAAACTTGGATCGTTCTGGGAATTTACTTGGTAGGGGCTCAAGCCAAGTCACTACCAAGTCCCTACTAGAAACAGACTCTGTGCAGAGTTGTAGCTATGAGGCTCTACCATGCCTCAGGTGGAAATCTAAATAATAATAATTTTTGTATGGCATATGAGACAGATCAAAACTCTGAGTCAATTATTTCCCATTTTAATTGTTCTGGAATCTGATTAAATCCTTCCCAAGTTAATATGCAACACAATGCTGATAACATGTTTTCTGTTTCATGTTTTATTTCAGGTGCCTTGGGAAAAACAATACATAAACGAAAGAGACACCCACACACTCAGCCAACCCAAGGATTAACAGCTCCATAATATAAACTTAGAATCAACAACGACTGCTCTCATGAGACAGGACTTAAAATGAAGATTTCATCGTAAACTATTTTCCATGAATGTGGCCATAGGCGGTGCTGCCTCGCCCCCTCTGTCAGATACTCAGGCAAACGAGTGCTGAAAGAAAACAACTTCCCAACATAGCAATTTCAGACAGCTACTTTCTGTTTCTTTCAGTTTTTTTGTCAGACTCAGAGATGGAATGATTCATGTAAAAACGTTATCTTCCTCCACAATCTCTAAAACGGAGGTGGCGAGTGCAAAGTTACACAGCGGGACTTTTCGCTGCACTATGAGGACATCTCACCACTGTGAATATCTCACCACTGTGAGTTCCTAATGCAGAATAGCTGCTGACAGTACGAGCATAATTTGTAGGATACCAGGTTTGTTCATGAATATCAGAATCGACTCACATTTTGACGAAGGGGTCAGAGTAGCCGTTGGAGTCCATGGCGGCCAGATGGGCACAGCGTATTATCCCAACCAGCAGGCAGCCCTTCTCTGTGTTATAGCACAGTGACACCAGGATGCGGCCACGCTGGGGACACAGAAACAGAAGAACAGTGTCACACACACACACAAACACACACAGAGACACAGCACCAACCTGATGCGTTACTCCTCATGATCACACAGTGGGGAATGCTGCATCAGGGTCAATAAAGTATTTGATACACTTTCACTAAAAGCAAAACAAATTAGGCACAAAGAAAAAATGATTGTCTGCAACATTTGCCCTTCCTGTAGGATATCATGTTTTTGTATGTACACCCAACATGCAGTGGTGTAAAGTGACAAAGTACATTTACTAGAGTACCATATATTTTTGACATAATTGTACTTATCTTGAGTATTTACAATTAATGCTACGTTATACTTCGACTCCACTACATTGTATAGGCAAATATTGTACTACATTTATTTAACACTCATAGTTATTTATTAGCTAGTATTATTAATTAGTTGTTTTTACACGTACAAATTATCCATATGCAGTTCTGTACAGCCCAGTCTTTTATGTAAAATTGGCTCCGCAACTACAACATTAAAATGCCGTGACATGTATTTGTCAGTTATAAAAACAGGATAAAATAACATTATATAAAATATAGTATTGTGAAATGAACCACTCTTCATATTGAGTATTTTTAGCTGATATTACTTCTGTTATTCCAAAAGGTGCATTCCGGGTTTTTACTTCTGATGGAATATTTGAAGACCATAGTATTTCTACTTTTACTAAGGTACTTTGGTAAAGGATATGAGTACTTTATCCAATTCTGGCAACAGCGGATTTCAATTTAAAGCTTGTAATTAAAGGATTTATCTGAACTCAGCACAATGACACTGTTCTTTTCTCCTTTTAATCTCCAGGTTGAACCATAGACTGAGTGTAATCTCCAGGTTGAACCATAGACTGAGTGTAATCGGAGACCAAAAGCTATTAGCCTCTGCCTCTAACATCATGAAGAGAAATTAGATAACAACCACCAGGGGATGAAAACACTGGACCGGCGCCTCGGTGTAATTTACAACCTGTTGTTATATGGAGTCCTGTGACTCGTTTCCCTTTACATCGGTCCATTAGAGATCATGCCTCAGACACATCAACTGGTTCAAGAAAAACACCCAATTAAACTTTCTTTTCCTTTACAGATGGGGAAAACCGAGGATTAATTACAGTTGCTGAAAAGATAAGAACGTGTATCAGATAAAGGAGAGTTCTAGGAAGCTACACTGAGCCATGTTTTGGTTGAAAGTGGTTATGATAAGATTGGTGATGATAAAGCTGGTGATCATTTTACCTCCTCTTCTGCCACGACCGTTCCCGGCTCCACTGGTTGATTGTTAGCTTCTTTATTCTGAAATGGGAGAGATAGGCATAATGGTTATAGCATAGAGAGCCTCCGGGTGAATATCTATGACATATTATAATGCAGTGTTTAAAATTAATAACCGATAGCCCCCAGGCAAACATGCACAATGGAAATAGGACACATCTTGATGTATATGTCCAGAGAAACCCATTTGGTATGTGGAACATATATAATGTGCCTACCTGTGTAATTCTCTCCAGGCCCATATTGTAGCGTTTGTTCTCGCCCTCTCTCAGTTTCTTCAGAGCCACTCTCACCTCTCCAATGAATTCATTACGTCCGAGTCTGTCCATGTCACACACACACAGCCTTCGCACGCAAACACGCATACAGATGCAGAGATATAGAGAGGAGAGGCAGGTGAGTCAGTGAAAAGTAACAGATGAACCCTACCCTCTGCTTTTAATAATGAAGCAAGCAGAGACTGTGCCAAATATATCCAGCATTTTAACAATCTATCATCTCCTCCACTTGCAACACAAGACGGGTTCCTGGTGGTTTCACAAGAGCTGTCTCGTGAATGTTAAGCTGCGTGACTGCTCAAGAGAAAAGAGGGTTTTCAAAGGATTTCAATTTCCATCAGACACTAATTTGTTGTATTTAAAACATGTTAGAGGTAAGAGATTGTTTGAAGCAAGTAATCAGTTAAAGGGCATTGATTTTGTGTCGTATACAGGTACAACAAATGAAAAGGGCTTCTTTAAACTCATTTGAATACATTATGTGTGCTTTTCATTATGCTAACGTTTTCTCCTTGCTTCCCTCACTCAAGGCTTTTCCTTGCAGCTATGATCGTGCCAGTGAGGATGAGAGAGAGAGAGAGAGAGAAGAGAGAGAGAGAGAGAGAGAGAGAGAGAGAGAGAGAGAGAGAGAGAGAGAGAGAGAGAGAGAGAGAGAGAGAGAGATGCAAGGAAGAGATGCGAGGAGCTGAAGCTGCCAAATGAGAAATCCCTGGTTCCATAGAGTCAGTCATAAAAGGTACAAAGTCACGTACACGTCATCAATAAAGATAACTGGCAGACTAAAAAAACATTGGGTAAAAAGAAGGAAACAAAGAACAAAAAACAGACAACAATTTCTGGATATAATGATGTATGTTAGACACACTTATCTTGTTTTTTACATGTATTAGAGACTGAATGAAACAAAAAGGAATACAAAATGTATTAAATTGGGGAGGTATCTGGCAAATACAGGATAAGCAATATGCTAAGCAGACCCAGAGCATCACACCTAAATGACGTCAGATATCTATGACGTGCTGCACAGCCCGGCGTCACATGTTAAAGCTTGGCATTTATACGTCAAAGCACTTGATAAAAAATGTAGGCTTAGGGTACTTCCGTGTTCCCTCGCTCTCAGCTCCTCCATAATCCCCCTCACTCATCGTCCCCTCAAGGTGCATTTAAAGGATAGGAAGACCCTTCATAACCAGAGGGGAAGCATTTTTCAGGTCACAGGAGGAGAGAGAACGCATAACTTAGTGAACGAAAAGCACTCTATGTGTTATTTATATCTATATATATATATCTATCAGTTGGACATGTAGTGGGGTACTCAAATAAAAACAGGACAACAGTAAAAGACTTCAGCCATGCATGTTCTCTTTGGTTGCACTCTAAATTCAAAAAGAGACAACCATATCACTATCTTTGTCTATTTTGCTTTATCTCCCTCTACAGAGCGCACTTATTCAAACTGATGTTGATGTTCAATGTTCCGTCAGCTACAGTGCAGTCTTCACAGCCCATCACCTGCTACAATATTCCCTCTGTGCTCAAGTATTCCCAGATGGATGTCCCTGCTCTTGATTTCTTCCTCGCTCTTCATCATCTATTCTCAACCCTTTCTCTCTTCACACACACACACACACACACACACACACACACACACACACACACACACACACACACACACACACACACACACACACACACCTTTCCCCTCTTCCTGTTCTCTTCCTGTCCATTTGACATGCTGGTTCCAGACTTTTAGTCATAACGGATGAGTATCCCTAGCAGGAGCTTCAGAATAACTCTGACTCATGACCACTGCTGTCAGATGATTAATGTGCCTTTGCTCCGTCATATATGCAGGGTGTCTGTGGTGGGAAATGTGACACCAGTTCCGCCCAAACCTTTGGCTTCCTACAGTATGTGCAAAGACTCAATCCGTTTCCTCACACTCTCTCCCACATCCCGCTTTATAATTCCTCTAAAAACCCAACAGATGCTGGTGGAATCTGTTCAACCTGCACTGCCAAATGTTGTGTTAAGTCGCTAAATTGGCCTCATGAGTTACATTGGATGATGAGGTTATTTTATCACTCAAGCGTAGCGTCTGTGCAAGATATAGTGTCTCTTTAACGATCTCATGGAAGTAGGAGTGAACCAAAAAATGGGGTTGGCTTTCATGACGACAGGGATGTTGTTGTCATGAAAGCCAACAGGGTTGTTGGACATTTGCTGTGGTATTTAAAAAAATGAATTAAAGGGGTCATGAGCAATATTTATTTTGAAGTGCATTTAAATTACACAGCATTTGCATATGTAAATATGTAACCTTTCACATGCTAACCCTAAAGCAATTTCAGCTAACAGTTGTAAACCTAATGAAATATAACACATTATTTAATTAAACATTATGAAGTGAAATTGCATGGTTCGTTAAAAGGATATTGACATAGATTATTTTGGGGAAATCCTGGGATAGCATGTTTGTAATATAATTGGAGATACAAAACTAACTTCAGCGTCGACCACTGTTTTTACAGAAGCTTAATACTGAATACTGAGTTTTCTATTAAGGCACACAAGTGTTTTTAGCTAAATGCTAACATGAGCATGTTAACATGCTTGCAATGACAAAGATCAAATGCTTCAGTGAGGTGGGTATAGAGTTAATTATGTTCACTCCATATTAGCAGTGGCAATGAAGGAAAGTAAGCAGATTACCAAAGTCAGTAGGATTAATCGCAGGGTGACCATACTGTAAACATTTGAACAAATTCTAACAGCAATTCATTCCATAATAGTTTATAGCTCAGAAATATGGTGAACTGAGCGACATTAGCCGCGTTCACACCGGAGTACTTTTCCCCGTACTTTTCGCGTTTAGTTCCGTTAGTACCCCTTATGTCACGTTCACACCAAAAAGAGTACTTAGTGCCGGGAACTTTTACCCCCATTTTTAGTGCCTGCTGAGAGATGGTACTATCCTGGGGGAGCAAACCACGCCCCGTAAAACTCTGAAATGTTTTGTAGAGCCGCCATTTTATTATCCTCGCATTAGCATTAGCATTCGCCCCCGCGCACAAACGCAGAGAGACTAACTTATGGCAACACAAAAGAAAACATGGGAGCGGTAGAGATGAGGAGGTGTCGGCGTTCTGGCGATTTACTCGGAAGGCTTCTGTAGAAGCTGCTGGGAGTCCCAGCAGCTTCTACTGAAGCTAGTCCCCAACTCCGGGGACTTCCGGCCGGGGACTTCGGGTGGCAGTATACGCCGTGAAGTTGTTTGCGGCCTGCCAGTAAACCCAAAGCAGAAGAAGACTAAGTGACATCAGCGGCTCATTTGCGTAATCTTCCCTCAGGGAATTTATTCCGGTGTGAACGCGATCGGCTCTTAGTTCCATAGGGGAACTAAGTGCTGGGAACTAAGTGCTGGGAACTAAGTACGGCAAAGTACTTGGTGTGAACGCGGCTATTGCCTCTAGCAAAGCAAACAAAAGGCAAACCCAACCCAACATGTCATTGTTATCCGGACATCTAACACAGAATCAAATATGTTTTCCTCCCTGACAATATCAGAACTCGACTATACATCTCACCTCAGGCATCCAGTAGCCAATCTCAGCCTCTCCCTCAATCCGATAACAAATCAAGTCTATACATCTATATTTGTCCCTATCTCCCCACAGCGAGGAATGTGTGAGTCCATTATGAAGGCTGACAGAGGGATGGAGAAATAGAGAGAGACTAGACCTGGCACTGACAAGATGTTGCAGTCCACACACACACACACACACACACACACACACACACACACACACACACACACACACACACACACACACACACACACACACACACACACACACACACACACACACACACACACACACACACACACACACACACACACAATCTCTACTCCTTTAAATGGCACCTTGATATTCCTTTTAGTGGTAAAAGCCACAAGCCTATATTTCTTTGTCCATCTTTTAAAAAGGCACAGAGAAATTATAAGAGGTTTTTTTAAATAGGGGAAGGGAGGCAACGTACTATCATGGTGCCCTAAATCATTTGAAATTTGCCCAAAGGCAGAGGCAGTCTGCAGCAACTGATAGAGACATTTGCACATAATCACAATATCATGCATGTCGGCCTAACTGCAATACAAAAATCTTTGGGGCAAGTTAATCTATCACACTTTCAGGCTTCAAAGCAGACCTATGAATCTACTTTTTACCATTGCTGTTTCTCAAGTATCTGTCACAGAGCTCATACAATTAACATTGAAAAAAAGCAGATACTATCTGTAAAAACGTTTTTAGTTTCGAACAAGATGTTTACCTCTTAAAAACAGACTATATAATTCTCAGTTTGGTAGATCTTTTACGCAAGACTTATTGAAGGAATAGCTGGTTTGAGTCCAACCGGGAAGTCTGGGTTAAGGACATTAGTTATTAGTTTACTCAGCAGATTCATTCTTAATTACAATTGGCCCTTAGAGATATAGTCTGCACACTGAAGAATAGGGTTGTTGAATACAGAACATAAAAGAAAGAATACTGAAACAACTTTGAGAGACCCCTTTCTCCAAGCCATTTCGTAACCAGCTTCTATTTAACTGTTCCTTTCTATTTAAGTGCTTTTTTTCAGCCTTACATAATCAATGTATCTGCAAATGAGTAAATGAATGGTAAAATAAATGAATAAATGCAGTGCTCCTTCCACTCCACACACCGCGTAAATCTCTTAACAGCATTTATCCTTCAGCACAAAGAGAGGTGCATCAGAATGGACTTGACACCAAAAGCTTTTTTAATGATTCAAAGGTTTTTGGCTGCACTCCAGCTTTGAACACTGCCTATAATGTGGGCTGAACTACTAAACAGTAAGACACTTCTTTATAGACATAATCATAAAAGATTTTTACGGCGTCAAACCCTGTTTTGACTATTTATGGTAGGAAGTTTCTGCCATAACCAGTCAATGCTTTTCCATGATCTGTATGAGGTTTTTTTTGGCAGTGGTGGAGTCCGCTCTGCTCTGGTTGGATTAAGATTGTTTCCCTATAAGCACAAAGGGTTCTTAGGAATTTAGACAGGCGTACAATCCACTCAATTTAATCGGATTGACAGCATTGACTTTTACGGTTCACTCTGTTTAGGATGCGGCGAATGCAAACTGAACATTTTCCACAGTGACTGCTTGATATTGAAAGTGGTCGATTGCTGTATGAGATGATGTGAGCAGTGATCACAGTCTTTCAATGTAACAAACTTGACTGAATCCTGCAATGCTGTGGGAAAGTACCTGTAGTGTCTCTAGCCTAAATCTGATTGTCGTTGCAGTTCTTTTTGATAAACTTCTTTCTTGAAATGTGTTTGTTTGGCTGTACTTTCAAACAGAAACACCAGTTGTTTTTCTATTCTATTTCTGATATAGTAGCTTTCCAGGAGCAGAGGCTAACGAATTGAAAAGCACATTACATTTCATTTAGCTGATGGCCACAGTTGTCCCCAATTCAATCAGGAGCAACATTTAAGAGATAACAATTTACAATACCTTTACTGCTTTGATAAAACCCTTGTTCTCACATTGTTTGACTGCAGTATTGACCAGTCCAACTATAAACTGTGCACTGTCCAAGCCTTCAGACAGGGTGACAGAGAGGCTAAGTCTGGACAGTGTCCTCCTGCTGAGCAGTGGACAGGGCGCAGGGATCAAACACTACAGACTCCCTTTGCACCCTGCTGGGACCGACAAAGCGGGCAAACCCAGTGAGTAAGCATTTCTCTGGGGATGCCTCTGTGTCTCTCTGACAGTATGCTGCCTTCTGTGGAGTAATGAGAACAAAGTCTGTCTATTGGCGGAGTTATCGTGCTGGCACTTGAACACATCCACAGAGAGTTTGAGCCTATTTCCCCCCTCTCTTTCTATCGTGAGCCTTACCCCTGTTTCTTCGCTCTCTGACAGCTTTTCATTCACTGCTGCTCGCTTTCTGCCTCTCGTATTTCTCACTGTCTTCGGTCGTATTTTAGCTGTGAGTAAACTCCTCCCCATCCGTTGCTCTTTTTTCTCAGCTAAGTGAATTTCCTCATTCATCACTTTATCCATCGCAGTACCCTCTCTGTGAGCCAATCATTCACTCTCTTTCAACTGCCCCGCAGAATCGTCTTCCTCAAGCTTTGCCTCACTAGTTCTCTTTTCCACACCGACTTATCTGTCACTTGACATCATTCACGCTTTTCCTCCTTCTCTCTTTGTGGGTCTTGGCAGTCATCTCTCCCTCTCTCGTTCTTATCATCTCTTGCTTGACATTGGTCACACTACTCCTCCTCTTCCTCGTTTTAGCATCCCACAGCCACCATACTGGTTTGTGTCTGTGGGCTATGTCCTTGAACAGAGGTCAGGTGGGTTTCCTCTAGTCTGAGGGTTGTCTCCTCTCGCCCCTGTGTGTGAGTAAATGAGTGGGAGGGAGAGTAAATGTTATTTCTGAATGTGAGCGGTTGTAAAAGCTCAAGGACGTGTGTTGTTTGCGTACTCATGTGTCCTGCCAGTGATCGCCCTTGACATGCACACGAGGATAAGCACACACCTGACAGCCTGCATTTGTGTGTGCGGCGCAGACGAGATTCATGTGCGTATGTGTGTGGGCATCCGAGCCCGTGTTTCCTCAGGACAAACAATAGCATCCAACCCCATTATGAATATGCTGAGCAAACTGACGCTGATTGTATGCAGCACACACGTACCCAAAGAAAATTCTCGCGCAACTCTGAACCAACTTTCACATGACAGCAGTGTGTCAGACTTATTGGGCCAAGATGGCTACGCTCGACCTCAATCAGTCCATATGGAGAGCATTGCGGGTAGGAGAGTGCAGAGACTCCCCCCACATCTAACACCTAGCAGGTACAGCAGAGACTGCATGTGGGAGTCTGGCTGAAATAACGAATGACCTGGAAAAGCCCATTGGGATTCATAGCGCGCTGCAGGCAGTTCACTGGAGAATTGTAAGCATGAATCTTTATCCCCCACATCATAAACTGGTCACTTTGCTTTCTGGGGAATAAATCAAATTTCTGGCCAGTGTGAGAATCAGAGCGGAGCGCCTACCTGAGCGTTTTGGTGGTCATGTCGACTGCTGTGATGCCATGATACACCAGCTCCTCGTTCCATATTGGGTTCAGCGTATTCTTCAGGGTTTTTGTGCGTAGCTTGTTTGCCTGAGGAGACAAAGGAGAAGGAATATGAAAAGAGATACATGGAAAGGCAAGGATCAAAGGAAGAAGAGATGAATGTTTTAAGGGTGAAGGAGCAAAGTCATCAGATCAGAATAGGAGAAAGAGAATAAAAGATCATGAAAAAGGAAACGAAATGAGTGATACTAGAAGATCAAGAAAGAATGAGAGCGAGAGAAAGAAAGAGTGGAGAAACATCATATATTTCTGTCCCTCAGGAATCGCAGACATCTGCTGCCTACTTAGTAGAGGAGAGGGAGAGGACACAACATTTTCCTTGCCTCGACTGTCTGCCTGTCTTCTCTCCAACATGATAAAACTGTGCATTAGCCCAACCAGATCTTTAAAACAAGCGCTCTGTCTCAAACTTAACACAACAGCCAATTAGGTTGCACAAGACATTCACCATGAAAAATTCAAGCTTTCTAAGAAAAGAAATGCCCAGGAGCACTTCATAAATTCACCCTCCATAAATAAAGTTTTTAGCCACATGCTGCTTCATTTCCCACAGTTACCTTCAGGATTTGTTCATCCTGTTATGTTTTTATTTCAAATGTTATTTTGTATGTATTTAAATGCTTTGAACCCTCCTAGATATTGGGTGTGTATCCCAATAAAATGAATTTTTACAGACTCTTTAGATTTTTAAACATAAATTCAACTCTTGCAAAGCCAAACCTCCGAATAACACAGTCTTTGTCAAAATGGTAATGGGATGTGGGTTAATAAGACCAAGATCAAAGGCAGAACTAATTGGCTGTTCTCAGTTGCGGGAGTGGCTCATTTTGACGTGCTTCTGCTTGTACTGCAACTCTACTTCAGCGCCACTTCCATTAATTCACAGCTATATTCGAATTATAATTAGATTTGAAATACCTACAGTGAGCGTATGGTACAGCACACTATAGGATACATCTGGTGATAGCTTATTCCTCGTGCCAAAGATCTCCATTAGTGTCCAAAATACTATAAAAAAGGACCCTAAAAATGAGTTTTGGTATATTTTGTAAAAGCTCAGTAAAAAGAGATTTGGTAAAGAATCAGGCAGGCAGAGAAAATTGCTATACAAGGGCAGGGAATTAATAGAAGTGTGCTGGTAGAGTTGCTAGTATGTTGATGGGGAAAGGAGGAGGAGGAGTTGATATGAAACCCACTGGTTTTCTTAGCAGGATTGCAGAGCATTCAAGCGCAAGGATTGGCCATGGGTCGATGCTGGCACGAGGCACCAATAACCCAATTTGTTCAGGTTCTATGCCCTGTATAACGGGCCAATCTGACCCGGACCACTCAAGGTCATTGCCTCACCTCAACAGACTAAGCAGGGTGGGTCATGCCAAGAAGAGGGATTCATAATTATAAACTGCAGAGCTGTCTCAGATGAAAAACAGTCAGCAGGTGGGGGAGTCTTACGGGAGTTCTGTCTTCCAGGTGTCCTATTCCACTGAGGAGCCCCAAACACATCAACCAGTCTGCATGCAAGAATTAGGATGAGGGAAGCCTCAGTCCTGGACCGAGAGATCAGCACCCTCTCCTGCGTCGGAAGCAACATCCACCAAAAAAATGGCGCTAGATATTAGAAATGGTGACGCACACTCTGGTGAAATGATTTAGCTAGCTAAAAGGCATCACAAGATATTTATAGTGGCCGCTTGATTGGGAAAAGGGAGTCTTCTACTTATCGGGGTCATCATTAACGTTATTTTACAGATTTTAGAGAGCTCCCATAAAAGACATCTCGATTTTAGACAATCTGACATATACTGTTAATTGCGTAATAAATCCACGGCTGAAGAAAGTCCACCAGGGAAAATGTACGCCACTAAAATGGGCCTCTTTTAAGGAGTTTAAATTTGTTGGAGTATTTGTGAGCCATTTTTGAAGATTTATTCAGCATCTTCAGCCAGAACAGTTTGGCTCGGGCTGAATAACACAGCTTGGCATGGATGACTCTGAGGGTATTGAGAAAAGGACTAGCATATTGTTGATTTGGTCGTTTTATGGGATTTGTTGACAGTGAGAAAAATATGGAGCATCGTCAGCCTTATCTTTTAAAATGTCCAACGGTATAGAAAGCAGTAAGAAAGATGATGACTGCTTACATTGAAATACTGCATAACATGTAATGCATCAGTAACATATTTGTTTTTAAATAAGACTGAGCCCTTCTCCTTACATATTAAAAACTTGAATCAATATCATTGGTTTATTTTTGCAGTCAATACTCTCAAAGGTGATATTTTGATGTCATGTCCTTTTTTTGCATTATGCAATTGCGTTTTTTTAATAAAGTAAAGGATATTCTACCACTAGTGTTTATTCATAACTATAGGCGTACTCTTTAAATGTCCAGCTAGTAGAACAATGGTCTTGACTTCTCTTAAAAAACGTGCTCATGTCTGAACTTTGCAGATAAACACCTCGTCTCTCTCCCTCTCCTTTTTCCTTTCTGCCACAGTCAGTCTCTTAACGCCTCAGGGCCAGAAGCTGAGCCTCTCTTCCATCTTCTTTCTCATGGTCTGTTTTTGTCTCCACATCCCATTGTTCTGCCTGTGCCGCCTTCCCCTCTAACTCCCTTTCTCCCATCACTGTCCCCTTTTTATTATCCATTTTCTGCTGGAAACTGTTGGCTTATCTTCAGGAGTCAGCCCCCCAGGGCTCGGCCCATGAAAGGAACACGCGTATTTGATTTCTGTCATTTGTTTGATTCATTAATGTGCAGGAGGAGACATTTACAGGCACAGTCACGACACAGCGGTGGCGCACAGCTGTATGTGTGTCAGCACAGCTCAACAATACAGCAATTTTATAAACACTCCTGATTGACTGAATTGGGTTGGTTTTCTAAACATATATCTAACCAAATACTACCTCTTTACAAACACTTAATGCACCAGTTCCCTCTCCTTGCCCTGTATAACACCCCGCCTCCATTTTCGCACTCTACTGGTGCGTTTGCATCTGTTTCCAAATGTTTTATCTCTAGCCCTCCATCTGTCCGTCACCCTCTCCCCTATCTCCATCTGTTTGCATGGATCTTTTTACTTATTTCACACTCTCTCTCTCTCTCTCTCTCTCTCTCTCTCTCTCTTAATCCCTTCTTCCCAGAGCTCTCGGTGGAAGAATCTAGCTGTGAGTGAATCTTCCATTCACCTCCACTAGGAATGGGAAGATGGAAACAGCAATGACCATCACAGAGGTGTCCTGCATTGCTGTGTCTGCCCACGTTAATGTGTGAGAATGGGCAAAAGGATAGATAGAGAAGGAGTTACGGATCAAGGCAGCGTCTCTGTGTGACTGTGACTAAAGACTTAGCATGTGTTTGCATACAGGCAAGGTTATGCGCCGCATGGGTTGCAGTGTGTGTTTCACATCACAAGACAGCATGCTGGACTGCATTCTGGATAAAGAGCATGGGCTGGAGGATGAGTGAGAGAGAAAGGAGGAAAACGAGTGGGGCAGAGAAGACAAATGTCTCTGCTATGTTGACAAGTGAATTCTTCAGCAGACACCGAAACCTTTTGTGTTCTGGATTACTCACTCACTGCAACGTTTACATGCCTCGTCTGAATGTGGACGATGAGTAGGTGTGTGAGTGTGTGTACTTTTCAAGTGACGTGGCCCCCGTCTGGTGGGTATTTAACAACTGGCTGTTCATGGGTACTTACCTACTCATTGACGCTTTCCCTGCGCCCCCCACCACCGCCACTAGCTCCACCTCCCCTCTTCCCCCATCTACGTTCGTCTGTTGACGTGAGCCGTGTAACAATCCTCCCTGTTTCCATGACAACCACCTGCTGCTGTCCTCCCCTCATCTGTCTCTCCCTCCCTCTCTCTCTACTTTTTCTCTCTCTCAGTTGTCTCCATTCTCTCCACACACTGTTGGTATTTCAAGGTCAAAGAGGGTCACAGCCAGATTGTGAGATATAGACAGAGATAGGGGCGGAAAGTGGGGGAAAGCAGAGCGATAACAACGGGAATGAAGACAGACAGAGGAAGGCTGGAGGAAAAAGAATCCCCCAGACATTGTTATTGTTAGCACCTAAGACCTCAGACAGTTGCCCTATGTTACCTCTGCTTCCTCCCGCACTTATCATAACCTCATTTTGTGTCAACCTTGAGCCAAAATGGCCGACAACAGGTTGCATTCTGCCTTAGCTGGGGGGTTGCTGTTGTTGCAAGCCTTATCTTTCCTGCCGCTTGAGCTGAAAACAAGACAAGAGCGGTGCAGCAGACCAGAAGGTTTTTGTGCTCGATAAAGCAGAGCATTGGACGAGCCACATTAAGCGGTAACGAACGCAAAGGCTCTCCGCTCAACGGCTTGACCAACACATTAAATTAGCCCGCTGCCATGTTATGTTTTAGCATTTTGACCTTTTCATGGCATCTGAATCAATAAGGGAGGTTATTATTCTCAAAATAGTAAATAGTTTTGTTTTTTTGTTATGTTCTGTTGAATAATGTATGGAGTGTTTTCTATTTTCAGTTTTTTCTTTTGTCAGCATTTCTTGTGGGATGTGGGACTTTCCTGTGGGAGTGTCTCTGTCTGGGGCAGCACCTTGTGGTAGCATGTTACGTTAATTGCCACTGAGGCAAGGTTGGAGCATTGACCTTGCTAGCCCCGGGGAGAAGATGAAGCTTGACGTATGGATCAGCCAGTCCATTGGAGTCCATGGCTTTCAGTCCCTGTGAACACAAGCAGACACACACACACACAGCAGTGTCAAAGGTAACGTCATCATGCCCTGAAACACTTCATATAACTGACAGGGTGAGAAAAAGACAGCGGATATGACGGACCACTTCTACAGCAGCTACATCTCATTAGTGCTTCTGGGTGTTTTTTTCACTGCCTCTATTTTCTACCAACCTTGACTCTTTTGTGTTGTCCTAAAGGAAAGCAGTCTGTAAAATTGACATAATTAACATCATGTGACAAGTGCACAATATGTAATACAAAGCGTGTCGTGGTACAATGGCAAAACCAAATGTGTCTGCAACAGCAACATAACCCAGCGATTCATAGTTCAAAAAGGTGATTCAGTACTGACTTGACAAGCTGCTGAGAGAGTGTGTCAAACACGCTATTTTCAAAAGGTTGAGAGAAAGCAGTCTGACATGTTGTGCAAACGTGAAAGGATTACAGCAGTTTTCATTTGGACTTCAACGAGAATTATGCAACCAAACAGAAACAGAAGTGTGTTGACACAAAGAAGATATTGAAATAGTGTGTACCTTTGCCTTGTTAATAGTACAATGTAGACAGTTGTTCTCTTGATCAAAGAGCAGGGTGAACTCCAATGTTCCCAGGTAGGCTGAAAAGAACACAAACCATAGCAATTACAGCCAGGAAAGGAACGGAAACACACAAAAGCTCTGAGTCATATTTGTAGCAGATGGCCTCTTAAAAACATTATGCTGCCTGATATGAATTAATCTGTCCTGTTTGATTACCGTTTCAGAAGAGCAGAAACTTTCTCTGCCGTTGTCCCACTGTTGCTACATGGTCTAATAAATCCATAAAGTGGGAGTGACTAATACTTGGAAAAATGCTTGACTCCACAATTACTCTGAAAACATATGTTGTGCTTCTGAGGAAAATGCAAAAACTCATCTCCTCTTCAAGACTGGCCTTTCTGCTATATTGCCTTGTAATCTTCACATGAATAAATACAAATACACACTAGTATTGATAACGTCTTTTTCACAATTGAATTTGTTCCCCCTTATCAGAACTCACTGTCTTCATCATCAGAGTCCACTGTCTCCTCCCTGTCTCCATTGTTGTCCAACCTCCTCTCCCCATCCTTGAATCCTACGCCCATATCCCCGTTGAAAGTCTCCTCTTTTAGGATCTTTTTCTCCCTCGGAGGCGGCGGCGTGCAGGGGTAGTCGTGGAAACGTGGGAAGAAGTCTGAGATCTGTGGGATGGGGAGGATGGGGCCCGGGCACACGTTGATGGCAAAGTGCTCCTGCATAGAGATCTTGACCGGTGAGGGAGGGGGCGGACCAGTGTGGTGGGGTGTCGCTGAGGGGGAGGTGGCAGATGAGGGAGGGGTGGAGGAAGCGGGGAGGGCCAAGTGGGAGGTGGAGGGGAGCGGTGGGGGTTTGGAGACGCTCATGTGCACTGTCGAAGGGGACTGTGAGATGAAAATGAAGATAGAAGGAACATAATGAGTTGAGAAACACAAAAGGAGTAACAGCAGGGATCTTAGCAGAGGCTCAGAAGAGAGAAACTAAATAACAGTCATTTCCTCCGCCTCCAATGACTGTCCTACTTTCTAAGTCTCCACTTTCTGTGACTTCGCCCAGCAGCACCAGAGGTCACTTCATTTTCAAGGCAATATTGAAAATCCCAGCACATCCAAAACATCCTAGAGAAAAACGTTTCTATTTCCAACCATTGATGCAAACCTGTCTTCTCAACAGCCAAAATAGAAACTGCCAGAACCTTTAGCACCTCAAGTGTGACTCACACATTGTGTCAGCACACCAAGTCTGTGCTCTGAATTAATTTTCAAATGTAGAGCTGTAAAGTATGAACAAGTGATGTCACTTATGTATCTGCACTTCACTCTAATCCCTCCCTTATCTCTCTCGTTTACTCCTCTCTCGCTCATCTGCAAGTCCCCTAAGCAATATTTACATAATACTTTTTGAAGCCTTTCTCAATCCCTAACATACAGCATTTGTCACTTAATGAAGCATACTAACTGTTGCCAAAGCTCAACTTCGCTAAATTAAATGCTATCATTTCCTATTTCCCTCACGGTGATTAGCAGAGACTGAAAACATATTTTCTCTTCCTGCCGTGCTCTTTATTATTTAAAGAGATGGTTTGATTTCAGTGATCACAGAGATAAACTCTGTTTTCTTTTTTAATACTGACTCTGACTCTGACTCAACTGTTATAGACCAAAAGCACTAAAGAACAAAAAATAATATGGTCTTTATCTAAAACATACTATCACTGCTGTGTGACGACTACTCATTCGGGGCATTGTATGAATGTCCATTGCCAGCCCCCTATATATTGCATATGTCCATCACGTCACTACTGTTTAGTGTCAAAATGTGACCTCTGTCACTTGATGTGTGGGTATTTTATCTGTGTTTAGCACATTGTCATGATTTTCCAGGTGTTTTCTTCCACCCATAATAAAATAAGACTGCTCTTTTAGTAGACTGATGCATCTGTTTCGGTTGTGTGAGCACAAATAAAAAGCCTGTTTGAAATGTTTTTCATCCAGTTGCTTTGAAAATGCACATATCAAAGTAGGGATTAAAGGGCTACAACTCAAGTAGCAACCTCTGTGTGTAAAACGTGAAGCCAATGCTGAAGGGGCTTAAACTTGCAGTCTTTCGAATGGCCAGCAGAGGACGACTCCACTGGTTGTAAAAATATATCAGATTGAATAGAAGTCTACGAGAAAATGACCCGACTTTTCAATAGATTTTTTAACTCAGTAAACATTTTCCTTATGAGTTGATGAGTTCAATAGCTTGTTTCGAGCCCTCTTCAATATAGCATGATTAAGAGCATAATAAACAATAAAGCAGCATTTGCCTTAGGGCGGGGCTACATTGTGATTGACAGGCCACCACCACAACATTGTTTCCTCCAGGTGTTGACACTGTTAAGTCTGTCTAAGAGCTTCACACTTTTACTAAGTGTTCAGTTCTATCTCTTCTTTTTTTATATATACAGTAAATTCTCTTCTAGATAATAAAACATCAGCACAACAAAAACAAATCTAGTTCCGAGAGCCAAAGCTGAATGTTTTGAAAATGCTTCTTTTGCTGGTAATGCTTGAAAAGCAGCAACTCTTATTTTTGTATATATTTTTTTTTGCGGGGAAAATGGCTTTTGCTCATTATAAAGTAAGATGTTCTGCAGATAAACTACTGAATTATTTGTTTCAGCTCTAGTTAACGTCTACCTGGGGCATCTACCCTTTCTGGTCATTTGTGTAGATTATCTTCTTTGTCCTGTATGTTGTCATTTACATATGCATGTTGCACATAGGTTAGCATATGCTTTTGGATTGAGATCAGTTGTATGCAGGAACCATGCAAAATTCAAAAACATAACAAGGCAGGTAGTGAGGTGATTCCTCCGTAGTGTGGTCGACAATACTGATATTTGTTTGATGTGTTTACATCAGCATTTAACGCACCTCCAGTGCATCATAAAACATATTTACTATCTCTTCTGACATGCACTGAAATACATGTTTACATACTGAACACACTGAAGCTTTTGTTGATCAAGGCAGCACAACCCTCCACCTTCAAACAGAACAAGATTTACCTCAGTTGTAAACTGCACATCCCTCCTTCCTCAGTATACTTAGTTACAGCACTTACGTAGAGTCTCTCAGACACACGAGTTAAGACCATACACACATGCACTCACACACAGAGAGACCCCAAAATGCCTGTTCACATATTCAATACCTAGTCCCTCATACTGCTTCTTATGTAACAACACCCTAATTCATTGCTTGGGTACCCACATTCAAATGACTTAAAGGATGTTGCTTTCAAACTCCATCGCTCTCAACCTTCTTACATACAGAGACATGCACATGCAAGCACATGTGCGCACACACACTCTCACATTCACACAGCCAGCCACAAATACGTACCCAGGGACAGTCTTCATCTGTGCCAGCACTCCATCTTGCCTGCGCTCACGTCCTCTGTCTCTCACACACTGGAGCATGCAGACCAGCTTTGAGCCAATATATCCCTCTGTACTCTCTCTCCCCCTTTCTCTCATTCTCTCCCTGTCTCTTCTTCTGCTCTCCTCCTCTCCTCTCCTCTGTCCCTCCCTCTATTTTCCTTCCCCTGTAGTTGTGACGTATCTGGTTAAAAACCCTGTCAGCCCTTTGCGGCATGTGCATATAGTGCTGTCACCTACTTTCTCAGTAGTGGGAAGATTTAAGGAAAGCCTGGGAAGAATGTGGCGTGTGTGTGTGTGTGTTTTGATGGTGTAAGGGGGGTGGGTTTCATAGAGAGACAAAGTGAAAGACAGTCAAGCAAAGCAAGACACAGAGACAGATGAGGAGACAAACCGACATCATTCAGACACACAGAGAAACGCACAGCAACGCATTAGTAAAAAAACACACAGAAGACATATAGTGCACATATAGTAGAAGGAAAGGAAAATGGGATACAAAATACACTGTCAGATACTTTGGCTATGACTATGGCCGATATCAGCCAGGCTCTCTCTCTGTGTGTGTGTGTGTGTGTGTGTGTGTGTGTGTGTGTGTGTGTGTGTGTGTGTGTGTGTGTGTGTGTGTGTGTGTGTGTGTGTGTGTGTGTGTGTGTGTGTGTGTGTGTGTGTGTGTGTGTGTGTGTGTGTGTGTGTGTGTGTGTGTGTGTAGTGGTTGACTACCTGCCACAATAAGAAAATGAATCAAAGACGACAATACATCAATAACAGTGGACTTGTGCAGGGTGACACTGCAGTAAATTACTATGGACACATCAATGTGGATGTATTGGATGAATAGGAAGAATAAGGGAATGAAAGCATGTGTGTGAGAATGTAAAAGGTACATTTAATTTGTAGACTTCAATACTTATTTTATGTCAAGTGCTTACAAATGTATGGAGCTCCACAAGGGAGGAGGATGTCTCACAAAAAAGTAAAATTAAAAAACAAAAACAGATAAACAATTAGGGCAATGCACTTCCTTCAGTTCGGCACCACTGGAACAACCGATTTGGACGTTTGGTGGGAAGGTTGAGCTCACAACGAGGGGAGAGGTTCATAACATTTAATTAGGGATTGCCTTTAAAAAAATAATAATAATAATAATATTAGTCAAGAATTTACTAGCTAACATATCCCACTGTCTCCTCCCGCAATGTAGACAGTTAGGGTGGGAAAGCATGATGGCTGTTAGTTCGGTTAGCTAGCCAATTCTTGTCTCATTGATTGTCAGACAAACAGTACATTCATCGGCTATTTTTCAGGCTACTGATCATAGGGATCCTCAATGAAAAACGGAAACTGGAAGATTTTGCAAAAACATTTTTCTTTTGTCAACTCTCGCCAACTTTAAGTTAAATCGCTCTGCAGTTAACTCATATACTGTAATGTAACATTTTTTTTTTAAATGCTTGATTTTGTCATGTTCATCAATATACATTTTTTGGAAGGAAATGTCTCTTTTAATACTTGTTATTATCAATATTTCGCTTCATATATTCCATTTTTCTGACCTTATTAACTGCAATCACTTTGTCACATAACAGGACAGCTTCTTTGATTACACCAAATGCCAAAATGGCAACATAACATTTAGTTGACGCATCACTGGTTGGAACCCCATCAGAGCCCTAATTGATAACTATGTTATTTTTCATGGTTGATAATTGACAAATGACCAAAGCCTAGTCAATTAAATTAATGTTCGGATGGAGGAAGAAGTGGATGCAATTGCTCGTCCATTTGTAAACACTGATTTACTTTGGGCATCTCATCAGCATCACCTCATCAATATTGCGTTAACAGACCATTAAACTGTATATTCATTAATCTGAAAAAGAACATGAAGGGTAAGCGAGTTGACATTAGATAAATGAAAGCTTAGTCTCCCGATGCCAAACTATCTATCTATCTATAAATAGGTGCTTTAGATGAAACACATGCTTTAAGTGGCTTGAAATGAATGCAGAAGTGCTCTTGATTCTGATTACGTCTATTGGTCTTCATGCTGTTGGTTTCCAGGGAGCTGCTTTTTCCTCTGGAGAAAACTAAAAAAAGCAAACGTGTGCAACTGTGCATAGGTGAGGGCTTACTCCATCCACATCAGCATCAGTTATCAGACAGCAGCAGAGCGCTCACAGCTGACCCCCATAACTCTCAGACGCTCTCCATGAGGCTGGGCAGTGGGCCCCCTACAGGGCTCTTACTGCACACTCAACACGTAAGAGTCAAGGGGGATTTACACAGAATTACAGTTTTCTCATGTTCTTTTGCAGGCTTGGTTAAACAAAATACAAAAAATCAAATACTCCTAGTGTCGACTTAACAAGATCAGTGGCAGAGTTATCCCACTTGTTTCTTAGTTCTTTTGCCAGTTTGGTACCATAGAAAAAAAGAGAGCAAAATAAAAAGATTTTAGTTATAGGTTTGGTTTGTTAAAGTTGTTAGTGGGGGCCAATTTCTAGATCTTCAAATAACTATTCAAATAAAACAAATGTAACTATGGAGCTATACCTCGTAAAAAAAAATCAATAATCAATCAAAATTATTATTTTAATAATTGCAATGATTCTACCCATAAGCACCAGGGACAACATCAATACTTGGAACTACCTTGTAATAAAATAAATAATCCTAGACATGTAAAAAACAACATACGATATATCAGTTGATATTTTGGGTGACCTTTTATGAGCGGTGGAGCAGGCACTGGAGGTAAACAAAGTGTTGTGAAGATTTAATCACAGCACATGGGAAAGTAAAGTATGCCAATCAAAAACCCAAGATCAATATTATTGAATCCTTTCCATTCACACACTGTTTGTGTTTGAATAATATCGAACCCAAACAGCTGCAAGCCACGCTTCTTCATTCGATGAAAATTTTTACATGTTTTTTTTTTTCATTACATTGAAACCTAACTTACACGCGGTGATGGTGTCCATCAAATGCCACACTCAGTATTAACTGAATGGAACATCATAACCACAGATTGACAATAAGTGCGAGAGGTAATGAGTACATTCGACAGGCACAAGGCTTTAATTGACACTGCTTTCTGTTCACAGTGACACCAAACCACATAGATTTGTCTGGTATAGCGTGTCAAGGCCGGTTTGGATGATATAACGCAATCAATTGTGTTTGAAAAATGAAGCCTGGACAATGGCCCAGCAGTATTGATCTTTTCTCAGGGGTAAACATTAGGCAACCTGTCAGAAGGATTTTTAACACAGTGGCATGGCCCATGAGCTGACAAAAGAGAAAAATAGACGGAAGCATCTGATGAAAGAAACGGATGTGACATCTGAAACAGTGACGTCTGATGATGAAGAGGTACAGATGGTGGCAGGTTAATTCAAGGTATTATCACTGCAATGCTTACAACAGAAAATCACAAACCGTACCTTAACGACAAATAACAGAAAGTCTAAGAAAAAGCATAATCTAACCGAATAAAACATCCGTACGTTCCTCAGCTTCCGTTTCAGTATGATGAAAGCATTCGTGTGGCTTATGAGTATAACATAAATAATAAACATCTCGACAGAGAGAGAGAGAGAGAAGGAGGGAGAGGGAACAGCCAATTTGTGGAGGAGCATTCATCCAGTCCTGCTGCATGGTGAGATAATCTCCTCCCATTACTACAGCACAAAGCAGTGCAGGTTTTCCATTAAGTGTACTACCACAGCCTCCCCAGCCTCTCAGCCAGCCATTAGCTCTGAGATTAAATAAACCTCTATTTACATACTGTAGCCCTACAGCAACTGCATGGTGAATTCAGCATTTGGCATCACCCGGGACGGGGCAATTGCATAAATATTCTGATAGAGATCAAAGGAACGGCTCATCCTACCCTACACTCGTCCTTGAAAGTATGTGAAGACAGATCTTGAATTCCTGAGTCTTTTACAAAGTGCAATGCTGAATGTGTGCTGTTCAGAGCATGCTGAAGTGTGACTGAAACTACATCTCATATATATAATAACCTTGGTGTTTGTTTTGACCTCCAGTATATTGTCAAAATGGTACCAATTGTTAATCTCAACTGGTTATATTTACATAACAGTATTAAAGGGTTTTGTCTAAACCGGGTAACTGCACCCTATTACTTTCGGCGTGCGCCTTCATACCAGAATGTCGATTTTCCCCATAAAAGGTTAAAGTGATGCCAGAAAATAATTTTCCATTAATTCGTTAATACTCCAAAAATATGAAAATCTTAGATGGCATAGACATATTTGTTTTTACGGAGCTCCGAAGTTGAGTTGTTGTTTACGTCCGTGGCACCATCTTCTATACGGGGGTCATGTTATCGCGAGAATTGATATATCCTATACACAAAATCAGCGCCATCATACTATATCTTTCTAGGAAAACAACTGGTAGTGGATAGGAACAGACATTTTATTTTTGCAGACTTTGGAAATGTAGCCAAAATGTGCAATACATTTACAAAAAGAAGTTGGACCTACTCTTGGAATAATCAGCTTGTGTTGAAATATAATTAGTGAAAAATAGTTTCAGGTGAGAATCACTGCTGCCATCCACAAGCTAGGCTTATTAGCTTCCCCTTTCCGAGCGGGATACAAAATTAAACATTCAATGGTTATTCCCAAATGTTCAATGTTGCAAAAGAACAGACTACCTAAACCACAAACAATATGCAAGAAGCTCGCTGAAAAAGGCGATCTTGTATCGACAATTATAGAATATAGTTTGACGTACCCTAAGGCTTTCTCAATGCTACAGTAGCTCTAAAACGTCAGTTGTTGCCACTGGAAACACCTACCCTTAAACTAAGATGCTAATGTGATCAAAAACGATGTCTTATCCTTTAGAACAAAATAAAAACTAGCTGTAGAACCATTAGCTTAGAGCTCATATTCACTTCTACAAAGAAAGCGAAGAAATCAGACTTCACTTTGACTTCCAAGACAGAAATTGTGGCCACAAGTGGTAACTGCAGGATAATGGCACACTGAATCTCCACTCATGTCCCAATCTTCTCTTGAGTTAGTTGCTTAAAACACATCATCATTATGCCACCTGCCTGATAAAACCATTAAAATGCTTACTGTGAAAACAAAGGTAGCACAAGTAGAGAGGTGACATAAATGTGATGTCAGTAACACGATACCTAGCCACTTTAGGATAATATCAGTACATGTTAAACTGTAGCATCACAAGTCGTGAGCAAGGCACATGTTGGGATGTTATTGCTTATGAATTGAGCTTTCCATCTGAGAAAGAACGTGTCATTTCCTCCTTTCTTTTCAAAAGTTAAATGCGTCTTAAGCTGGAGCTATAATATCTTTCTCAAGGAGAGCAAGATGTGAATGATGCTAATTTTCCTTGAATGTCTGACAAATTATTTGAGTGACATTTCAATTCAAAAGAGACATCGTTATGAGACACTCATCTCTTCTCAACATCTCATAGGAAATTGGATAATTTCAATAGGCAGTGGGATGCTGGCGAGTGCATTTTTAAACAGGTGGCTGGTTGTTGGTGTTCCCCCGGGGTGGAAATGGGTGTCACAGGTGCTGTTTGCGCTCCACGTCACTCTGCTTCGGGGGGGAATCGGTGGTCGTGTTGGCAGAGAGTGCAGTTCTGTCAAGGTGCATTATTCTTTTCGCCCAGCACAACGTCCCCGTCTCCAGCCGCACAGGTCTTGGTCTCACACGAGAATCTAGCTCCGGCTGTCCTTCTGTCTTTCACCACCATCATCATCTAGCAACAACACCACCTTCCCCTCATCTTATCTTCCTCTCTTTCTTCCCCCTCTGATGGCTGATCTGACACAGACATATCCCATTAACCCTACCTGTGATGTGTGCTTAACTCTGACAAGCAGGGGTTGCACACAAAAAAGATCAGACGTGGGTTTTAAAATAAAATCCAAATTCAAACACAATGTCGCTGAACACGTTGACTTTTTCTAATGTTTTCTGACAGGCCCAGGCCCAACGAATGACCCCTGTCAAATAAAATGACGGAGAGACTGAATGATATCCCCTCAGGTTAAATGTGGTATTTTATTCTTTGTTTATATCTCCTCCTGCTCTTTTTTAGGTCATTCTTAGATTTGTCTCAATTCTATTTTCAAATAAAAACGTACCACCTGGGTTTGAGTTAGGAACATACTCGTGATGTCCAGGGTCACCTTATTTTTTGTTTATCTCCCATGAGATTGAATCACCTTCTTGAAGCTGATCTCCAACCAGCCTGCTGTTACATCTCCTAAGCAAAGCTCAGCACTAACACAGCCCCATTATTCGCCACTGACCCAATTAGATCCTGCATGTATCCTGTGATGTATATTTCTCTCTCTCCTCTCATTCCCTTGTTCACCCTTTCCCTGTTTTTCCACTGTAACTTTTGATGAATGGCTTTGCTTCTTAAGACAAATGACAGCCCTATGATTAATTGTGTGTGCTCTTTCACTATTTCGCCTCGTCACATATTTTTTTCCATTTAAAATGTTGTTTCTCACACCGTGTTACTAGAAATCTTCTACCTAGGTTTGCCCTATCAGCATGTTCCTATAAATAAAAGAAGGGGGGAGCGGAGAGAGGGGTGGAGGGGAGTGTGGCCCAGAGGCAGGGCAGTGGGCATGTGCGAAATGGATGGAGAGGAAAGGTGGGAGACGAGCCAACTGCTCCCGATCAGGAGTGTGAAGGTGACTGCAGTGAAGAAAGCAGAAAGATAGTGCAAATGTTAAAAGAAAAATAGATGAGTAGGGAGATAATGAATCAAGATAGATAAGAGCAGAAAGCAACCATATGAGGATGTCGAAATAATTCCCACAGCAAAAGAAAAGGACATCCGTAAAGAAACCCTCATATCCCAGAGTCCTTTAATCATTTGAAGAGAAATGTCTACTATCAAACAATAAAAGGAGCTTAAATGGACTACACGACAGGGGGGTAGGGGAACAGCAGAGCAGAAGATGAAGAAATAAAACGTAATGAAATAGCAGCGATTGTAGCGAGGTGCAGCCGCTGCCCTGTGGCAGGTCGCTGGGCCGTGCTTAATGAGGCAACAGTGCAGGCAATTAGTTCCTGATATGGCATTATCGGTCACCAATAAGTGAACACATCATTAACCATTCAATCCTCCCTTAGTCTCTCATCTTTCCTTTCGTATATTCTGAACATGCATATGTTTTAAACACGGGTCTTTAAATGAATGAACATAAAGCATGCTTTACAAAGCTTAGTTTCATTTTTTTAATCAGGCCCCACACATCATTAACTTTAACTGTCTGAAGAAAATACATTTATATACTGCTTGATTGCAACGGCAAATATGTTTTAAAGAAGAACGCATTGTTATTATAATCAACATTATTAGGAAACATTGTGCTAAGTCTGGCATTTATCAGCTAAATAGTGAATCAGCTAATGTGCCTAACTAAAAGATCGCTAATCCGACATATCTGATTGAGTGTGGCCAAGACAGCATTCTTAAATATTGGCCTGAATAGGTTTTTTTTTTAGGGAATTGTGTTGTGGGTCATCCTATTTGTCATCGTATCTTATTTAGGCACGTGTGGCGCAGTGGATAGAGCATTGGTGTTCGGATCAAGGGAGCACAGGTTCAAACCCCGCTGCAGTCAGCATGTCGTTGTGTCCCTGGGCAAGACACTTCACCCCAAATTGCTCCTGTGGGGATTGCCCACAGTATTGAGTATGTAAGTCGCTTTGGATAAAAGTGTCTAACAAGTAACATGTAATGTAATTTATTGGAGGACATCAGGTTCCTTTTTAATAGGAAGTGTATCCTACAGAGTGTTGCATCATGTGTTGTTTTTAGCCTTATTGTTGCTACACTGTTTTGTAGCAACAAAACAAAAAAGTCCTAATTGTTTCTTTTGTCCAGTATAATCTTACCAAAGTGTTTCTGCAGGACTCAGGATGCTTACCCTGTTGCTAAGTCCTGCACTAAGAACAAATTAGTAATAAGTTAATGGAATTTGGAGTTGGCAAAAAGGCCCCTTCTATCGCTGGATCTGCAGAACGGCCTTACAAAGCATTTGCAAGATTTAGCCTCATGCTGCTCTAAACAGCACAACTGTTTCCAGCCAATTCAAGCCAGGCTAATTAATTAGTAAAGTTTATTTCCACTCAAGTAAAACAATTCTAACGGTCTGTACTCTATTGGGAGCTGACTGGTGCATGAAATGCGACAACATTATTGCACTCCCATGTCTTTTTCTGTGGAGGTAAGGGGTGAAATAAGATTCCCATTCTTCAAAAAAAAGCAAAGCGCCAAATAAGGGCTTTGATTGGACGTGCTAAGCATATTTGAGCGTGGCGAGGGTCGGATAGCACAGGGGAATAGGCTCCCAAACAGTTTCCTACTGCAACTGGGCAAAGAACAGAGAGAGAGAGGGTGGAAGAAACAAAAACAAGCAGAGAGCATGAAGAAAGAGATTATGCCAAACCTGCAGTTTCTTATGAGCTCAACTAAGTTTACTGCTATACTTACTGAACCATCATCTACCTTTTTTGAAAATATAACTTTTAGGAGACCTGCAAATCATCCATGTAATTACATCATATTAGTTCTCACTTAAATGACAAGGCAGAGAAGATTTAGCGACTTTGATTTTTTTAAACATTTATGGCGAGATGTGACATTTACAAGAGTTATAGGTCATGCCGCAGGTTTGTTCAGTGAAGTGAGACAAAGTTAATTGAATGACCACTGCAGAGCAAAGCAAAATGCCAAAGAGAGGAACAACCGCGTTTGTATGGACAGTTGCACCTCTTTGATGGTAAGAGGGACTGAAGAGATCCCCTGTTGTTGCTTATATTGAACGAAACACTGATATCCAGACAATTCTGACCTTGTTCACAGGTTAAACCCAAGGTGTCTGTTTAGCAACAACACCGAGCATGTTCGAGACGTCAATGAAGAGTCTGGCGTTCAATAGGAAATGGCCCCAGGGACATGACATCCCTCTTCATCCTTTTCCTGACTTACCTAACAACAGAAGTCGATCTGTGAGCTCTGCCAGTTTTAAAACGCTCTGCGATGGAAGATACAAAGACAAAAATATTGTCTCACACACACACACACACACACACACACACACACACACACACACACACACACACACACACACACACACACACACACACACACACACACACACACACACACACACACACACACACACACACACACACACACACACACACACACACACACACACACACACACACACACACACACACACACACACACACACACACACACACACACACACCCCTAAAAAAAGTGAATCCACTGTCATTATACTGGTGACATTCAACATCTGATGCTCCATTAAGTTGACTCGGCACTTCAGGCTCAAATTGACGTCTACATTTTTCTTCATGTGTTAGTTAATTAACCTCTTGCACCGTTATTAAACCATCATACTTTCTCTCTGGTGGATTACTTATTTTTTCCACCTCGTATTGTCATATATGCAGTTTATATTCACCATATGCTTTCTCCAACACTACAGTCATATCCAATGACCATCCACAGATGATTTAATAGCTTCAACATTACTGCATATCATGTGCACATTTTCTGTGTAACAAATGTGTCATTTTTAACACTGTTTTACCATGCTCTGAATGACATTTGTCGATGTGTTGCGGTTTAACACCATTACATTCAGTGACGCATTGTTCAATATGTCTTACTGACTTTATTTATGAGGGAATCTCTGCCTGGCTGCCCTTGTTTCTGTCCTGTTTGCAACCAGTGAATGATGAGTAAGCTTAGTTTCAAGGCTGGATTCTTAGTTATTTGTAATAAACGTACACATGTCTGATAGTGTCTGCCAAACAATATTCTATAATGATAGACTCCCAGGTCATAAAAGGTTCAACGATTTTGCATCTTAAATATAACGTAATTTAAACAAAAAATAGATTAAATTTAAAGGGGACCTATCATGCAAAATGCACTTTTGTACGTCTTTTATACATGAATATGTGTCCCCGGTGTTCCAGGGAACTCACCAAGTGTCAGAAAACACAACCCTCTCTATTTTCCTCCATACCCAAATCTCTAAAAAAGGGGCTGCAACGGATCTGATAAAAACTGATCCAGATTTGAGCACTGTCCTGACGTCAGGACAGTGGCGCTACGGCTATTGGGCCAACTCCACCAATCAGGAGGAGACAGCCACGGCCATTGCCGTTCGAAAGCGCTGGAGACGCTGTAGTACATATGCCAGGCCTGTAGATGGTGCTGTTCTCACAGAATCTGCCCTTACAAACACAGAGCTAAAAATTGTCAAATTGAGCAAAATGAGGCATGGCTAAAATGCATGATCTGTTTGGTATTTTGAAAAAAAAAAAGTATAAATATGCCTTATATAGGTATGGTCCTACACTATATTATTCAAATATAGCATGATAGGTCCACTTTAAATTAAAATTAATCTACATTCATGTAGTCTTCCTCCTCACTATATCTGCAGTAAGCCAATAGCATTGCCCTTTTGTTCTTGAAGACAGAGGCAGCCAGTTACATCTCTAATCCAGCATATTTAGCTGGATAATCACCTTTCATTATATAATCCTCAGGTTAGGTAAGGCTTCCTGCAACAGATACATCCACATCACTCAACCCAGACAAACAAGGACAACGGAAGGTAAGCTTTTATCAAAAGGTGTATTTTTCTGTACTAATGATAACATCTTAAGTATCAGCTTGTTGAACACTGAAATGTTTAATAATTCAACACATCTGGAACTATGGTTTGTTTGAACTGAGCAAGCCTTGTACAGAGGCATCTCAAGAAAGCCAATAACGCTCCAATTAGACTGACAGACGTCTGTTCTCTGCTTTTTAATATTAGATTTTCTGGATCTCGAATAGATTTTGCTGTACAAGCCGACAGATGGCAAGCCCACTGTTTGTATTTGTTTTGGTTCAATATTTGTGCCCATGTTGCTTGTTACAATGCAATCAAATCAACAGAGATATTTAAACCAGCTCCACTGTGTGATTATCAGGCTGGCCTCCACAAAAACAAGGAGGAAGAGGTTGTAATTAGATTAGAATTATACCAAGCAGTAATAAGATGTAATAAGGAGATTGCTGAAAAATAAGAGACAGGAAAAGATGTCCGTGAATGTGAAAATATCTAATTTCAGAGCCGTGACATGAAATCTGTGCTGGGGGGGGGGGACTGAAGGGGGAGGCTGTGTGAGGCGGAGGAAGTGGAGGGGATGAGAGGTGTAAAGATAGGTGAAGATAAGATGGAGTGCCAGACTCAATTGCATTACTATTGGTTGTTTATGGATCAGAGACGTGCTGCTCTTTGGCCCACTGGGATTGATTGTCTTCTGACTAGACAGCATGCCAATATACAAATAAATACAAAACAAAAATAGAAAATAGATAAACAATGTTTAAAGAAGGGTGAAGCCTCACAACCAATCTGACTGCAGCTGCCGATGCTTCTCTACCTGGGACTTTGTCGTGTTATTTTGAATGTCAAACATGGAGGTTCATTTTGTGCCAATTTGCCCACCTGTTTGCCTATTAATTGGAAAGGTATCTGAAAAACAATGTGGCAGGAATTTAGATCATGTGCCAAGGAACAAGTATACTCTGTATATGTTTTAAAAAAGTTGTACTGTAGTCTTTGATAGTAACCACGTGAAAAAACAACAGCAGTTGTAGGTCTAAAACTACCTATGTTTCTCATCTCTTGACAAGTATCACGTCAATCGCTGTGTGTGTTTTATGTCACTACTAGATGCAGAACATTGTTTTCTCTTAGAATAAATAAGGATAAATAAATAAATAAAAATGGTGGGTCCTTGGTGGAGATATCTCTGAGTGCTTTCTATTTCTGTCTGTTGTGTCTCTGTGCGTATTGTATGTGGGCCATACAATGCATCTCACCGCCCTTCACTCTAGTGGCCCTTGTGAAATATATTTAGAAGATCCATTTAGTATTTAACCCCTAATGCTCCAGCCAGGCCCATTCAACGGCGACCGAGTGCAGCCCGCTCTTCATCATCATCTGTGGTAGTTGTTTTGTTTGTTTTAGCCCGGTCCACCTGGCCCTCCATTTCATTACTTCAATTAGCGTGATTAGGATCTAAAATTGCTTGTGTCGGCCCTGTGATTGACAGCAATTGGCCACTTAGGGAGGAAAGCTGCAGACACACAGTGATGCGCAATGGCTTGTGTAGTGAAACGTGCACGGGTACAGTCTGTGCGTGTGTTTGTTTACCCTGATGGGAGTTGTGCTCACTGAAGATGAAAGCAATTCTTCAGGCAAACAGACCACCGCTTTAGAAAGTCCAGATATCTCGCTATACCCACATGTATCAGTGTTTGCGGGAGCGGAAGGGACAGATGTGTGTATGCGTTTGTGAGAGGGTTTGTGTGTGCATACGTAAACATTAAGACGTTTAATGCAAAGCTGAATTTAATATCTGGTCTATGTACATGTATATAAATAAACCAATGCTACTCTATGGGCAACAAGTATATGTATGGTACCGAACATGCTATAAATAATGTCCAGAATTCCATGATTTTAATCACATCTGACATGACAATTCCTCCCTGCTCCACCCGTATAGCTTAACATGCTCCAAGCGTGTTGCAATCAGCATGTATCACATGCAGACTGATTGTGTGAAAGTACGACAGACAGGCAATCACTACTCAGTCATGGCACGTTGTGTTCGGCCCAGTGGGAGATGGGAATGCGTTTCGTTTGGCGGAGGCACATTTAACGGCCGGGCCTAATTTAGAGGACTGGCTGGTCTTTGTGTCTCTTCTCATTACGGCCCTCGCAGTTTACAAGGCCCTAAGTAGCGACCGCTGGAGCAAATCTTGGTATCTGTCTTGTCTCCGTCTTCACGGCATGCGAGATGGAGGGGTGAGGTGTTATGTTTATTGCGCATCAGTGCTGAGTACGGCCGTTTATCATCATGGAGTTGATAGCCATAGCCGCAGAGGTCCATGACAGAACATGAATCTGCCTATCAAACAGACAGCCATAAGCCTTTCCTCCTCTTCCTCTGCACATGGGATAGTCATTCATTCTTATTCTTTCTGCATCTTCCTCCAACTCACACTCCCACCTTTCCAAACACACCATTCCTCCTCTCCGCACCTTTGATCCATCATTTTAAGATGCCTACGCTCCTTTTACCCTTTGTGTATTTAATTTGTATTTTATTGCTTGGCACAGTGTGTCCTCATATAATCAATAATCTTTCTCTTGATTGGATTGAAGCCGTTCCTCCTCCCTCTCCCTCAGGACATAAGGCGCGTTCACACCAAGTACTTTTCCCACAGTAGTTCCTGAGAACTTTAGTTCATGAGAGTTCTTTTAGTTCTGACGAACTAAAGCAGATCGCGTTCACACCAAAATGAGTTCCTGGGGGTGGATTAGGCAAATGAGCCGCTGACGTCACTTATTCTTCTTCTGCTCAGGTTTTCCTGGCAGGCTGCAAACAACTTCACGGCGAGTACAGTAGGTGGCGGTATGCACCTTAAAGTTGCAATCCGCCAAAAAACCGAGAGAAGAAGAAAAAAAACTTCCGCTTCCGCTGGATGCTTCTGTTTACCTTCCGACCTCAGACACGGTATGGAGTTGACGTTTTGATGGTCGTGTTATACAGCTTCGTAACGGAGTTATTTAAGCCAATAACTCAGCCACAAATACAGATCGACCATTCAAATGCAATAGAAATGCTGAGTCGGAGGCGAAGGCGGTTAAGAAGCCTTAACAAAAGGATTAGATGACGAAATCACACGCGATGGACATGTTTCGCCGTTGTACAGCCGAGGATGATCACGCCCAAAGAACAGCAATGGTACGTTCATTAAATCACATTAATACTATCTAATGTAGGATTTATGGAGTTATGTAGGGCTAATTTGTGTCTTTGTATGTGTTCCCGATATGCGAATACTACGGAACTCTGGGTGAACAATAGAACGTCGGCCTGGTGGGAGGTGCTGCCAACATGTGCAGTGGATCGAAGATTTCCGAATGTCCAAGGGCTCTTTTCAACTCCTCTGTATTCGCCTGGAAGCAACGTTGTGGAGAGGCATCTGAACAGCATGGAAATTGTAAATTGACAATAAAGCTGATATTTTGAACAGTGCATTTGGTTCTCTTTTATTTACCAGTCAACAGACACAATTACAATAGTGCAGACACCTTAGTGCAAAGATTAAATGTCAGTATCAAAACAGTACTCATACTGTATATTTGTATATTAATGAGTATATTATGTTAAATGTGTGTTAAAGACAATGGGATGAGGTTGAAAGCTCTTTAAAAACGTTTGTATACATACATGTTAACATACATGTTAAGCATGCACACCTGAAGAACTACGTTACACACACACAGGTTAGTCTGTGTACCGCTGCACTGCTGCTGGTTTAAACAAAGACAGTCATGATGCTAGTGCCGTGCATGTAGGTTCTCTTTTATTTATCAGCAGCAGATCAATAAGTGTCAGTAGTATCAAAACAATATAATAACAGTGGCAATATATATATATATATATATATATATATATATATAAAAACAATAGGTAGGCTCAGCAACAGACACACCTTTGTGCAAAGTTAGGTGTCAGTATTAATAACAGTGGCATATATATATAATCACAATAATACAAAATTAACTGTCACAGGTGTAGGCAATTTGGGGTGAAGTGTCTTGCCCAGGGACACAACGACATCCTGACTGCAGTGGGGTTTGAACCTGTGCTCCCCTGATCCGAACACCAACGCACCAGACCACTGCACCACACGCCTCCCAACAAGTCATTGTACAGTTTATCAACGACAAGTTTTTCTTAATTTTTGTATTGAAGGCCTGTTGGATTTAATCAGCTCGCTTAGCACTGCCAGAAGCCCAGCCAGAAAGGTATTTTGTTGCTCCACCTCGATTCCTGGGCCTTGTGTGAATGCAGCAGCCGTTCGTCGTGCATCTCCTTGGCACGCAGGTCCTCATTCTCCTTGCTGACCATGGCACGGCGGGCCATCGCCATGATGGTGTCAAGGAAGCTGTCATCGCGTGCCCACTTTCCTAAGGTGAAATAAGCAAGATACAAGATCAGTTTAATCGCAACAACGAGACAACATTGTCCAAATCTGTCTCTGCAGGCACACAACAGGAGGAACACGGGGAACACCTTTGATTTGACTATTACCATTTTAAATGGTGAAGGCACTAGCAATTGGGGGATGGAGGGCTCTCAGGACATGATAGGGACAAATAGATACAAATTAAACGTTTTACAATTTTAATGCAAGCATTAATGATGCTATGAAGCTTTGAATGATTCATACCGTAATAGAATAAGCCACATAGTCTTTAAATAGCCTTAGACACTTGACAGTGACTTTATTTAAAAGTTATTTCTGTCTGTAATGCATCTTTGCACCACATTGACATGATAAGCTGCAACAATCACATTTAAATTAAATAAGTGGAGGTGGAGTGTGACTGTGTGTACGTACCATTTGACGATTGACCAGACGATGTGGACCCCATCTGCAAAGCAAAACAAGTTGATCTTACAAACACTTCCTAACATGTAAACAACGCTCTGTATGAACGTGTGAAGCAGAGTGTTAGCCCACCTTGGGGGAGCGTGTCTGGGGTAAGTTGACGGAGTGTTTCAGCCTTTTGACGGCCTCAGTGATGGCCTGGGTCTCCGTCTCGTCCAGAGCACAGCACAGGTTCTTCAGAGTCTGCACCACCCGCTCCACCGTCTTATACTGGGTGCTCTGAATATAGAGATACACGTTGGTCAGAGGTAGGAAGTAGCGGAGTACAAATACCTCGTTACTGTACTTAAGTACATTCCACTACTTATTTTTCTGATCACTTTTTACTTCTACTTCTTACATTTTGAACACAAATACCTGTACTTTCTACTTCTTACATTTTGAACACAAATACCTGTACTTTCTACTTCTTACATTTTCCAAACAGGCTGGTTACTTTAGTTTGAATGTGTGTTTGGTGGCGTGATCATTATTATTTAGAGTCATTGCGTGCCTATGGATTTGAACACGATCCGTGTATCCATCATTTCCTGGTCTTCTCTAAAGAAGAGGGACCAATGAAAACGTTGTCATGTTGCCGTTGTTCAGCATGGAAACATTCATTAGCTAACAATGACATTATTGTTCTATTAATATAAAGGGAGGTCAGGTACTCTTTAAAACAGCTGGTAGTTATGGGTACTTTTTACTTAAGTACATTTCAAAGCCCTCTTTACTTTTACTTAAGAAGTTTTACCAGAGTATTTCAAACACGAGTATCTGTACTTCTACTTGAGTAAAGGATGGAGGTGTGTGGCGCAGTGGATAAGTGCATTGGTGTTCGGATCAGGGGAGCACAGGTTCAAACCCCACTGCAGTCAGCATGTCGTTGTGTCCCTGAGACACTTCACCCCAAAGTGCTCCTGTGGGGATTGCCCACAGTATTGAGTATGTAAGCTTTGGATAAAAGCGTCTAACAAGTGACATGTAATGATTCAAAAAGCTTTTGAATATTGAATAACAAACCAATGTGGTTTACTTGTTATCCACAGTTTAGCTGCTAAATGTTTTTTAGCAATGCTTTTCTTTGTGCTCCACATATCTAAATGTATAAAGTGTGTTTTCACCTCCGTTCCCTCCTGTTTGCTGCAGTATGGCAGCAGCGGTCAGGATGGGATCCTCTGTGATCAGATAGTAGTCCTGATGGTGTCCGCTGACCGGGCGCAGGGTGTGGAGCTGCCTACTCTCAGCGGGGGGGAACTGAACGTGGAAACTGTGTTTCTCTGAGGGATCCTCCATGTAGTCTGAGAAGCCTTCTGAGGAAACAAGGTCAAACTATTTAGGATAATACAAGGAACAATGTTTAGGCAGTAAATAGAATTTCAATTACATTTCTACTTAAATGTGCAAAAATATTAGAACATCAGTCTTTGTGGCATGCAGGTAATCAACTGTTTAAGCTTTTACCATTAACATGTAGAATGAATGTTGCAAATTACTTGAAATTACTTCAACTACAATCTATTGTTTACCTCTATGCATTAGCCACAGAGGTAGCATTATGTCCAGCTAGCATGCTAATTGCTAACGTTATATTATCGTTTTATCCCGGAGGGGAAAACTAGTTTCTAATCCTGAGAGAAACACCTCACCTGAAACACACGATTAGTGCCATGAGTTAGTGAAGCAAATTACAGAACATTGCACACTTATTCACAAGTCAAAACGTGTTCATAGCGGGCATGGATGAGAATAGCTAGCTAGCTAGATGTTATTAGCCAGCTTGGACCTAACGTTAGCAAGTTCTACCATGGCTAGCTCGATCTACTGAGCAAATAAAAGTACATCTAAGACCAGTATTGTGCAGATTAAAACAGTGCAGTGCATGTATTTTATTTTACCTTGGTAGTCGTCCCGACATGACTTTGCCAGGTCTGCTAACTTTGCAGAGCCACAGAAACTGCATTCAGTAGAAGCTTCTGAATGTGGCGCTTCGCGTCCTCCGAGTCAATCGCCAGAAGCGCAGACACATCCTCATCCTCATCATTCCACCGCTCCAATTGATTTATTTAGTGTTGCTATAATAACTGCTTTCACAAAAGGAATCTCTTCGTGTGTGCTGCGAAGCGAGGAAATACAATGGCCGCTTACAACAAACAATTCGGAGTCAAACGGGCGTGGTTTGCATTCCGCACAGCCAATCAGACGTACGAACTACTTTCTCCCACGATAGACCCTGCTCTGTAGCAGGGACTGAAAAGCGAGTCTCGCGAACTAAGTTGAGCTACTTTAGTTCCTGGGGCTTTTTGGTGTGAACGCAAATATATCGTAGTTCTGATGAACTATTGTGGGAAAAGTACACCAAAGTACTCCGGTGTGAACGCACCTATAGTAGTCATGGTTAACAGAACCCAAGACCCCGGATTTTGTGTAATTCCAACAAATAATGAGAAATATACATTGGTCCAAGATTCAGTAAGCAACGAACGATGCAACCATTGAAATTCCATGGTCATACAAATTTGATAATTTGATATTCCATAAGAAACATTAAACAATAACTCCCAAGTACTTCAACAGTATCAGTTCTCGTGACCCTCTAAAAGGAAAAGCTGAGAGTAGGGGTATTCAATTTGTTTGTTGTCAGATGTCACTCAATCCTACACACTGGTACTTTAAGTTAATTGTTTTACAGCCCAAAAAAACAACAACTATTATGGCTCAATCCCATCAACCTCGTTTTCTACCCCCGCAGGTATAGCTGTTCTTAGCAAAAAGCTCTGATAAAGTCCCTGTAAACAATCCACTCAGCTTCGAATGGCAGATACACAAACTTGCTGGTGAGCTTTGTTGAGCATTTTGTGAATGAAAAAGCAGGAGCCAGGACCTGGTGGAAACAAAATGTGACTTAAACCGACTTAAATTAATCGGTTTGCGATTACAACAACTGCATGTAAGTGCTAATTAATGTGTCTGATAGATGATTAAATAGCACAATGTTTGCTGACGCTACTGTATAACAACTGAAGATATTAATGAGGTTTTAATCATGTATAAACTGAATGTATATTTTCTAACATCTAGGATGTCTGGGAAAAGTGCTAATGCAGGACCAGACAGTATACCATCCCCTGCTGCCAGGTCAGTAATATAAGTGTGTGGGAGGAATGAATAGGAAATTATTACAAATTAAATTAAATTAGCATTCTAATTACAAATCTAATGAAAAGCCAAGTAAGGAAGTGAGGTTGTGAGATTTAATCCTGTACTTGGTAATATTCATCAATTTATCCATCATTCCAAATCCCAATGTATGTGTCTCCAACACAAACAAGAGACCTACCCCCTTCATTATTATTATTATCTCATATAGTAATTAGTGAGCATTATATAGGAGCAAGCACGACTATGTGAGATGGTCTACTAACCTTCTTCGAAAGTTGTTTTTAATTTTCCAAAGTTTCCCCTGTAAAACAAAATGTGAAACTTCCAAAAACAATTGTCTCCCATTGGTGCTGCTGTCCATCAGCCGTCTGAATCCATCTCAACTTCCTCAACAGGACGGCTTAAAATAAGCCATAAAGTTTCATATTGATCTGTATGGCTGGTTATGTGAATTATTATAATAAGCATCCATATGAATTCTGAGACATTTATTGCGCTTTGAATTGATTATGGCTTCCTTCTCTTTCACCTAGCACGTCCTCTCGAGGGGGGAGGGGGGCAGCCGCTGGCAGACCACCCACTTCTGAGAGATTCAAACGCAAGGCTCTTCAGCTCAGCCTCTCCAAGAAATTCTGGTTATTATCATTGTCTGTTTGTAATCAACATTGATTAGCACAAGGGGAGTGGGCTGTGTAGTTGTGTGCACCCAATTAGGGTCATCGATTGGTACGTCTGCTGCATGACAAGCTTCCGAATTTCACATTTGACTACCTAAGAAACATTTCCTTTCCATTTGAGTGACTGAGGTAACTAATGTCAGGGGGTTGGACTGCAGACGTTTTTCAATTGTTACGGGGTTACACAGTTCTTATAAGGGTGGAAATAGGGATTAATTACTCAAAAGGCACTTAGTGTGTTTATTAAAGTAAGTTAGGAGAAGAATTTATAGACCTGGCTCGGATGATGACATCTTTTATAATTTGGCAGGCATATAAACCTTTCTCATTTCACAGCACAAAGTCAAAGTCCCCCTCTGCCCAAGGGAACAGCTCAGAGGAAGAGGAGGGACGTCGGAACAGTAAAAGAAACCTCAGCAAGAGCTCAGCGGTGGCTGCTGCCTACGTTGCCTTCCTCAATAAACTCTTCGGAGAGGTCAGTTCAGCAGCCCGATATACTCCAATGCCTTGACTTACTTCTTTGTTTCTGGTCAGGCTACTCCAACAAAAAAGGTCATGGTTGCAGTTTCAAGCTTTTGATTTTCTAAAAATCCCAGGAGTTTGTGATGTGTCAAGAAACAGCTTCTGGTAAATAGCAGGGTTAAACTACTCGTAGGACAATTCACGACAACATCATTCCCTGACCTATCTACCTGTCCCTGAAAGACTCCTAAACCACACACACAATATGGAATCCAGCCATAAAATATAAGACATGTTTTTGAGATAGTTGAAAGTAACTTGAAAAAAACGTTGATAAAGAAATATAAATTGACCTCTTTTTCTTAACAGTTACAGCACAATGGAGATACGGTAATTGTCTGACATAGAATAGGTCAGATTTATGGGCAGAGTCTAACCCTTTCCAACCTGTACTAAATCAAATGCCAAACCATCTGATCAGGACTGACGGCTGTAACCTGAAAAAAAACAACAACAACCATCCTTTCCAAGAAGTCACTCCAGTAATTCCACTTCACAGATGATTTACTGCCGGCCCTGGGCTGGTTTCCATTAAAGCCCGGCTGGTTCAACTGAGGCTCTGTTCACGTCTGATTCCCTGATCACAGATTGCTGCAGGGCACCACTGAACATTTGGTAAAATTTCAACTGGAAACGAGCCAATGCAACGATGTCACCTTCCCCAATTCTGTTAAAGGATGGGTTAATTGATTTCAAGAGCACCATTTATATGTGTTTTAAGTGTAATATAAAAGATTTGTGCGGCTTTAATATTTTAATTGTATTTTATTGCTGAATGTTTTCTATTACAGTACAAAGAAAAGTAAGAGCATATCTCTGGTAAACACAAGATTTAAAGTGTTGCTTTAGCATTATTCTTTGAGGAAAGCAGATCTGTCAGCAAATCAATTAGTTGACAAATGTCAGACGAGACTTATACAAATAAGAATTTCTTTAGTCGAGGACAACCCTTTAGAAAATTGTTTTGAGATACTGTATGTTTAGCCCTGGAGTACAGAATATCATGTCTGCAGGTCTCAGTGTAGTGGAGACAGGGGGCAATTGTAACATTACATTTCAAAAATAAGACTTGTGACTTGTGAATGAATATAATAATAAACAGATTTTTTGTTAATCATAACAACAACCAAATAAAAAGGTATTTAAAGTTTTGATAAACCTTAAGAACTGTATATGAATAGGAAAAGACAGGGGATAGTTGGCTGCATGGTATGGAGACAATGGACGTGGATCAGATCCAGGATCTTAATGAAATTGACAAAAAAACGTTTTCCTTTGTCAAGGACAGAACTCAGCATGGCAAATACTAATTTAATAATTGTGGCGATGGACAGTAATCACAAGGGCTTATTCTACAGTAGGTAAAGCTGAAAAGCAAAGACTTCACATGCAGAAGGTCACGATCATTTTTTATAACAGATGATTATTGAGCATATGATCGAGATGCATGAAAAAAAATAATAGTTACCATGAAAGCTTTTTTTATCAAGAGTCTTTTGTTCAGTCAGTTTGTTTTTAGTTGTGTGGTTTATATTATATGAATTCACATTATAATGTTATGTTATATAATATTTGATTTACAATTATTACTATTATTCTTACATACATTTAAATTAATAAAAGATCCTTTTAATTGCGGCACAATATGGGACCCCGGTTAGACCTCTTTAAAGCAGAGTAAGGCATTTCCATAAATGCTTTCATTATAGAAGAGGGATTTACTGTAAAGATAACATAACAACTTAATTTAAATCTACGCCAAGGGAACTAGAGTGCCGATACTCATTTTAATCATGTTGCATAACTCGATTTCGTAATGACTAATGGGAGCGTTTTCATTGTTTTAAAGCAATTTGTGGGAAGTGAAAAGCCATTTCCCAGTGACCTTGGGCTACTGATGAGAGCACACTGCATCCTCCTCTGAGTTACAGCCTCACCTCGCTGATCTGCTTTGTTTTCCTGCAGCAGCCCCCGGTTAGAATGTACTAGTAGCCAGGTGGAGAGGTTGGTAGTATTCACAGGAAAGAGGACATATGTCCCTGACAATGAGGCAGGGAGCCCATCCATCCCTCAGCAGTCCTAATCCCTGCCTCAACACAAGTATTAATAACTCCCTTAGCAAGGTTCACTGTCAGTCCTCATTAGATCTAAGTGAATAGAGGGCCTTGAGAGACAAATAACTAAAAGAAAAACAGTTAATGCATTAACATGACTAAGTGAAGCACAGATGGATGTGAATCAAAATCCAGTGTACCCATCAATGAGCAGTTCGTGCTGTACTGTGCGTTCCACCTGAGGACATGATGTGTTTGTCACGTATACCTCCGATATGTCTTATAACGCAGTAGACTGCTCAGTGGACCATGGACCAAGGCAGATACAATTAAATTAACTGTTAATGGGTTCATTCTGACGGATGAATCCAGAGTCTGCATGGCATGGTATCTAATCCTGGATGAAAAAAAAAATCCAATGAATGTGTTGACCTTGCTTTCTTAAAACCAGGAGGATCCTGGGTAAACAGCGTTGTTGGACTCCGGGAAATGCTGCAGCCTCGAAAATCATATTAAGAGGTTCATGATGTTTTAGTATTTATGGCAGATACAACTTTAGTGAGGTAGCTCTTGGCATGGCATTTGTTTTTCAACTCTGTTGGCAATATTTTACAGTGGATAATTATTTGAACGGCTGCCCCTTCCAAAAAAACTATGGGGGCTTCTCCTTTTTCTGAAGCTATTGTGCACTTAAGCAGGATGACCTTGTATGATTTATGTATAAGCCACACTGAGTGCCAACATGAATTAGGAGGAAAATATTGCACTTCTCTTTGCATTTACGTTCCACTTCTGCTCTGTTCCGCCTTTTTATCTTTCAGTTGCAGTAAAGTAATATAAATGGACACTTGATTAAAGCAGAGGTCCTACGTAGAAATATAAATGCACAGAAGTAAGGTGAGCATTAGCATTAAATTGACTTGCGATCAAACACTTGAAGCTGATACATTCAAACTATTTTTAACATTCAGTTGGCAATCTCCTACAAACTCTAACAATAACACGTATTTTTCACAGTTTTAATGTAAAACCTTTCATGTAATTGCTATAAAGATCAGATGGATTCATTGAGGGAAAGAGGTCAAAACTATACCCTCTGGAATAAATGTAAGTACAGAAACATAACTACTAAATGCTAGTACAGTGCATGGATGCAAATAACGTGCAACTTCCACCTCTGCTAGAGTGTCTTTATCTTATTCAGTTTCCATTTTTTCCCTTACTGAATAAAAGTGAGGAAAAACAAGCCCAGAGCAAATTTGTGCTGGCAATAATCAGAGCTTTCATGAGCTTGTGTGTGTCGGTCTAGTTTCTTTGAACTTATAGATATCCTCAGGCTGGTGCAGTATTGTGCTAAGCTATACATGTATCTCCATATGTCAGGCTCAGCTGCTCTATAAGAGGTGAGGGAGTTTACATGTTTCTTGCTTCCCTTGTGGACATGGTAATGATTCAGTAGCACATTGTTAGCTAGCCCTGGATTCAAGATGTTGTTGGAGCAAGCATGATTTTTGAAAAGCCATAATTGATTGGAGGATTAATTCCATTTCATAATCTTTTATATCGAAGCTTTACATATTCATATAATTAAAATTAGTACATGTTTACACAAATGCTAATTAGAACATTGGATTGATGCATGTGATGTGTTTTTGACAAAACAAGAGCCCTATGGTCAACTTATTAAAATGTCAAGAGTACATCTTGCCTGAGGATATTTGTACAGTATTGCGACTTCAAAATGTGTATTTATCAAAACTGTCTGTCAGCCACTGGAATATATTAACATATAGCTATTTAAAGCTTTAATACATTCCACTGCAATCCATTATTCCTAATGACAATGTGGATATTTTGCTCCTAGCTTTGCTTCAACTTCCCTGAACACATGAAAAAAGGGAAAAAGAGGGAGAGAGAGGGAGAGAACACCCTGAGCAAATGTCAAAACAAGGCAGAGAATACTGAATGTTTCAAACACAAGGATTTATGCAAATGGTATGTCTTGTGCTTCTTGTGTGGAGTGTGTGTATGTGTGTATCCGTGTCTTGGTTTACATGTATCCTTTTCTTTGCAAGGTTTGTGTTACTCACTGTCACATGGTTGTGCGTGGGTGTGTATTTGTATGCACAGACTTGAGCATGTGCTGCATGTCCCTCAGGATGCTGAAGATGTTGTGCGTGTCTGTGTGTGTGTACACAGGAGTGTGTGGTGTGTCATTTTGCAAATTAGAAAGACATGCGCAGGGTGAAATCCCATTAGAGAATACTGTCAGCATGCGGCAGTGTTGACATGATATGCATGTTATTCTAATTTGGTAGTCAAAAACAGATTATTGCCTGGATATGTCTCAGGAGAATTTGCTGTTTTAAAGCCACCCTGATTGTAAATCCTGTCCTCAGATGCGGCCTTGTAATTATCTCTACGCTTTTGCTCTTTTCTTCCCTGCTCCACAGGATAGAGCGCTGATGCCGGAGGAGTTAGATGGTAAGATGTGGTAGGCGTAATTACGAAGCAAATACATGATAAATTGCAAGTCAATGCAAAGCTTTATCAATCGAATTGATTTTTTGCTTCTCTTCATGATCCACGAAAGAGATTGAATGTTTCTCAGACTGACTTGAAATGTTTGGTACTGACTCAGAGCAGCAAAATCAATTCAAACAACATAACTTGCTGTTCTTGAGAGCTGGCTGGAGTTCTGTCTGCTGGAGTCAACAACTTACAGATAATTTAATACTTTGTTCAAAGTGGAACTATCTGCCCACACACAGTTTATGTGTGGGGAAAATACTTTACCCTACTTTACAGTTTGTTGCAATTGCTATAATTAGTTTTTTCTTTTTTTGTCTGTCAGAGCTACATGTGGCCTTCAAGGAATTTGACTATGATGCGGATGGCTTCATCCATTACAAAGACATTGCAGACTGCATGAGGACCATGGGCTACATGCCGACAGAGATGGAGCTCATCGAGATCATCCAGCAAATTAAGATGAAATGTGCGTATTGATCCATCCGTTTATTTGACTGCGTGTTTGTTTTTTTTCTTCTTGAGTGGTTAAAGCATGTGTGCATGATTGATGGGTGTTGCTGAAGTGAGTAGGTGTGAATGCCTGATTTATGTGTCAGTTGCACAAACACGTGTGCTTGTATACATGCAGTCTTTCCTATTAGTTCGAGAGGCACTGGATGTTAGTCTTGGAAGTAGGGGACATTTTAGCAGACTGATTAATGGCCCTCACACAGCAGGTGCAGGGTGTAGGAGTGCAAGTCTGCATGGTGAAGAGTGTGTTTAGTTTGGATCAAACTTTTCTCTCTCGCTCTTAATGAGGGTGTGTTTGTCTCTACCATCTATACTGAATGATCCAGTATAGATTTGTGTGTGGTGAGTGTTTAAAGTTTAAGGTGAATCATCACTGCATTGATTTCTGCCATGAGCCTGGAGAACAGCTCCTATAACACCTACCAAGTGTCGATCTGATCTGTGAGCATCTGTCAAGGCTTTACATAAACCTCTAGAGGACACAGGTCTTAGACATGTTGAGCACACCCGTGACGTTTTATAATAATGAAGACTTAGTGTTTTCAGCAGTCCACCTGCATTTATACACAATACAAATTAGGCCAGTTGTACACCTACACTGCATCAGAACTACCAATCAGACGGTAAAGATGACTTTAGCCCCAGGCCTTGGGTGGGTCTATGGTGATAAAACTGCATCTTCTCTTTTCTGAGATTGATGTATTTGTATACATGGTCCTTGTTTAAATAAATGCATAATCCATTGTCAACAACAGATGTGTGTTGAGATCAGCAGGAGGGAAGCCAGTTTATGTTATATAACGGAGCTACTAAGCGAGTTATCTTTTTAATCAAAAGCAAATACTTCAATAAAAATACAATCATTTATTAAATACAACTTGTTTTATGCATGTAACCACTATGGAGATTATTACAACATAAAAGGGAATTTCTGAGAGTTTACTGACTGTGTGACAGTTAAAAGTATTTGTTGTTGAAAAAAGCTTAGAACCGTGGATGAGTGGTACATTTAATCCTTGCCCATTTCAACTCCAACCTTCAACAGCCTCACTTGGCCCGCCATCAGTGACTGAATGGTAACAAACTTTACATACTGGTTGTTACTGTTTTGTGAAAGACATTGACTCACTTCACTGACTATTGTTCTTTTTTTCTGTTTTCACCATATTTTCCATTATCCTGTAACTGTCAATTACATCACTGTTGGGTGGTTAACTTACAGGTGAAATAGGAAGAATGACTTTTTACTACAAACAAACACTGCTTTCTGCCTGCACTAAAACGTCGTCACTACACTTCACGGATAGGCCTACTTATTGCTCTAAACCAAAATACATCATGTTTATTGTTGTGCTTTGGGAAAACAAAATACAAACAGCCAGACAGCAACCTGCTACATGTCACAAGACCCAAGACTTTAACAACGTTGGCTTTTCTGCTAATTAAAATCCCCTTCAAACTTAACAATATGACGTCTTGTTGTGCACCTTAGCTTAGCTTCGGAGTCACCAAACATATTGCAATGTCAGCAGTTTGCAGGCCAGGTTTCTAATAAGCTGCTCAGCTGCAGCACATTAAACAGCAGTAGCCTACACGTACCTGTAAATGTCATTTTGGCCCTTGTGGATGCTAGCGCGGTGGTTACCCCTCAAAACCAAAGCCGAAAAAGCACTATCTGTCCATCACTTGCAACTAAAGCGAAACTTGTTTAGGTTAGTCTCTCGTCCCCCTGCTGGGGGAGAGCGTCCTGCCAGCTGCTGTCAATCAAACACAGACGGTACCCGCCCCTCCAGCAGCTCAGATGTAAAGGAGCATTTCAGTTGTTTAAACAACGTTATTTTGATTATAACAAATAATGATCAACGACACAATAATGACTAAATGTCTCTTCAGTTGCACTCAATTTCTAAAGGAATGTTTGAATAAAACCACCTTATTTTACCTCAATTTTATACTAAGGAAATAGTAGGCCTACTGACATGTGGGTAATTCAGAGAAATTTGAAGATTGTTTTTGAAAGGGATGTTGCAGTTGAATGATTTGTTTTATTGAAATGCTGTCAACACCAACATTGTTTAACATAGCAAGATACATTCTCAGAAATTGATAACTTAAAAAATAAAAGGCAAATAAAAATCAAACTAGCATGACACCATTAGAGTTCCCCTGTGTGATTGATAACAGACATTTTGGTATGTATTGTTATAAAACTTGAAGAATGTCAAAGGCCTGCTTAGAAGTATAGGCTAAACATAAGAGCCTTTTACATAAATGTAGCATAGAGCGTTGATTAACACTGATTATGAAACTTTAGACTCTGTTCCACAAAGTCATTATTTTACCACATAACATTTACTCCTTTTTGGAAACACAGTAAGGCATGTTTCCAGCTGGCTTCTGTCCAGTTTATCAGCTTCATCTGTCCCGGGGGGAAGTCGTTCCTGATCAGATGGTCAGAATGACCACAGCAAGTCATTACAAACCACAGTTAATTTTATATTCAAATCTGAGGCGCAGTTTTGTTAATAGTGCTTGCATAGCCTTGATTCTAATTATTTTCATGATTCATTTGGAAAAATTGTCTTTTCACACCACTAACACTTGTAATGTTGCAGCCATAAAATGGTCATCTCTCAGGCGTTACACACTTTACCTTTAATGTATACTGTAAATGGAAAGAGCATAGAACACATTATGTGATGGTTCAAACTGTGTAGGAAGTACTTTAAAGCTCTACTTTAAGGGGAAACAAAAAAGAGAATTATTCATAACTTCAGGGCTTTGGTTGTGGTGATTACATTTTGTATTTCCTGCTATGTTGTATACTATGTAATATGAAATATTCATCTATTCATTGATACTTTTATTTGACCCATACGGTAGAATGATCTTCAGATATCCCTAGCTTAATCTCTGGAGCGTAATCCCTACAGATCCATTAATGCCATGAAATTCTTTTTTATGTAACTATCAATTAAAGATAATAATAATCTCCACTTCATGATTATAAACGGATCCACTTGAGGCACAATATTTTAAGGAGGTGTCAGTAATCCCCCACAGACTGCTGTTCCACAAGGGTAAAGCCTGTCTGCCCACCTCAATGCAAGTATTACAATTACTTTCTAACTCAAAAATCATAGAATAAATGATATTTTAGCAACCTTCAGTTGTTGTTGCAACTATATGTAAACCTTTAGTTTAATATTCGCCAACATTGAAAATATGTTTCAAGCCAGACAGTTTGTCATAGTTTGATTTTCATCAGCAACAATCCTTACTCTCTCTGAGCACTGATTAAAATGTGTTAACAACAAATGACAGCATGGCTCTATTGACGAAGTCTTTCACATCCACCCAAGGCCCAGATAATGAAAACCCACCGACTATATTGGTCTACACACTATCAAATAAGCCTGTCTTTTGTCAAACTAATAACATGAGCCTTCCATTGTGTCCGCCTGTTTTGATAATTACCATGGGGATCAAACAAACAGAACTGGGTGGAAGGAAACATAATGAGCAGGAAGCTGAATGCATTGTTATCGCCTTTATGCACTAAGGACATTCATAAACTTTTCACATAGAAGTATGGTGAGTAGTCAAGGAAAGCTGGATGCATTGGTAAAAGCTTTTCTTCTGCATTTAAGAAAATATTGACAAACTATTTGTATTTATGCTTTTGTATTACAATACTTTATTTGAGGGAGATGCACTACATGTTTGTTGCACATGAACCTAATGTTTTTCCTGAAAATCAGCCATGACTATAACACTTTTTCAATAAACCCAGTGCTTACTTTATGCAGTTTTGCCAAAACATATTAGTTTGTACAATATGTTGTCCGACAGAGAAGTCAAAATAATGTATAACCTGGTGCCACAGTGCTCACCTGGAAAGGTTGGCCCTAAAGGCTTTGTCCCTGCCGCCGCAGCCCCGATTTGAATCTGACCTGCGGACCTTTGCTACATGTCATCCTCTCAATCTCCCCCTTTCCTGTCCATTTTCAGTATTTTCAGTGTCTGCTATTTATTAAAGTGTTAAAGCCCAAAGAAATATTACAAAAAATCGTGTTAACAGGTTTTCTAAAGGCCACAGTCGCGCTGAGAAGCCGTACGTCAGGAAGAAGGACATTACATTATTGTTGTGTAAATATGGGGGTAAGGGTCAAACTTTCACAGACTGTTTCCTAAAAAGTCTTTGCACATCAAAAAAGAGAAGTCGTTTTATAAATAATAAAAAAAAGAGCTTTAAAAGAGAACTTCAATCCCTGTTTTCGTTTTGGTTTGGATTTAATTTCTCCATGTGGCCTAATTTGAGAGGGGTAGCTCAGTTTGAACCAAACAAGAGTTATCATCAACACTGCAGTCCCCCTCAGCTCCACTGAGGGTTTAAGCCTCTTTCAGCTCATTGTTTTGGTTTTGGTCCATGGTCCGCACTTTACAGCTTCCCTAAACATTGTTTGAAGATGCTGCAGGCAACTTTTTAGTGTAGAATCTCATAAAACACTTGTTTGTCCAGCACCAGGCTGAAAAGTTAACAACTACCTGGTGAAAACAGTACATCATTCAGCAGCCGTAGAACCAGATATGTTTCTCAGGAAAAATCAAGCTAAATGGGGATTGAATTTTGGCCACAGGAAACACAACTCCAAATGATGCCTTGTGTCTACTGTATGTGTACATAAGCTGTAACTATTTGCTTTTTTTAATTGTGTAAATGTTATGTTTAGCTTGTACTAATAACAATTGTATAGGTTCCAGTATAGGATCTGAATTCTTCTGTCATCACTGTTGACAGGCTGTATACTCTGACACCATAATGCTTAAAAAATGTCTAGCATAAGCACTCCAGGGAGGCATAAACATGATTACTTGGTAGTCTACACAGTCAAATCTGGAGTGTTAATTTAACACTCATAGATAAGGACCACATGTTCACTGGCTCAGTGTTAAAATTGACACTTTAAGTGTTAAATGAACACTTAAAGGGAGGAATTAACACTCTTTAAGTGTTAAATTAACACTTAAAGAGTTAATTTGAACACTGAGCCAGTGAACATAATGGTCCTTATCTATGAGTGTTAAATTAACACTCCAGATTTGACTGTGTACCTGTGCATGTGTCTTCTGTGTACATTGCTGTGTGTGTCCTCGGCCTCTTGCAGGGGGCGGTCATGTAGACTTTGATGATTTCTGCGAGTTAATGGGGCCAAGGATGCTGGCTGAGACTGCTCATATGGTCGGGCTGAAGGAGCTCCGCTGCGCCTTCAAACAAGTAAGAGGTCCCCAGCCAGGGACTCAAAAGAAGTCTGATTTCAAGCAGGGGTCTGGTACTGTGACAGTACTTTGAAGTGCAGTACATGACCTTTCCTTAGAGAGTACCAAAACATACGGCTCTTACGGGTAAACAAGTCAGAGGGGGAGAGTGTTAGTGAGCCATTCATTAATGCAGAAGTTAAACATTTTGAGGAAGGAAAATATTAAAAGATTATGATGTTTTTATAAAGTCTGGATCCTGCCACATACGTTGCCACCCTTTATATTCTACACTTATTTGACTCACCTGTTAATTTGTGGATCAGTAACCTTGAGGAACTATTGAGTTCCTCTCTTTGACGTGAATGCAGTGGTATTACTTACATGTTGAATTGATGATGTAGCCGCCGACCAAGCTAAACAAATGAGATGATTGTGTTTTTTTATTAAAGCTTCACACACCTGGGTTTTTCATTTAGCGCATTATAGCATGATTGGTTTTTAATGGTAACTGCTAAACAGACAAGGGTTATAATGTGCTCCTAATGATTATAACTGAAAACATATGATAGAGTAATTATGGTACTGGGAGTAAACTATGTATATTATTAAGGTAGTCCTGGGCTTTTTAGTATGACTACATTCTGGCTCCTAACAAAAGAATGGGGTGAATTATCAGCTTCCATCAATATTATAATTAAAAAGTATATATATTTATGGAAATATCATAATTTGTGTCAATTATATAACACACCTTTTACTGATCTTGATCATTGAGCTTTGTGACAATATTTCTTTCTCAAAAATCTTGATGTCTTGCCATCAAGACACCTTCAGCAACATTCATCTGCGTGCGTATAAGAAGAAGAAATGTGTCCTCTATTTTGAGAAGGCAACGCTACATATTCATCTGCTATTATAGCTGGAGTTAATTCATCACAAGTGCGTCATCACCAAGGTCCTGAGTAGCGCCGTTTAAAGCTTACACAATCACATGTTCTGATGAGTCGTTCAATTTGTGGGATATAATACATTAGCTCTCAACTGCCACATCAGAGCATAGTTTACTCAGTGACAAATAGGAATACATGGTCAACTCTTACCAACTCAGCCCTCACTTTAAAAGTGTTTCTCACTGTAGCACTAACACCTCATGAGTCAGCGTTGCCCCATCTGCACACTCTAGCTGTTTTCAGACTTCCAGGGACCTCATGCTGCCTTCTTGTGACTATACTCTGCATAAAATCATCTTGAAATATGTGTATCTCTTTTGATAACTCTCCTCACTCTGTCTGTCTTCTCCTCCCCTATGCATTACATCATACTGTGATCAATCCCCACCCTCCTCATTAGCTCAGAAACAAGTAATGTTCCTATCTAATCCTTGTGCCATCTCTGATCCTCTTCATCTGTGTGTTTGTCTCTCCTCACGCACATGTCCCCACCTCCTTGCTCTCCACTCTCCGAACATGTTGTAGTTTGATTGTGACGGTGATGGAAAGATCACACACGATGAGCTGAAGGAGGGCATGAAGAACCTCCTGGGGGAGAAGTTAAAGAAAGGCGAACTGGAGGAGATCCTCAGCGACATTGACCTCAACAAAGATGGCAGCATTGACTTTGATGGTGAGTGGTTGGGGACTCGGGGGAGTGTTGGAGGGAAACAATTAGACTCTAGGCAAGGTGTGAGAGGACATTAAAACAATTATTAAACACAGTGATAAAACACTGTGACAAGAGGATGGTTGGTACACAATACAGTGATTATCAACCAAGGGTACTTGTGCCCCATTGGGTATTTGTGCAGTTGCCAGAGGATGCAATTTACTGCAACTACTGTTTAGTTTAATGAAACAAAACTACTTGGTTAGGTTGAGGTGTAGAAGATTATAACATAATAGTATGAAGATTTAGTTCAAAGCGATACATAAACTAAGTTAAAATACTTTGCTAAAAGAAGATAATGGTCCAGCTTCTTGCCAATCCAGTAGTTAAAGCCACTTTTTTTTTACATACTATTTTAGTACAGAAACATCCAGTTCATTATCAATTCATCACACATTTGGAATGTGATGGACGTAGTGTTGATAAAGAAAATACTTGAGGTAATCTGACCTGACAGGAGCACGAGTAAATCAGACAAAAAAGGTCTGTAACTGCTGGTGTTCGTGGGGCAAGAGCGGACTAGGAAGGACAAAGCAGAGGAGTAAATGAATATTGTTGGAATGGTTTGAGGATGAAGGTGACAGAGGAGAAAATCAGTTACAAATTAGGCGGGAAAAGGCTGAGATGGGAAAGCAGGGATGGTTAAATCAAGGTGGGTTAGCTGGAGGGGCCAATCCAATCTAATCAGGAGTGCATTAATACAATCAATACACATGCCTGGACAACTGTCACATGTCATAAAGAGAACACACACTTGGGCATTTCAAGGACTTTGCAAACATGTCATTACCATATTGTACCTCCCAAGCAAATAAACAAAGCACTGGGACACATTCACACACACACACACATAGGCACACATGCACGTCTGTGAGATTATAGGCTGCAGCACACTGGGGGCTTAGATATGTGATCCTGTTTGTCTTGTCTCAGCAATCCAATCAATTACAATTATTGGGAACATATGAAAAGGCGTGTCAGTCCCTGAAGGGATCAATAAGCAGGTGCAGCTCATTATCATCAATTAGCCCCTGGGGCAGCGTTGGAGTGTGTCTGTCCAGCTCAGCCACATGGGCAGAAAACCAGCTTCCACAGCCCCCGAGAGAAGACCCTCTCAGTATCCAGACGGCAGGTCGAACTCAAGTGTTAGGAGCTGCTGTTCCGCTCACTTCACTTCTTTTTTACAGAAAATGGTTAGAGGAGCACCTCAAGAGATAATGCTTGTGGGTTAATCTGGAATTAGGCTTTAGTACTCTGTCAATCAATAGATTCACACCTACAACCAGAAGTCTTTCAGAGCAAAGCACTTCAGGGTCACAATGGGAAATGAAAGTCATGATTGACTGGATTGATTTAGTGACCCCTGCCTCAAGCTTGGTTACATTGACAGGACACATCAATAGCTATCCTGATTGACACGTGAATCTATAATAGTGAAAAAAGTGGTAAGAAAACTGATCACTGATTACATGAATAGATTTTGAGAGCCTTGAAACTGGCAGTGTTGGAGTTGTCATCCTTTAAATCCAGACTTGTGATTGAAATCTCCTAAGAAAACCAGTCTAATATAAAAAAAAATAGTCATATCTCCCTTATTTTGGTATTAGTCCGTCACTGCATCTATTTCCCATTGACTAATTTCATTACATCACAACATGTGCTGTGTTAGTTTCCGGTACATTGGCTAAAAATAATGTGGCTGCATCTCAAGCTCTCTTTTTATGATGTTAGAGTGTCATTAGTCCTTATCGGTGGATCTGCTGCTGTCTCTGTCTCCCTCTGCAGAGTTTGTTATGATGCTTTCTGCACGATGACCCCTGATGGAAGAAGATGGAGGTGTTGGTTCACAAGTACCAACTCTTCCTGCTGTTGCAATGTGTTCCTGTGACATTTCAAGTGTATGCTCGCAAAAAAATTGAATTGAGTAAAATAAAACTTATTTTCATGAATGTTGAGTTTGAGTAAGTGCACAGAGGGTAAAGGGGAGTTATGAAACATTTGTAACTGTTATGCTGCACTGTCGCCCCCTTGTGGTTAGAAAGTTTCCATGCTCTTAGAGCCTTTAAATGAATGTGCATTAACTTTCTATACCCACTGATAACATTTTAACTTTAGTTTCTTTAAGGACTTTAGTATATTTAATAGTTGTAGTTATGTTTTCCTCTTCGTTTCTGTGCTTTTTCGGACTGGTTTTGAAGGGGAGGGGCTTTGTTGAAATCATAAAATACTATAATGCAATCAGAGTGACAATTTTGATAGTGGATAGTTTGGTTAAAGGTGGGGTAGGTAAGTTTGAGAAACCGGCTCGAGATACACTTTTTGTTATATTCCATGGAATGCTCTTAACATCCCGATAGCAATGAATATCTTAAGTGCTTTGACAAAAAATCCATATAAAAATGTAATCTGGGGAAGCCGTAGTACTGTAAAAAGCACGACCAATCATTTTAGCCGGCCCGGCTAAAATAACTGGATGGCCTACCTGCCTGTCAGCCTTCCATCTGTGCACAAACTTATCTCGTGCCCTCATTGGTCATGTGCGCGTTCGTGTGTGTTGGAGGAGGGGCTCTATAAGGAAGTGGCAGATTTTTTCCGGCTGTGTATTTTCAAATTCTAGCGATCTCGAGCCGGTTTCTCAAACTTACCTACCCTACCTTTAAGGTCAATCAAATCTAATAAACCCACCCCCAAACCGTCTAGTTAAGAATTGAAACTCGTGATAAATAAAGGTTTTTTAAATGTAGTCATGAATATTTAATGTTATCGAGAAATAAATGCTTTGAAATATATATATATATATTTTTTTAAGTGAGGTCCTTGCTTTGAAGTACATCTCCAGTTGTGCAGATAGCTACAGGTCTTCTATTAAAAGGGGTCAAACAGTGAACACCGAGGCTGAAAAAGAAGTGCATTTATTATGGAAAAATTATAACTTAAACATCTGACCAAAAAGCCTTTTTAATTTTAACAGGTGTCTTATCCATTCAACAGCCTTGAATCTTGTTTCTTTAGTATTTGGAATACACAATGTCAACAAATGGTTCCATTAACTGGGAAAAAATGAAAACGTACTTCACCCTATGGCAAAAAAAGGAATGGTGACCAAGTCAATGCATTGTGTGTTGTTAAAAATCACAATACCAAAATGGTGTAAGGCAATCGCAGTACTGACAGAAGCACCGCAGCTGCTCCTCCCTCGATTTAGACAGAGCAGCTCTGAATGAAGGATCATCTAACCTTATGTTGTATCCATGTTGTCCGGTTTTGATTTGTCATAATATTGCAAGAACCCCTTCAGATATTCTTCTTCACATTAGGATGTACAAATATATTCCTACTTATAAATTAATTCAATTTAAATTAATGAAACGGGTCTCTGAACATTTTTGTTTAGAAGATTGACAATTTATAGAAAGAACCACTAAATCTTATACATGATATCCTCCAACTCAACCAGGTTATCCAAATGTCCATAACAAATCAACATTTTCAAAGATAGTGCGTACGATTTAGGGTAACTGCGAGGAGAAGAAAAGCATTAAAAAAAAGCATAGGATACAGATTAAATTTAAGAGCCAGGAGTGAGGTTTAGACCTGATAAAGAGGAATAATATGCCCGATCTTTGCATGACAACTTGGAAGAGAAGAAACATCGTCTTAGTCTTTCAACAGGAGGGTCCTTTTCCCTTACTAAGAGGCACATGCTTACCATGCACAACTTCCACTAAGTGGATTATCTAAACCACATCTTGCTATCAGGTTTTTGGACTTTCAGCATTTAGGATTTGTTCCGCAGAATCACATCACCCCTCCTCAAAATTAACATCTTACAGCCAGCCGGCAAAACAAACAGAAAACTTCCTTTATCGGATCTCCCCAGGGATGATTCCACACAAACTATACTACTCTCCTCCCTTCAGCTCCGTAAGTAATATCATTAAGGGTTGATTGTTAAAATAGTTGTTGCCTTTAACAGCATCAATACAATGTCAATCAAATGTAATATAAACTGCTCTTTAACAAACTAATTGAGCCACATTCTTATCAGATGAGAAGCTATTAGGATTGAGAGCAGATGAGAATAGTGGCTGTAATATTTGTGTTATTTTCCAAAATATATTTTGACAATTACACGAATAATGTGTGTCAGTGGGAATATCCCTGAGGTGGTTTTGGCCACATCTCTGGTTTCAGTGATCCACATTTCAATCAGGTTTCAGCTTGTCTTTTGTTTCGTGTAGGCTTTATACTAGAAGCTGTTAAGCCAGGGGTTTTGTTGTAAAGAGAAGTTGAAGCGTAAGATGGCAGTAGAAACAGAATATTTTGTGATATTGTTGCAAGGTTGCTTAAATGTCATTACAAAGTCCATTGAATATTTGTGGTGATCAGAAGAGGAAGCTCTAGTTGTTGGGGATGCTCTGCAGATATGTGAGGATTTGCTGGATCTTCACGAGGCGTTCTTTGAGGCTGGTCATGGAGAGGACAGAGAGCTGGTAGCGGGGGTCGATGGGCAGAACAGCCAACAGCCACCAGCAGCAGGCCGGACCATTGGGAGTCGCCTGCAAGAGAGGAGGAGAGGAATTAGACATGAGAGTGTTACAGATACTATACAATCATTAATAAGAGCTACCGTTCACATTCATATGGTGCTAGATTCTTGTGCATAAAATAAAAACTATAAATATATCATCAGGCCTTTCTCACTGGCCTGGAGGGCAGGCAGGCATAGTCCTCTTACACATTTGGCATGTAAGTGAAGCACTCATTTTGTATTGATTAAGGATTGTGTATATACTAAGCTACACACTGCCAGAGGAATGCATGTCTGCGGCACAACTACATGGCTGAAATAAATCCCAGAGCACCACAGCCAGATACTAAATGTGCTTTACACTTCAAAAGGTTTGAAGTGAAAATGTTGACTTTGTCTGTGCCCCAATTTCCATTGTCCATTAGGCAAGATACCGTAAACATTTTTGGAATCACATAACTCAAAAGATCGAGTGTTCAGTGTTGGAGAATCTCTTTATGACTGTTCTGACGGAAGAAAGCTGCTGGGATTATGTATGAAGCACCCATGAAGCTCTTTAGGCCGTATTGTCAATGGACTCCGCCCTTTGGTGCTGCAAAGAGCGGAGCTGTAATCCCTGTCGGCGCTGCAGCCTACGAGCGGGAGCTCAGCGCACACAACAACTTTGTTCCGGTATTAAAGCCTCTGAGCCAGGTGAATCCGTGGTAATGTGGGTTTCCCCAAAAGGCAAGTGTGTCATGAGACAATCCCATTTTAGAATCCGTGGAGTCTCTCTGTGTCAGACGAGGTAATGAAAGCTGTACAAAATGACTTCTCAAGGCCAGCTGATACCAGTTCCCAGAATAATAATATAACAATATGTCTTCTATCAACCTGTGTGCGCTATATTTTCTCAGTTTATCTGGTTGTGTAAAAAGTTGGGACTTATTGTTCTTAACAGTTTGCACGAACGTCTGCTTTGCTGCCACAGGCTGCCAACTCACTGCAGAGTATTCTCACTTTCTCATCTGGTGGACGTTTTATTAAACAACACATATTGTTGTTCCCATGTGTTCATATTCTGGTGAGCCCACGCCGCATGAGATGTTTAATTTAGCACAAGATATCATTTTTACAAGTTAACTAGTTTTTCTTTATATTGCTTTTTTTTACAAGGTCGATCCAATCCCTCATTTTAAACCTCCAATATTCCAGCAAAGTGCAAATGTGCGTAATAACACAGTTAAGTAAACCACTCTATTTGGAAGTAAATCCTCTGCTAAAGAAGATTAACTTTGTATTGCTTAAAGAAGCTTGAAGTGGGAATACTTTTCTAGGAATAATATGAAGGGAAACAGGCACATCTGTGTAGATGGAAGTGGGGTGCTGGATGTTTACCTGGATGTCAGCTTCTCGCTCTGGCATGGGTCCAAAGTGCTGCAGGATCTGTTCGTGGAAGTGGATCTTGAGGTTTTGGAACCAGTTGCGGGCCTGCTCATACACGGCATCGTGCAGCTCTTGGAGTTTCTCAAGCTCCTCACTGTCCTCCACCTGACGGACAGGATTCATTTGACCTCTTAGTCACTTTTGGATTGTTTAAACTTAAAAGATAACCTAAAGAAACACCCCACTCAAAATAAACCCTGGTAAATACAAATGTAAAACGGATTTTTGAAGACTATGATTTTACATACTGTACATATTATCCTTAAAAAATAGTTCTCGTGGTTTTTACCCTGGTATCGCCCAGATGCTCGATGTTCGCAGTAGTGTAACCATCCATCATCCCTCGTGTCAGGACCCGGAAGCGTTTCCCTCCGATGGTGTCCACTACTGACCGTCCGTCAGGCAGGAAATGGACACTCCTGATGGTCAGCATGCAGCCATGGTCTACAAACCTGCAGGGGAGCACAATTTAATTTATTGGTATAGACACATTTTTCCATTCCATATGTCTGGTTTGAGGGTCGCTCCATATTGTAATTCATACAAATGCACTTACCCTTTCTGGGGATCATTAATACACATCCCAAACTTCCGCGTGCCCGTGTCCATGCAGCGGCGAAGCATGAGGCGGTAACGCGGCTCGAAGACATGCAGCGGGCAAGGCACGGTGGGGTAAGCCATGGTACACACAAAGATAGGCACATTCTTCGTCAGACTGCACAGAGGGCGAGAAGGAGAAACATATTTAGAGCTTCTGACACATTTAAAATAACTGATCATGATTGTTGGAATAAACCCAGACGAGAGGGGGAAATGCTCACTCAGAAAGTTCTCTGGTCTCCTCCAGATATGTTTTAGTCCTCTCTTCATACTCCTTACTCAAATACTGTTTGATCAGCTTCTCCAAGACAGTTGTCACCACGTACTTTCTACATGCTAGATACTGAAGAGAGCAAGGTAAGAGTTAAAACAGGAAGCTAGGACCGACATTTTACTTCGTGCAAAAAGTAGAATTTCCAGACTCTATACGTTGTCTCACCTCTTTCAGGCTCTCTTTACAGAGGGGACAATGGGGCGTATGGTCCAAGCAGCGCTCCAAACAGTTTTTACAGAAGGTGTGGCCACATGGAGTCGTCACAGGCTCGTAGAACAACCTGCATTCACCGTCCAACAGTTAGTTTTACATTCTCAGTCATTTAAAAAGGCACAATGTGTAAACATCAAGGTAAATGTGTGTGTTCGGCCCACCAGTGTGTGATCTTACCTCATGCAGAGAGAGCACTCCAAGTCGTTAGGGTCCACCTGATCCTCAGGAACACTTCTGCACGTCTTTGCTTTGGCAGCCTTTTGTTTGGAGCCTTTCAATGAATCTTAATAGAGTAAAAAGCATTTAACATTTAGTTGTTAACTCTGCTAAGATGTCAGTTAATATTTCCCTGGTATATTAGATGTGCTGATTACCAATTTGTATTTGCGAAAAATCTCAAAAGTGTCCACTTCACTTCATGTTCATGTGTAATGTGTTTTAGTTTTTAAATATATTGATGTGAACAGAAGTAGAAGAAATATGACTTGGAAATGAAGTATAATACATCAGGAAGAAGAGACAGAAGTAACATGGGGGGATTGCCCACGGACCTTGTTTTTTAGACTTGCTACCCGCACTGCCTACAACACAGTGTTCTGTGTCGGACACCGACAGCTTCCTCTTCAGCAGACTCCCTTTGTCCTCGTCCCCCAGCTGAGGAGCAGAGCAGACTCTCTTCAGCCCTTCCTCTCCACAGCTCAGGCCGTACATCCGCAGCGAGTGAGCTCGGCTCTCCCCGCGCCGCTCCAGGCTCTCCCCGCGCCTCTGAATCACAGAAGATCAACAGAAATGATTAAAGAAAACCATATATGAAGAACGAACTGAACAATGTGATATTATAATTCGCCTGCTCGTACCTCCTGGCTGTCCTGGTGTTGGTGTGCCGAGGCGGCGCGGGCCGGTGGTTGGTGTTGTCTTTGGACCGGGCTCTGCGGTTGTTCTTGGGCATCGGCCACCAGGGTTTTACTGCGCAGGCGAGGCGACGTGTTCTGAGTGGTTTCCCTCAGGCCAACCTTCACATTCTCACCAGTGGGGGAGAGCAGGTCGCACAGGATCTGTGAAAAACACTCAGTTAGTTAGCCTGCAAATACCTTTTCAAAGGTGCTTACATGTCAGAGGTAGATACGATGTCTAGGTTATATCATACTGAATATGAATATATAAGTGGAAAAATCAAGTGTTTTTTGGTTGAACAACACATTTACATTTTATTTTCTAAACATGCAGTGGGGTGTGGTTAGATCGCCGGCTGCTGGAGTGATGGGAGTGGCTCGGCCGGAGACCAGACAGCTGAGGCCTGTACTACGAATCCAGTTCAACATACCCTGGATATGTTTGAGTTAACTGGCTTAACTAACCCAAAACAAACGCGCTCTCGCTAAGCGGTCCTACGACGCTGGTTATCAACTCGGTAACTCAAGCCAGGGTTTCTCTGTCCGGCTGAGTACGCGTTCACATGAAAGGGGCGGGGTTAGCAACATTTGACCAATCACAAACATGGACAACCGTACTGACAGCGCAGCGTCATACTTCCTGAATGAAAAGTAAACTATAATATTAGACAAATATGAAGAAGTTCAACTTTAAACATCCATGACTTAAACACTTTATCCAGGATAAAAGCCACATAGCTGCACCTGCAAGGTGAATACAGCTGGTAAAAGAAAAAGTGTTTGAATGAGTACATTAACAGGTTTATGAAATCACTGCCCCGTCCAATACACGAGTGGATCTGACTTTAATTACATTTGACTCGAGTGTTTCGTCAACTTAATGTGTTGTTTAAAATAATACTTCTGCATACAGTATGTGACACTGTGAGTGTTGCACGGCCAGATACGGCTCAAGAAGCTGACTCAGATAAGGAAATATATGATACATTATGATGTGATATGATATGAATGATAATGGGACACATCGCCGTCTGCACTCACAGTGCCACGGACTGTACTTAATGTTACTCTGATCCGGTTACTTATGTTGTGGCAGATATTTAAGTAAGCTATCTTAACGCTAATGTTATAATAGTCAGATTGCTCTGAAGATGGGAGGGGATATTCTATAAATGTTCACGTTCACAAAGTCAGTTGATTTTTGCCGGACGTCTTTCCTGCAACGGCAGTTTTTCTGTATTTCCTTTCTCCTGTAATATGACTTGATAGCTTTAAACTCCGCACACTGAGCTCTGATTGGTCAGCAGGCGGTGCTTTCACTGAGTTGATCTCTTATCCTGGAACCTAACCTGCTCCGGACCAGGTTTAAAGGTGGGGTAGGTAAGTTTGAGAAACAGGCTCGAGATCGCTAGAATTTGAAAATACACAACCGGAGAAAATCTGCCACTTCCTTACAGAGCCCCTCCTCCAACACACACGTACGCGCACATGACCAATGAGGACACGAGATAAGTTTGTGCCCCGATGGAAGGCTGACAGGCAGGTAGGCCATCCAGTTATTTTAGCCGGGCCGGCTAAAATGATTGGTCGTACTTTTTACAGTACTACGGCTTCCACAGATGACATTTTTTTATGGATTTTTTGTCAAAGCACTTAAGATATTCATTGCTATCGGGATGTTAAGAGCATTCCATGGAATATAACAAAAAGTGTATCTCGAGCCGGTTTCTCAAACTTACCTACCCTACCTTTAACGTTCAGCATAAGTTACCATGGAGATCTACCCGGTAAGAAGTGAACCAGCGTCGTAGGACCGGAAACCCAGAGTTAACCCTGAAGTTACCTCGCTAAGCGAAAATCCGGCTTCGTAGTACAGGCCTCTGATCAGAATCAGGTAATTAAGCTATCAGTAAAAAGCATGCAGGTAACCTGGTTCAGGTTTCTCTCTGGCAGTAGGCTGGATACTGAGAGGAGGATCCACGGACCAGAAGCAGCGTCAGGACATAGCAGGGCCGTTGTTTGTTTTTGTGAACTCCCCCTCAGTGGCAATAAACTTTGTTAGATTTTCACAACACACCTTCTCCTTCCTTCATTTTTAACTCTAGCGTGAGCCACAACACTCACAGGGTGATGTTTAACTTTTTGCCCTCCTTTTGTTTTTGCACAAAGGGTTTATTGACAAACGATTAAATTACAGAAAATGTCAAATCAATTTTAACAACCAAGCACAGACCCGGTGAGGAAAATGGCAAGCTGGCCCCAAAGAGAAAGCAAACGTTGTTCTGAGGGTTGCCTCAGAATTGATGTCAGCATGACCTCAGTGTGCAGATGACCCAGTAACAGGACCAATAATCTTTCCTCTCAGTCTGGACCATGCTGTAGTGCGTCACCACACACAGACTCTTCACACTCTTTCCTCTTTATTTTCATTATTTTCCTGCTAACAGATATCTTGTGATGTCTCTTTTTACAGCTAATGTGTTACCATATGCCCGGCATCAATTGCTAATTTCTCTGTGAGGGCAACATGGTCAGAGCCTGTCAATTTTAAATTGCATTTTTAATTATTTAAAGGCCTTTTAGACTATACGTGTGATTGCAGGTTCCACAAACTTAATATGACGTGCTCCTGTCCTCTTGCACGCTGTCTGACTCCCACACTGTCTGAGATTAATCTGAACAGCGTCTCTTTCAGCATCAGAAGGATACAGAAGTCAAACCATATAACCTGCAACCTTTCACATCAATTCCACACACTTATTACCACTGGCATGAGATGACTCATGTGATTATGTAGGTTTACTTATACAATGATGATTCAGAGATGATTACACAAAACTTGCATCAGCATAATCAACTAAATAGTTTTACCACAAAATGGCAACAACTCTCATGTTATTCTTAAAATCTAAGTAGCACTGTGAATAATTGAGAGCGGGTGACACTTATGTAACCGCATCGCTGTGGTCAGTCCATTAAATGGTACTAATTTCATTACAGAGTCAGTCATAAGACCTGGGGCCTCATTTATAAAGGGATATACGCTCAAAAAATGGCGTACGCCAGTTTCTACGCAATGTTTGCGATTTATAAAATACTAACTTGACGGGAAAATGTGCTGTCCTCCACGCAAACTCTAACCCATGCGTACGCACTAAGCACACAAACGGGAGAGACGAGAAACTGCGACACCGTTGGCAGAAGGAAGAATGGAGAGAAATATGTGGAAATAATACCATAAATAAAATGTTACCTCTCATTTATCAAATATGAAGAATTCCTTTTCAAACATTGATTAAAGCCAATCTTAAAATGATGAAACAAACGCCTGTTTGAGACTCCTCAGTGCACACAAAAACATAACTTGGAGAAATAAATAAATACGGATATGCTATTTAAAACCACCTCGAATATGTTGTGTTCATGTTATGAAATGTTTTCTCATAAATGATGCGGTAAGCAGGAGGACAGAATTACGTCTAAACTGACGCCGTTTTGCATTTCTATAGGTTGTAGATACGAGCATGGTTTTATATACTATCACGTTTAATCGTGTTTTATGCCGTTTGCCAAGACTTGATAAGTCGCTCGTAAAACACAGGAGGTATGGAAACTAAGAACACCATATGTGGTAAACAGCTAATATAACACAACACATTAGTTGTATTTCCTTTAACTGGTGGATTATGGATATATAGTTGCTGATCGACAGCTGGAACACAAACCACCAAATACAACACAATCATTCAGATCCAGTCGTCATGACTCCACTCCGGAGGGATTCCCCCATCATTTCTTACAGTTTCTCATCAAGGGGGGGGTCTCCTGTCCCCGGGACAAACACTCTGCCTGAGGAAGGTTATGTGTATTTCTTTTGTCATTAACTTTTTTCGGACCACTTATTTATTTATTTTGGTGACGATCCGACCTCCATGCTGCTACTGTGGTTCAAACTGCATCCACCAAACAATATGATTTATCTCGACCTCCCCACAATAACCAAAATCTGACACGGTGTGAGATGTCTTTTTTAGCTGTTCTATCGTAATTTCCTGCGATCTTCTTCATGCAGTCAGTCAAAATGAATGAATGAATGGGTGTTTCTTTGACTATGTATAGGCAAATATGGGCGTTACGAGTCGATTGTGATTTATCAAGGGAAACAGGCGTAGGGAGTGCCGTACGCACTTCCCTCGCCGGTACGCAACGTTTTGTGAATCGGAAAATGGCGGAAAATTTATGTACCTATTTTTGTGCTTTGTACTACGTAAGCAACCTTCCTACGTCAATCCTACGCAAGGCGTTATAAATGAGGCCCCTGGCCTGCAGGAAATTCCAGCCTGAAATTGATCCCTAACATAACATGTTTATATTCTTATGATCAATATATTTTGGATTCGCAGTTTATTTTTATTGTAATCTTAGACTCGTATAGTTGCCCCCTTCCTCTTTTGTATTGCAACTTCTGTCCAGCAAATGTTGGATAAATAAAGTTTTTTTTAAGTTTTTATTTTTTCATGCTACAGATGATCCTAATAGAAAGACTGTACATTCTTAGTGGCTTTTAAAGTGGAAGTACATATTTTATTTAGAGTATAAACTGTAAAACAAGACAAATGCTCAGACTTACTGAAATACATATGGTTGTGCAGAACACTATGACCCTTTAAAATAACTTTTTTTATCTGTCAGCATATTCCAGACACATTTTCTTTGCATGGTAGTCAATGCGTGATGTCAGCGTTTCCGCCAGGGGGGGGGGCGTCTTGCCGTCCAAAAATAATAATAATTGGAGAGAAGATCGAGAGTTTTATCGCTTGAAATGACGAAAAGGAAAAAGGACAAGGACATCCCTCTGAGGGGCAAAGGAGTCTGGTGGGATTCTTTTCGGAGTATTGAAGATCGTTTCCCCGACATCGGCGGTGCCTGCCACAGCACAACACGGAACGTGCACGATTTGGACACGATGAGGGGGGGGGGGGGGGGGGGGGGGTGCTAGTGGAGCACGTGCGTGAACTGCGAGCGCCGGAGCCTCGCAGCGGCAAAACTGAGGCTCCGTGGTAAACTGTGGTAACATGAAGAGCCCTTTGGGAGGCGAAACAGCCGGCGCTTTAAGAGAGCAGAGTCAAATGATCCGGCTCACTAACGTAAAGAGATAGTATCTATAAGGGACGGCTCAATTCAAACACACACCCCCCCCCCCCCCGCTCTCGGGGTGGACGCCCTCTCAGCCCTGGTCTGGCGGAATCACTGCGTGATGTAATTCCTATTAACAACACAGCAATGAAAGGTAATATCACCATGATTTCTCTCACCTTTTCCACTTGTCTTTTAGCACAGGGGAAGTCTTCGTCCTCAGACAGGCAGTGGAGGAAGACTTGGAGAGACTCGTCCACTTGGCCCATCTCATGTAGCACCATAGCTTTCCTAAACAAAGCCTGAAAGAACACAAAGAGAGACGTTATACTTATGTATCAGCATTTATGTTCACACTGTGTATTTACTCTGATGCTAAGTCCCTTTAACTTATTTACGCAAAATGTATTCAAAAACACCAGTCCCACTTTAAGCCTCTTACAATGCTGCTCTTTCAGGGAAGTGTAATTGCTCTACATGCAATATAAGAAAACCAGATTTAAAAATCATACTGAATTGTTTTAGAACAGCCAGACAGAAGACATACTTCAAACAAAAATGACAAATAAGATTTCTCCAAATGCATTATTTATATGCTTTTCAATCGATCAGAATGATATGCAAGTTGTTTTGTAAGATATACTTTGCACCATAAATAGAAAATATCCTAGGCTCCTGGAAATTATGTAATAGTTAATAAAGCTTTGACCGTAATCTGTACATTCTTGATGTGGTCGGAAAACCTTCTTTAGCCTTGATAATCTTTTGGTACTTAATTACGCTGTGAAAAGGCCATTTATATAATTCTGAAAATAACTGTTGTTAAAAATAACAAAACAACAGGGTCACTACTAAATACTTAAGACTATTATTCAACACTTTCAGCTGCTAAGACACACTCAAAAATAACTTTTGAAATTCAATTAAACAATTATCTTGTAACTTTAATCCAATCACACGACAAATTAGGTGCTCCCTGTGTCTGGCTTTTAGGTTTATGATCTTAAAATACACCGTTCTCCATACTGACCTGGTGACCAATATATCAGGAGAGACTGACTGACAGGTTATTCACATGCCAGACATTAGTGAGGTGCATGCTTACATAGCCTGCCACCATTCCTACAGCACCAACAGAATACCTGCCATTACACCTGGTGTCATATCTGACATTGATCAACTTCTCACTATTAAGTCAAACCAAGAGTGACAACATGAACATTGCATTTTAAATAAAAAAACATTTCTGCAGCATGGGAAAACAAATCCTGCAGGTTGGGCTGGGCCAAATATTCTTATTTTATCTTTATTTTGATATGAGACTAGATATTTGGAAATATTTTGGATATGGGTACAATGGCTAGTGTTTGCTTGGTTTTAAAGGCTGCATTAAAGTTAAGTTAAGTTTAAAATGTGTATTATTCGCTCAAAGGGTTTTATGGTCATATACTAGGGCTGTGCGATTATGGCAAAAATCCTAATCACGATTATTTTGGTCAATAATTGATATCACGATTATTAAAAACGATTATCCATTTACTTTGAAAACATCCATTTATTGAAACAAAAATGTGAACAGTATGTTTTTAACAGTTGATTACCCTGAACATTAAGTATAATTCAACTGAAAAACCAAAAGAAATAAAATAAAAAAATAATTAATTTTTTTTTTTTTTTTTAATAAAAATAATAATCGTTTTATTTCGATTACGTTGTTTTCGTAATCGTTGCAAGCCAAAATCGTAATCGAGATTAAAATACGATTAATTGCACAGCCCTATCATATACACAGCTACAGTAGAGTGTAGATATGCAATGAAAAACGTCACAGACTCCTGCAACAATGCAACATAAATATATACAAGACATGAAACAAATAAAACTACAGAAAAAGAGAAAGAAAAGAAACAGTAGAAACTAATGTGCACCTAATGCAGGAGAGGCTCACTATATGTAGTATTTACCTGCATAACGGATGATTATTATCAAAAATATCAGTATGTAAAATGTTCTGAGACCACCAGTAGTCCACCCCAAAATAACGTAGCAATATGGATATTGAGATATTTGTGAAAGTTGATATATACACCATATCGCCCGGCCCTAGCTGCGGTAACGTTGTGACCTACTTCAGCAGAACAGCTGGACGTGGGGCTGAGTTCTGTGTCCTCCAGAGCCAGACGGTACATTTTGAGAGCTGTGTACGCCTCGGCTCGCGACAGTCGTGCCACCGCTGTCGTCTCTGGATCTGCAGGAGGTGATTGGAAGAGGGGAGAACAATTTTAATTAACTACCAGAAAAGGTTGTTTGTTTAACCCTTTCTACTTCACGGGTAAGTAATGTTAACCTCAGCAGAACGTTTTATAATTCTGTCACTTCCGGCAAGTCATACATTACATAACTACGTGACAATCATAAATTATATATTAACTGTGTCAATGCATTCTCAGACTACATCGCAAAAGACAAACAAGTTGCATAATAAGCCTGAAAGAGCAGAAAGATACCAATGGATGTTACATTAAAGGTGGGGTAGGTAAGTTTGAGAAACCGGCTCGAGATACACTTTTTGTTATATTCCATGGAATGCTCTTAACATCCTGATAGCAATGAATATCTTAAGTGCTTTGACAAAAAAATCCATAAAAAAATGTCATCTGTGGAAGCCGTAGTACTGTAAAAAGCACGACCAATCATTTTAGCCGGCCCGGCTAAAATAATTGGATGGCCTACCTGCCTGTCAGCCTTCCATCTGTGCACAAACTTATCTCGTGCCCTCATTGGTCATGTGCGCGTTTGTGTGTGTTGGAGGAGGGACTCTGTAAGGAAGTGGCAGATTTTCTCCGGTTGTGTATTTTCAAATTCTAGCGATCTCGAGCCGGTTTCTCAAACTTACCTACCCCACCTTTAACGTTACTGTTTGCTCCAAAGAGGAGATAAAACGTACAATTAAAAAGCCTAAAACTACTCTAAAACTTCTGGGAAAGGCATAATTACTAGGGGAATATTTTAGTACAAACATGTACATGATCCTTATACCTGTGAATTTGAATCACAATAAAATCAGGCTTTTGGTATTCATTTAATTACTCAATTATGTCACCTTGTTGTTATCTCAACCTTCCTGATAACATTACTGACGACTGAATTATGTTAGTAGATAAAGCAAGCGTACAGTACAACCAAAAGTTCAACAAGATTAATAATGGGATTTTTTCCATTTTCAAATGTCACGCTTCCATTCAATGCAACTCATGACCTCTCTTTGAGAAAAGAATGGGAGGACGCATGGGACATAATGTGAACAGGACAACAGGTAGTTTGTCTAGCCATCATAACGTCAGGAAAGCCCCCTGAAAGTTGCTGAATATCTGGAAGTTTCTGTCTCAGGCCGTCTGCAGCAGTGAGGACCAGCGCTGTCTAAAGCAGGTGCTACGCCTCTGTCAGGCCAGGGATCTCAATGTCCTCTGACGTATTCTCAGAGAGTGCTACGACATTTACCTTCATTTGATTTTTAAAATAAAATGTATGACAGCTGTTTTTTTCTAATGATAATTTTTTTGCCGTTTTCACATTTATTTGTCAGAGAAGGCAAACAAATAATCAGTGAAGAGAGAGGGGTAAGACATTTATAAAAGGTCATGGGGAATCAGTGGCCATTTTGCTACCAGTGGGCTTTTTGAAAGACTCACTGAGTAACACCATGCAGGAACAGAGAAGATTGTGCATCCATGTATTGAAAAAATATGTGATGTTTTTACAGCCTTTGCACATTCCACTTATCTGGCCTTGAGCAAATACTTTACGTTTTTAAAAAGGGGGGTAGCTAGCATACACGTTAAATATTGAGACAAGTAATTCAAGTTTAACTTTGAATGTGGTTAGGTAAGGAATTGGTGTATGGGTCAAGTTATTATAATGCAGCTGTTCACTTTACATATTGCACTCATTATCTAAGGAAACAAGATGCAGCAAGGTTACATGTGTGTGTTATATCACTTGACCCAGATTTCATGGATGTTTCCATAACCTGACGGTCCACTAATGCAGGGGTTCCCAAATTGGGGTTGTTTTGTTATTATTATTTGTATTATTATTAATAATAACCGGTGCATAGACATTTTTCAGGGGCGGACTGGCCATCTATAGAATTCCCCCGCAGCGAGGCTCCCCCACCGTTGACAAATCACTACTAGCACCCCCCATCCCCCTGTTGACAATTCAGTCTCTGGCACTGTTATTTTGGGGGTCGCGGGCTGAAAAGTTTGGGAACCCCTGCACTAATGGACCCCTATTTCAGGATGTATGGAAGGTTAGATGTGAATTTACAGGAAACCAGCTCACAGCATGGTGACAATGATCCATCAAAAAAATATTATTATTATATTTAAATGCTATCAACATTGGTATAAAATAACTACTTTGAAGAAGTTAACATTGTTTCTCGCATGGTTTGATGTAGGCTACTTTCGGATCCGGTGGTTGAAGTTAAAAAGGCTGTGCCCAGTGGCGGCTCCAGAGTATTTGTGTTGGGTAATCTATGGTAGGGCTAACCCATACAGTGGTGGGGCTCAAGTCAGTATTTGCAATGTAATTACATACACGCTATATCGCCCCCCTTGACAGTGAAACGCCACGCGTGAGGTTTAGATTATTTCCCTGTCTCAATCCAAATTGAACTGTATGAAATAAAAAGGCACATTTGTCTTGTAGTAAATACAAAGGGCGACCTGGAGCCAATCCTGCAATTTCCCCACAGGTGAAAGAGTTGACATGCTGAAAACCCAACCCCTACAGGGGGTCTGGGGGGATTCTCCCCCAGGAGATTTTTTGAAATACTAACATAAAATACACATTCTGGTACTCTCTTGAGAAGAAAAATAAATAAATCTGTTACTACATATTTAAAAAAATGAATGCCATTTTTGTTTTTTGTTACTTTGTTCTGAAAGCTGAACCTGCTGCTCCTCAGAGAGAAAGGGGAAGAGGCTGTGTGAATTACATTGTGGATAAGGGTGGATAGCCCCCATTGTTCTGTGTGTCAAAATGAAAGACAGCCCACACACCTATCAATCATCAAACCGTGGGGTCTTATTTCACGTAATGTTGTATCGATGTATATAGAGATGTACTACCGCTAAAGTATTCTCCGTCGGGACTTCCTGCACGCCGTTATCGTGATTCTGATTGGCCAGAAGACATTATCAAAGATGTTTTATTGGGAAGAAGATCACTACGTGACAAAAGTTTTCAAAACCGTTTCTAGTCTTCGGTATTTCCAGACAAGTGGCTACTGAAATCAATCTTACTAACTGCTGTCTGTGCAATTTACTCCGCGCGAGATGACGGACTTTATTTAGCTTACTTTAACATCATTTTTCATGGTGGGGCTAAGGTGGGGCTAAGCCATTTCTTGGTATGGCTGTAGCCTACCCCAGCCATACCCTGGCGCCGCCACTGGCTGTGCCATACCCACAATGCATCACACCACTTTAGTTTGTGTTTTCAGTTAGTTATTCCTTAAGATCTCAGTGGAAAGCTAAGAACATGTCCCTTTCTCTTCTCCTGGAACTCCTTAGTGAAAATGCAGGCAGTTTCAACTTCAGGTCACCTTCACTGAAACACCTGGGGGTTTAGTGCCTTGCTAAAAGGTCATTTAGACCAATATGGTAACTGGTGAAAGTAGCACATCTCATTGCCTTCACAAGCTTGTACAGCCAATGACTGGGATTTGAACCAGTAGCTACACATTCCAATCAAAAGTGATTTGTTGACTATGAATCAACTGCCACAGACGTAACCAGGCCTAGTTTTTCTCACTGCAAGAGGTGAGGATCTGTTTCAACATCTAACTCACTGCCTGACCTGGTTGAGTTTCTATCTGGATCACCAACCTTACTCTGGCTGCCTCTGATCGATGTACAAATGGCATACACCCCATTGTAAAACACTTGTAAAACGGTGGCAGACATAACAGTTACAAAACACAAAGTGCCCTTCCCTGTACAAGTCACATAACCGCCACACAGTGCACTAACATTGGTCACGACCTGCCTTATGCAACTTGCACAAAGCGCGCATGCGCAGCTGGTGAAGTTTCGTAAGCAGGACCCACCAGCTTACAGATAATGGGAGGAGACTCTGGCATCAACACAGCACTGGTTAACAATGTTGGTCAGTAGAACTCACTATAATTAGGCTTTGGGGGTCTGCTAACCACAAACAAAGACTATTATTGATTTATGTTGAATTATATATTACGTTGCAATCATGTTCATTACATATTACGTTGCAATCATGTTCATTCTGATCGGAAACTCCTCCCCATTTGTGAAAACATGCAAGAAGCGAAAGCAGGGTTTTGAACTGCACTTACCACACTGAATGACATCAGTTGCTAGCGAAATAGCTTCCTCGTATCGTTTTTTTCTACACAGTTCGTCCACTTCATATAGCGTTTTGGACTTCCTCCGCTCCTCGGGGAACCATTTGTCTAAAAGTCCGCACAGCATTACATTCGCTTTCTCCTCGCCGCTCACAGTCTCCTTGCACAGCTTACATTTGGAGAGCAGCCGTCGTTGTAAACACCTTTTACAATACGAATGTCCACAAGCTATGGTCACAGGTTCACCTACAAAGCTATGGCAGTTGGGACAGTCAAACATCTCGTCCCCACCGCCGCTGTCCCCTGCGTCCTGACTACGGGCCGAAAGTGTGTCCGGCCCATCCTCTTTTCTCTTGAAGTTGCGGAGGATACAGTCCACGAAGGTGCTTAATTGTTCTGGTAGCACAGGGCCATATTGCATAGCGGCTGTAAACCAGTCTATGGCTTCTTTCAGGCAGTTTTCCGACACTAAAGCGTTGGCTTTCTGTAGTATGAGCTGATGGTGTTCCTGCTCCTCCAAAGCGGTGTCCGAGTCAGCGCCGATGAAGAAAGCCGTCCTTTCCTCCGGTGCGTCCTCCACCCGCGGTTGGAGCGACATTGTTGCGTAAAAAAAACAGAAGAAAATACTATGAAGATTTCGGGTTTCTTCTGTTAACGTGCCGCTTCATTTCTACGGCTGCCCCGGTCCTTGCTAGTGTACCGGACCGACTTTCCCGTAGACACACATTTGTTACATGAAAAATACCGTCACGTGAACAGCAAACTCGTGCCCTGATTGGTCAGTACGTTTCGATTACAAAACCTGCGCCTTAAAGTTTCATAACTACGGAAAGGGTTAAATGTGTCCCAGGGTCCTCTGCTTTTAAATCCCCCCAGGCTACAACAGTAAAATAAACAATGAAATATAAGTAGAAGATGTTATATGAGCCCTTGTTGATAGATTGGAGTCAAACGATATAAGAAAACGTACCCAAAATAGCCTAACCCCATCGTAACTGGTTGTGTAATAAGATTTTATAACACCTTCTGAGTTGTGATGTTATGTAATTCTTAAAAAAAACCTGCACAGATGAAAAAATCAAAACACATTTAAAACTTCATTGGATTACTTGAATCACTTTATCGACTTAGGGCATGGGTACTCTGTAGAATTAGACCAGCCACAGGCTTTATGCGCTGAATGCCAATTTCACCTTTTTGCCTTTGGATAGATAATATTTTCCATTGCAAGTTCTTGTGCTGCTCTTGGTTTTGATACGACTTAGATAATACAGTTTTATTACAAGTGCAACCCTTCAATAAAATATTTGAATACACATAAATATATTCCATCCCTCACATACTTATGTATAATAACTTGCTTTATATTTTGTTATTGTTAATTTGGAAATTCAACATGTATGTTTCTAGTCTTTTTAATTTGTATTGTACAATGCCATGTATTTTTATGCTGCTGCAACATAAACATTTCCCAAATTGGGATCAATAAAGTACTATCTTATCTTCTTATCTTATAACGATAAGGTAAAACAAATAATCGTCATCTGTCATCTCCTAAAGTCATGGGCTACTCCTGGTCCATAACACACTGTATTTAGGAGCTAAATGTGAATATATATGTGAAAATATAAAAAGCAAATGACCTTATGGTGTTTTGATGCTAGTGCAGACTTGTAATTGACCCAACAATAGGTCAAGGATATAAACGTATTATTTCTCATATTTAACTTCTTAAATAATATGTAATTTATTTAAAGTTACACTTTAATTTAACAATGCTTTAACAAACAAATATGACAGATGAAATGTTTTCATATGTGAATGGCTCGAACTATAACTTCAAACAGAGAGTGTTATGTTATAAAAAGCAGTCTTAAGGAAACATGATGTGCTGTGGGTACGAGTGGTAATCTCTGTTTAGATTGATGTGATAATTATCGATGAAAAATAAGCATTAACAGGGTTATTTAACTGCAAACAACATCAAAATCGGTCTTATGACAGACTAGATAAGATAGATAGATAAGTACTTTATTGAACTCAATTTGGGAAATGTTTGCGATGCAGCAGCATAAAAAACAAGGCAATGTACATAAGAGAAATTAAGACAGTAGAAATAAACAATCCAAAATATTTCTGAAGTAGAAAGTGTGCCAAACAGCAAAATAACTAATTAAAAAGCAAAAAACAACAACAAGAAAGCGTCAGAACTTATTGTGCAAATACTTTGATCAGAAATGTCAAATGGATGTCTGCCTTCATGAAGAAATGTGCCTTGAACTTTGACCTGTATCAGGCATACTGTGTTTAATGTTGACCCGTGAAGTCACGCTGTTGGTTCTCTTCCATCTATTCATTCATGTCGGCAGTGCTATAACCAAAGCTTTCCATAATGTGGTTAGGATCGTCGGCAGTGGTGAAAGACTTATTTAGATCATTTAATTAAAAGTACTAATACCATACTGTGAAAATACTTTTACAAGTCCAATTTCTGCATTCAAAACATTGCTTCAGTAAAAGTATGTAAGTATTATAAGGAAAATGTACTGCAAGTGTAAAAGGTAGTCATTGTGCAGTGTTTAACGATTATATAATGATGTTTTTTAATGAAAATTACTCCTGCATAATGTTTGCAATGCTATTTACTCTTGAATTGATCTGCTCATTTCAGCTCTATTGTGGCTAGTTGCATTTTTTAGATCATCATATGTTTAATTTCTTATGAGAACCGTGTAAAGAAAGTACTTGTGGCGCTTTTCCACTGCAGGGTCTCGCTCTGCTTAGTACGGTATGGCTAGGCCTCGTTAGGCCTTGTTAGGCCAGGCTCACTTTATGCTGCGTTTCCATTACAGTTTAGGAACTGGGGTAGTAGTAACGCAGTGTAGGCGGAGCCGTGACGTCATCTTCAATGCGAAACACAAAACCTTAGCTGTTAGCCCTCAGAGCTCACAGCTCCTCATATCTGTTCAGAAACTTGACAAAAGTTAAACAAGTACAAACCACAGACTGTCTGTGTCATGGCGAATACAGTCGCTGGTTTATTTATGTCTGTATAGGCCGTTGTTGTGAGTGTGGACGGTCGGAGCATATACAACGTTAGCTTAGCCAATCTCCATTCAGAAAACACGCATTTTATCAGGTTTTTCGCCTGCCGTCTGTCTGCAGACTTGTCAAAGCATTAATTCATGGTTTTTACTAACCGGTATCAGTATGTTGTTACTTCGGCATTGTATATTGCACACACACCTTCACTCAATCCTGAGGGTTTCCTCAGCTCAGAGCCTGACCCCAAACATTGATGAACTTGCACCCAAGATGAGATGGCAAGTATCTGGCTTGAACTATAGCATCACAGGAGGCGTGTGGCGCAGTGGATAGAGCATTGGTGTTCGGATCAGGGGGTCACAGGTTCAAACCCAACTGCAGTCAGCATGTCGTTGTGTCCCTGGGCAAGACACTTCACCCCAAATTGCTCCTGTGGGGATTGCCCACAGTATTGAGTATGTAAGTCGCTTTGGATAAAAGTGTCTAACAAGTGACATGTAATGTAATGTAATCACAGAGCAGCAAACTGAGTTCAATGGATGTTTCTTTCTGCACTTTTCTTCTTGCGACAACAGGGCATGTTTGGTTTTTTCTTTGAGGGAAATTGTTTTTTTGAAGCTGTTGTTGGCCGGTGGAAAAATGTAATCATAAGAAATGACTCCGGAAAAGCTGCAGATAGAGCCATAAGAAATTAATGCAACTGATTATTTAATGTGTAATGTTGTTTTTATAGGCAATAATTTAAGCTTTGTTAGTTCCAGGTTTAATATGTGCAATAAGTTCATTTCAATACGTTTTGCAATAGACATTGAACCAGTCCAGCCCTCGACTAGTACCCATTTTTTAATTTTGGCCCACTGTGTATTTGAGTTTGACAAATACAAAGTGATCCAATATTCAAATAAGGCAACATTTGATTGGAATATGTAACATTTACAAAGTTCTTGTTGAAGAAATGCGTGACATACACATTCAGAAATGAGTGGACACAAATTGGAACAAAATGTTGCCAATATAATGCACAAAGTGTGTTCAATGACATCTCATCTATGTACTTCTGTGTTTTACTTAAACAAACGAATATCAAGCTTATATAAACCATCAATTAACATAGACGTTCAGCAAAATCTGAAGAACGGAAGTAAGAGGATACCCAGAAGTCATAGACTTTCAACATATTTGCTGTGTCTTTGTTACTTGTATATTCTCATTATTATACTGTATTTATTGTCAATTTATGGTGACCCTGAAGTGCAAGTCAAAACAACATTTCACAAAACACTACAGCATTTCACAAAACACTTCAACATTTCATAAAACACAACGACATTTAAAAAAACACTACAGTATTTCACAAAACGCTACAGCATTTCACAAAACACTACAGCATTTCACAAAACACCACAGCATTTCACAAAACGCTACAGCATTTCAGAAAACACCACAGTATTTCACAAAACACTTCAACTTCAACATTTCAACTTTTACGGAAAGGGTATTCCTTTTGTGATTGGGCAGAGCCAGCCAGAGAAGCACTGCTGTGATTGGTTGTTTTTGCTGCCAGTCAAGAAATAAAGCTTTGTGATTGGTCAGCACCCGACAGCGCCAGTATAGAGAGCCGAAGTCCCTCCCTTTCCGGTGGACCTCCATGGGACCTTATTTCGGAAAAATTATGTATTGATGTCAATGGCAAGAGAAAAATTATTTTTCGATCCCGTTTGAATTGTGCCACGAATTACACATATGATGTGATGATAAGATAATTTTGCAAGTTACATTTTTTAGCATCCAGGCTTAAACGGTGTATTATAGAATGATCACACCAGTGTGACAGTACTCTTCAAAGGGTTCACGAAATATGACTACTACTCTTACTGTTTAACATTTTGGGTTACTTAAAGGTGGGGTAGGTAAGTTTGAGAAACCGGCTCGAGATACAATTTTTGTTATATTCCATGGAATGCTCTTAACATCCCGATAGCAATGAATATCTTAAGTGCTTTGACAAAAAATCCATAAAAAAATGTCATCTGTGGAAGCTGTAATACTGTAAAAAGCACGACCAATCATTTTAGCCGGCCCGGCTAAAATAACTGGATGGCCTACCTGCCTGTCAGCCTTCCATCTGTGCACAAACTTATCTCGTGCCCTCATTGGTCATGTGCGCGTTCGTGTGTGTTGGAGGAGGGGCTCTGTAAGGAAGTGGCAGATTTTCTCCGGTTGTGTATTTTCAAATTCTAGCGATCTCGAGCCGGTTTCTCAAACTTACCTACCCCACCTTTAATGTTACTTCATGTTAAGGCTAATACAAATGACAAGGCTAAGGCTGTAATGCTAACTAACGTGCTTGCTACTAGCTAGGTAGCTAACTTGATCCAGCCACTCCTGGTCCTTTCATCAGACGGGAAGCAAAGGAACGAGCAAGACCCATTGCTGGTATGATTACAACCTGGTACAAAGCACACAGGCATCTTGTTAAAGTTATCTTATCTTAGCTATCTCTTTTATTTAGTGGGAAAAAAGTCACAGTGTAAAACTGTTGAAATATAAGACTATGGAAAATACGCAACTAGAAAGACTACAAATCCCAGAGTAAGTGATACCAAATACTTTGGTAGATACCCAACTACAACAAAATGAACATATTTTACCGTGATTTAATTGTAATACACGTTTCAAAATGATGCCGAAGTAACAACATACCGATACCGGTTAGTAAAAAACATGAATTAATGCTTTGACAAGTGTACAGACAAGACGGCAGGCGAAAAACCTTTTAAAATGCGTGTTTTCTGAATGGAGATCGGATCGATCAGGCTGAACTAACCTGTAGCTGCTCCGTCCAAACTCACAACAACACGATACAGACAGAAATAAAGCAGCGACTGTATTCGCCATGACACAGACAGTCTGGGTTTTGTACATGTTTAACTTTTGTCCAGTTTCTGAACAGATATGAGGAGCTGTGAGCTCTGTGTGCTAACAGCTAACGGCTGATGTTTTGGGACATGTTGCGCTGTCGGGTGCTGACCAATCACGAAGTGTCATTTCTTGACTGGCAGCAAAAACAACCAATCACAGCAGTGCTTCTCTGGCTGGCTCTGTCCAATCACAAACAAGAAGTGTTCTCCCTAAAGGAAGTACCCTTTCCGTAAAAATTGAAATGTTGAAGTGTCTTGTGAAATGCTGTGGTGTTTTCTGAAATGCTGTAGTGTTTTCTGAAATGTTGAAGTGTTTTCTGAAATGCTGTAGTGTTTTCTGAAATGTTGAAGTGTTTTCTGAAATGCTGTAGTGTTTTCTGAAATGTCGTTGTGCTTTATGAAATGTTGAGACGTTTTCTGAAATGCTGTAGCGTTTTGTGAAATGATGAAGCGTTTTCTGAAATGCTATAGCGTTTTGTGAAATGTTGAAGTGTTTTCTGAAATGCTGTGTCGTTTTCTGAAATGCAGGAATTATATTTTAATCATATACAATTTCCTAGCTGTAGAGATTTTGTGTCACCTGTAAAATGCTATTACATTTTTTTAAGCAATTCAATATATATTTTTGCCAAACGGTTGTGGTTTTATTGCCCAAGGCCTATATTTGTATTCTATGTGCTGACGGCAGTGTGTGGTGAGGAGTCTTATTATTATGAGCATTTTATTCCAAACGGCCACCAGAGGACAGTGTTCAATCATAAAACATCAGTTAGGTGTGCCATGTGGATCATCAGTGACCTCTTGTGTTTGGCCTGAGACATCTCAATAGGGAATCAGCTGAATATGTTAAGATAGATAATTTAATTATTTTGTTACAGCAGCAGTGTGTTCAGGCATTACACTATTTAAAAAGTGGCAAATGCCTATTAACAGCCACATAGGTTAAATAGTATTTGAAGAAAGCACTTTCTTTCTCTCCCTGTCACACTCATAAATATAAATGAGTGTAAGCATACACTCTGCCATGCAAGTACACTGGTGATTAGGTCATTAAAACAACTAAACTGTGTGTAGTTGAATGTAAAGAAACCTGATTTTTTATTTTTGTACAGAAGGACAGATCTGTTTTCCTGCTTAAAAGCTTCACTACCGTCCTTTAGAATTTCAGCAATATGGAGATATGATGAGGAATAATATGAGGTCAACTGTAGAAACATTGTGTAACTCAATTCTCTGTTGTTCTTTTCCATGTTGACTCTGAAAACAAGGTGTTATCAACCAGGGCCGGCCCTGACCAATTTGCTGCCCTAGGCAAGATTTTAGCTGGCGCCCCCCCCCCCCCCCCAAATGCAGACACTCACTATGACTCGCGCATGCATGCACGTGCACGGTGTGGCATGACCACCAAAACAGAAAGATATGGACACAAGATGTGTGCAAATGTATTTAGTATCCTATCCATTTGAACATGATTTAAGTGGGGGGTGGACCTAACCTCCTCTAGGGGGGTCCGGGGGCATGCTCCCCCGGGAAGATTTTTTTAAAATGTTGAAGTTAAAAGCATCAATCTGGTGCACTTTGAGAGCAACATGAAGAGCTCTATGGATACATCTCTCAACACCCATATGAAACAGAACTGTAAGCAGATTTACTTTTTCTTTATGGATATTTTACTAATCACTCCCCTTTCAAACTCTATTCTTGTTTATAATAACAACTTGTTTTTACTGTCATATAGTATTTTATACTATAAGAGAATAGATGAAAATCTATTCTCTTATTTTTTTATAACTATAAAGGTGTGCCTTTACCTCACTGAGCTGAGGTTATCAGAGCCTCTCAGTCTTTCAGGAGAGAGCTCTCTAAAGCTCTCCCCCCTGCGGCCGCTTACACAGTAAATTCCAATGTTAATAAAAGCTGTATACGTTTTTTGGGAGTTTGATTTATTTTAATTTAACACAAATACAAAATGAAAACCTATAATTGCCCACTAAAACCATTATTTCAAAAAAAGAACTATTTCACATAAACCTCTGGTTTTTACTGGGGCTGGGGCAGTTCAACTTGATTTTGGGGGGGGGGGTGCGCCATAGTTTATGGGTGCTGTACGCAATATAGGTGTAGTTCTGTTAGTATAAGATAATAAGATGTACTTTGTTGATCCAAAATCGGGAAATTGTGTTGTTATGAAATAATATTTCTAACTTTCTTTTCTTTTTTCCGGCGCCCCCCATAGATTGATGCGCCCTTAGCATTCGCCTATACTGCCCATGCCAAGGGCCGGCCCTGTTATCAACGATGACATATTGCTTCTGTAGCCACAACAAAACCAAGTAATCCATCAGCATTCCGGTCCACATGAAGACGTGGTCAGATATATCGCACTCCTGATTTCTTGTGACCAAAAATGACTTCTCATTGCTCATGTTTGTGAGTTAATCTGGGGAAATTGCTCTAACTGCACAATAGGATGTGATGAATAGATCAGTGTGAAATAATCAGGATATCGCTGGTGCTGTCAGCTGTCTTGTGCGTATTCTACTTAAGCTTTGCAGTTGGTTCAACATTTATTTAACTTTTCAGTCTTATCTTATCCTTAATATATCTATTTTTGTAAACATCAGTATGATCACTTCTCACTTAGGGGAAACCAAATAAATGGGTGTTGGGTAAACCACATTGTGATGACAGCTGTTCAAAATATTTAATTTCCTTATCCCAAAACCACAAAAGAAAAGGAGGAAAGTCTGGTTCAGTTCCAATTTATTTAAAGACAAATAAATCTTCATTCAGTTTTTTATTGTGGCAGACTTTCCCTCAAACCCCAAGCTACTGCCTATTTTAATCTTGTTTAATTTGAATTAATATATATATATACTGTATATATATGTGAGTTATTAAGATTCTTTGCTATATTTCTCCCAATATATTTGATCCTTTCCATCTCTCAAACTTGCATGCATGTTTAGTTTTGATTTCATCACTGCCAGTAAGTCATAATAATGAGATTGTAGGGGATAATACTGATTTACAGGATAGTTTTTCTTTTCTCTGATTGGCAAGAATAGGCTTCCATTACAAGCCTTAGTTCAGAACAAAATAATGTGGGAGATCCCCAATTGTAAAAATGTAATATACAATTCTAAAATCACACAGTGTATTTGCAATAACCAGCAATAACCTTCACTTACAGTACAGCAATTCATATGAATGCCTTTCAAAGTGAAAGAAAGAAAAAGCACACACAAACACACACTCCAAACCACGTATGCATGCACTTGCACGTTTGTATTCATTTATCAATGTGGGAAAGCTTCTGCGTCTGATTCTCAAAGAACAGCGCAGGAATGCAGCCCTGGTGCTGACACCCGCTCAGCCTTATCTGGCTCTGCATAATCTCCCAGAGGTGCTTGGGTTCCCAGCAGAAATACATACACATGTGCATGCAAAATAATAACTGGCATTTGGAGAAAAAATGTGTGCTCAGACACGCAGAAAGAGAGAGTTAATCAGAATGTTCTGGAGACAAATCTGGTTAATATACAAAACAAAAACAAAGGAAAGAACAAACACTGTGGCTTCATGTGCAATTTCTTTTAGGCTCTGGTTAATCTCTAGTTCCTGAAGTACATGAAGTGCTAATGGTCCACTAGAAAAACAAACGAGCAAGTATGCCAGCACAAAATGTAAATGCATTGTCTTAGCTCGAGTACGCTGTGTGCTGTCACAGTCAAGTTAACACTTGTTAAACATGTATGGAAAGTACCTGTCCTTGAGTTATGTAAATACACAGTTTATAGATCATAATTACTCTGTGTAGGGGTCAGAGCGGGAACGCAAGTGACACCTCCGTCCGTGTATGGAACTTTCTTCTACATTTCTAGAAGAAAACCCCCGGTTGAGTGTGCAGGGTCCAACCCAGGCCAGCTGTGGGACAACAGACTCTATTGTCTTCTGCTTAATGGAACAGTTATGTAAGAAGTAAGACAACAAGTGAGATCACCACATACCAACTCAGAGGACTCGCCACTCATCCAAACTCCTGGAGTTATTGGTGTGGAATAAACACAGAGAGATAGTTGGATGTAATAATAATAGTAATAATAATAATACATGGGATTTTTATAGCGCTTTTTCTAATGCTCAAAGACGCTTAATGTAATGGCTGAGAACAAACTTAAGTGTAAACAAATGACACAAAACATTTTTATTTTAATACATTTAATAGTGCACTTTGATTAACCTGTACAGAAATAATATTAATAAAAAAGATAAAACATTTGTTCATTTCTGTAACACAAAGCTTAACATTTACAATAAAATAAAATAAAATGGTATGATACAAAACAAACATATCCGAGGTATAAATATATTTGTTTTAAATTAACTGTAAATGTCATGCGTTATTATTTGGCAGGGACACAGTTAAAGGTACAAACACTTTTACGATATCAACAATGGCTTAGCTTTTTAATCATACGACTCAACACGAGAAATGCGTGCCCTCAGATTGAAGCTCGAGTGTTATGAATGCTACTTCTTTTGAAACACTGACAGACAGCACAGAGAAAGAAGCGTACACAAAGATCGTTTTCCTTCCTTTGAAATCACACAAACATTCAATCTGCCCTCTTCTTTACAGTAAAACCTGTAAAATCTCCACCTTTATAAAAGGACCATTTTTTGTTTACTTCTCATCTTTTACAGGACTAGTTAGAGGTTTCTGTTGCAAGTTAAAACAGTGCATGTTTTCTGTTTTCATGTACATAATTATTGTGAAATCAATATGTTTTATAATGAATACAAGTGATATCCGGCCTACGACAACAACAAAAAGTGAATTGACTGTGCTCTCAACAACCTCTAACTTTTTTTTAGGTAGAAGGAATACGCAAAACTTATTGTTTTAGCTATTTTTCATTTTTGGTCCATTATTGTTGATCTGTTGGTCTTAAATTCTAGCTGAGTTGGTGTGATAATATAAAAGACGCAACACTCTCTGTCTCTAACATTGATCCTCAGTCAGAAACGTTTTCTTATGAGCTCTTACTGTTGTTGAATAATTGGCTTTGTTACAAGCATAGTTACTAATTTTACCCATGTCTCTTCAAAAACTAAAATGAAGACACATCTTTTTGTATGTCAGTAAATTATGCCGTTTCCTGATTGTTCCTTCTATTATTGGTGTGCCAGCCACCAATACTCATCTGTCTTTCTTTCCTTTACTGAAACACTTAAACCCGAGTATCACCCACCTTCCATCTCTCTATGACCTTTCTACTGTCTACATATCACCGGCACATTCGCATCTTTCTTCACCCATGGATTCATCAATCAACTGACTACAATATTGTATACTATTCCTCCTGTGCCTTGCTGTAACAGAATAAAGGGACAGAGGTATCACAAGACAGACACACACCATTACTGTGAACAGAATACTGTATGTACACATTATGCTGCCACTGGAAACCAGTGCGAGGAATATCTATTTTTTTAACTGCTTTGAAGCCACACACACACACACACACACACACACACACACACACACACACACACACACACACACACACACACACACACACACACACACACACACACACACACACACACACACACACACACACACACACACACACACACACACACACACACACACACACACACACACACACACACACACACACACACACACACACACACACACACACCACACACACACACACACACACACACACACACACACACACACACACACACACACACACACACACACACACACACACACACACACACACACTTCTCAGAAGCAATAGCTCCCTTTGGAGAAACCCCACATCCCGTATGAGCGACATCTTGTCCTTAAGCCCAGATATATGTTTTGTGTGAATAAGTTCTCCTGGCAGCTCACTGAGACCCCGACCGTTGTAACAAAATCAGAGCAAAAAAAGTCCTTCAATCCAGGATCCAGGATTTGTCCTTTAAGTGTGAGTGTTAATAGGCTTGGACCCTGTCTACCTCTCAGTTGGAAAGAGTGGAATGAGTCATTGGAGTCCTCAGTGGGATGCAGATGATGTCATGTTATGCTGTTGAGTCTGGCGATGCCCAAATTGCACTCTGCTTTCTCATTTGTCCATGGGCACAGAGAATGAGTCACGTATCCGCGCAATCTCAGCAGCGCACTGGTGTCCATACAGTTTATTGTACCACTCTGGGAAACGACCCCTGAAGAAAGGGAAAAAGACACGTTAACTTATTGTGTAATTAAATAAAGGACAATATATGACCACAAAACAAACACTATATCTAATCGCTAATTCCTCATGAACTCACCTGCAGTCGATCCTGGAGATATGTGTGAGTCTGGATTTGTTGGATCCACAGGGCTCGATGAAGTAGCGTGAGGTGAGGACATTGGCCCGGACCCCTACAACAGGGGCGCCTTCATGGTCCACAGATGTACAAACCAGTGCACACGCTCCTTTTGGCAGGTCTGTTACCCATGTTCTAGTAGAGAGAGTAAAGACTTTGGATTAAAAAACACATTGAATCCGAGCAGAACATCACAAAAAGATGAAGACAAACAAAAAAGAGAGACAGAGGGAGCGAGAGAAAATCAATGTGTACCTGAGCACCAGGTGGTCTCTGGTGGGGTGTGGAGCCATGGTGTTCCTGACATACTGGTAGACCTCCGTCCTCTCATCTAACGTCTCCACCACCCGGCTCTCCAGCAGGTCCTCGTCCCAGTAGCCCTGCTCCCGCAGCACTCTGGTCAGAACCTCCTCAGGACCCGCAGGCATCTCCACGGTCACCTTCCACAGCCGCAGAGGATAGCCATCATGCACCTGGGGAAACACGGGAAAGACCAAAACAAACTTAACATGCAGTTCTTTTTAAATGATTCATGTTTAGCTGCATTTTACGCCTTCATTTGGCAGCCTAAACATAGGGATGACACGATATAATAAGAGAGTGATTAAGAATTAAATCTCCTATTTTAATATTGTGTGTCACAGTCTTCAGGCTAAGACAAACCGTAATCTTGAAATCTGTCATCGTAGGAGGTAATATCCTGGAGATCCCATATTTTTTAAATGAACTTTAAAAGTCTTATGCAAGTGTTCAGTGGCTTCATTTAGGATATCTAATGTCATCAGTCATATTTACAGAAATTAGAAGAGGTATTCCAGCCATCAACAGTGAGGCTGTGTTTCAAAACCTCCTAATGCCCTTCAGCAAAGTCAGCTGCTTCGTTCTGCCATCAGATGATAAAAAGAACTCTGCGCCTTGTGACTCTCAAACTGGAGCAGAAGATAACCTCATCCAGAGCCCTCGCACACTAGACACAGGAAATGTAGGCCTGGGATAATGGTGAGCTTGTGTATGTGTGTGTGTGTGTGTGTGTGTGTGTGTGTGTGTGTCAGGCTGATGTCATCCTGGGATAGCGTCCAGTTCTGGGATGGGAAAGAGAAGCCAGGGACAGGCCAGTTTCACACGGATGTGTTTCTATACAGGAAACCATAACTGCTGGTTTTCCACTCGGTATTTAGAGAGGCAGGAGAGAGGGAAAGGCAGACATGAAGAGGAAAGGGGACGACAGGAAACACAGATAGCTAAAAAGCCAGTGCGTGATTTATGAATGGTGGCATGTTTACACAAATCCGTTTTTTCTCTCTCATTATTATACTGTTTTTCATCAATATATGATAGGTCTCAGTTATATACAAAACATGTCTCTGAAGTGTTTGGCTCGAAATACCAAACAGATCATGCATTGTAGCATCCCATAAACCCCTCTGTTTCAGCCCTGTTTCAAAAGTGCTGATTCTCTGTCTTTTACTTTAGATGGAAATAAGGAGCCACTCCCCACGCCCCTCTGCGAGATATTTGGTTAAAAAGAACACAATGGTGCTCTAGGAGGAGATTCAGGTGATAAGGTGTGGGGGGGGTTACCTTGGTTGGTGATTGGCTAATGGTTACACAAGCCAAAACATCGTTATGACATCATAAAGTGGCCAAAATGTGATCAGCTCATTTTCAGACAGGTTTTTATAGAAATGGATCAGGACAAAAAGAGAGCGAATCTTTTTTCCTGAAACTTTGTGGAGTGGATTTTGCATAATAGGTGACTTTTAATGAATCTCTCTGCCAAAGAGTGTTTTTTAAATGAACTATAGAGATGAAATGAAGTGGGCTTACCTTCCTACAGGCCAGCTCGGCGTGCTCGGGTGTGGAACAGCTGTCGTAACCTTTGAACTTGTCCTTGGCGTCTTTGAGCAGGGTGTCCAGGCTGTCCCGCAGGAAGGCCCTGAAGCCTCCGTGGCCGGCCTCTTCACCGGCGAGCTCCTCCAGACGCCGCGGCAACAGCGCCTGCTCCACGTACGAGTTCCTGCAGCGATTCATCTCCTCTGGGATCTGTGGGGACGGAGGAGAGGGAGGAGCATTAGAGACAGGCCTTACCTTTCTGTTGTGTTGCTGGGAGTCATGAGCCGTAAATATGTGTGCTTTACATATTTGATTTGTTCTTTTTTCAGAAGATTTGATTTAAAACATTTTTAAAAAGTATATAAGGCATCAAATCTGCTTCGAATATATGTTTTTAAACGTGTCTGGAGGGGATTGTCAAACTTAAAAATGGCTTAGTCTCTAATGAAACGTTTTGTCAGGCATATCCACTCTGATCAAATGAATTCCTTTCAATTTATTGTAACCTGAGCGTATAAGACTGCAATTAAAAACCGACACACACCACATCCTATTTTCATCTCCTTGTTAGCCTAGCTCCTTCTCATTATTTCTCTCTCATCATCTGTCTTCATGCGTCACCTTTCAAATTGAACTGAACAATAACAATATTATAGTCTGGAGGAAATTATGTTTATTTGTTAAAACTGGCTTAACATGGAGGCAAATGACTGTAAGTTATTAGTTATTTTTCATATCCTTTTATGAACCTTTGCAAGCAAATACAGATCTAATTAAAAGGAAATAATTTGGGAGGTAATTGAGTTGCCTTGCTGTGTGATGTGACCATGACAGGAAACAAGAAAGCAATCTAATTAAACTTAACTAATAACCGGCAGTATGCAGCCTCTTAGCATTTACCGTAGCATGTCAGAGGAGACTGGGCAGAGCAACGTTTTAGGCTGAATGAGATTGAAATTGGATTAGTAATAGTGTAGTTTGCTGATTATTTCCTGTTTATCCAGTCAAGTGATTTCCTTGTTGACTCATGGATTTATGGGTTTGCAGCTTCTAATGTGTTTCCACCTTTTTTTTCCACCAATGTTTGGTATAAATGGAAAGAGAGATGAAGGTAAGTCTGCCCAACGGTGGCCTAAACAGGTTTGCCCATTTACTTTACACAATCATAACATTGCTTGAGGAAATTACATCATGAATTGAATCAGTGACTTATGTCATGTTAGATACTATACATGTTTACAGGTGTTTGGCAATGACACGGGAAAGTGAGCCGACATTAATTCTGTCAGCAAACACGCCTTCATTGACCTAAGTTGAGTTTGACACATATATTTCAGTCAGTAAACCACATTTCATTTTCATGCTAACTTTAGCTTTAAAGCTCAAGTGTTGTTCACTACTGACCCGAAAGAGTTTGCTGCACTCCTGGATCATGTGTGCCAGGCCGTGAGTGGCAGCCAGGTTCTCATTCAGGTCTCTTTGGTCCGGCTTTCCCAGTGTCTGCTTCCTGTTCATCACCCTTTGACCAAGGCAGAGGGGAAAGAAGGACAGTATGATTAGTAACAGCATTCATCATCCAGACAGCGTTCATTGGAGAGAGTGGAGGAAGCGGGTTGAAAGAAAGAACACTTACACCTGATGAACTCTCTTCTAGCTTCACATATATTTCTTAATAAGGTAATATGTTTATGTAATCATTCTATTTCCTCTGTCTCTCCCTCTTCCTCCCCTGTCCAGCTTTGCTCTCCCTCCCCCTTTCTTCTCTATCCTCCATCTACAGTATCCGGCTCTTTTGTTTCTTTAGTTTGACCCTTTCCTGTTTTGAGAATGTACAGCATATTTCATATGGAAGCTGCTAATACAAAATCTATATCAGTGGTGGCAATCAAAACAAAGGCAGTGACTGCGGCTGTGAGGTAGTGTGGTCGTCAACCAATCGGAAGGTCGGTGGTTAGCCCCCGTCAACATGTCGATATATTCTTGGGCATGATGGCATGGCTAACGGGGTGTGAATGCTGACTTGTTTATGTAAAAGAGCTTTGAGGGCTCGTAATGACTGAAAAAGCGCTATATAAATGCAGTCCATGCCATTTAAATGAGCAGATGACAGTAGTGGAACAGACACACACCTTGGCGAGGAGCTCTCCTTGCGGCGCAGGGTGTTGAGGTGGAAGAGGGATGGCGCCAGACACACAGCCAGGTTGGTGGGAGTCATCTGGTTCTCGGACACGCTGGCCGTCACGTCGCTCAGCAGGCAGAGCAGCGTTTTCAGCACCTCGCGGTTCTCGTCGGGCAGCAGCAGCACGGCGGCCCGCGCGGCCTGCAGACGCAGCTCTTTAGGCATGTCTGGAGAGGAAGAGGAATTATGTCAGGGCTCGGTTTTTTTATATTATATAGAGAAGAATAACCTTTGGCATTCTACATAATGACTTTTTCGAGTCAAGAAGTTAGCTATGATCTATGTGTGTTGTCTAAGCCTACGTGTGTGTACACCATATGGTGTTCTTCATGTACAGGAATGGTATTGTTTCACTTTATACAAACAGTTCCGAATGCAAAGGTCGAGAATGCGCAGGGATGTGAACAGTGAGCCAAAGAAGGATGAACCAATCACATATATAACATCATTCCACAGGCATTTCCTGCGCTCGTGTTGTTTATTTTCTTATTAAGGTTTCACAATTTTCTTGCTTCATGGCAGGCAAGCATCTACAGCTCTAAAACAATAGCATCTCGTGCATTCCAGCATGCAATCCTCTTACTGAGGTAATGCATGTATTGTCTCAACAAGATTTTGTTTACAATTTGAATGTATTTGTGTGTGTCCTTACACTGATAGATCTGGAGGAAGGTCTCAGACAGTTTGCTAGTGAGCAGGGGTTCTGGCAAATCTCTGAAGTACTGCTTCAGCATGTCGGCAACGTCATAAGCCGATTGGCCCTCGTAGTTGACGCCTCCCCCCTCTGCGCCGCTCGACTCGTTCATCTGGCGAAGAGCTTGGATACGAGATTTAACACCTGATTTCCTGAAAAGGCCCACCTGGACAGAAAGTGACATGGGGGGGGGAATGGTTACATTATGCATACATACACAAGAATAGCTATGTCCGCTTGGAACTGTAGTTCCCTCATAAGTAATTACCATGAGTAATGTTTGATACTATCATGGAGGCGTATCAAAAAGGATTCATGAGCCCAAATCTTATTTGCAATGATCTTTAAATGATTATATAGCTGCAGACTGTTATAATTGAAAAATTACATTTTGGCTTATCCTCAAATCCGGAGCTTACAGTCAATATGGTGACATCACTGCAGATTCTGTTGACTGTATTTCTAAGAAGCTCCATGACACCCAGTAGGCATCGCTGTACTGAATGCTGTGTAGGACCTCATCAGTAGCCTTTTAAGGCTGTATGAAATGGCAATGTTGGGAGGAAAAGAGAAATAGGCTGCCGGCCGATGCCAGCCTGAATATTTTCCATGAGCTTTCAGCACCTTCAAACAGAGGCGCCTTGTCCTGCTTTGAATAGAACAGCATCACTGTTTTCTGTTTCGTCCTCTGTTATTAGCTGTTATTTTCTACTAACTCCTTTCTTTCCTCTATGAATGTGCAAGCATATAGTACTCACACACACTAAGATAAATCAGTCATAATGTCCGTGGATTAAACAGACAGACACAGGTGATTTAACAGCTGCACACTTTGACTCTCTCCAGACCTCCATGCTTCAGCGGGGGAGAGAAGAACTGCAAACACTTACTGACTAAGTGTGTTTTCTGAGACATAACAACCACTGAAAAAACTGTGGATGAATATTTTACTGATTGCACATTATGTATCTTTAGCACCAGATTATTGTTCTCTGTGTGAACTGAAAACGGAATCTCAATGACAGAGTGGAAGCAGCTTTGACGTTCCATGTACATTGTAATTACAGTATATGCAAATGTTTATATATACATATGTCTATATGTGTACTTATTGTTACCTGGTCGAGGCACTGGCTGCGTAAATAGCGCATGGCCTGCTGGATCCCCTGAGGGAGCGGCTGGCCTGTCCGCTGGACCATGACTTGTAGTGGCACACCGAACACATTCCTGTCTTTGTAGTCACGCACCTTGATCCGCTTCATAAACTTTGGCACGGCCCTGCAACATGCACACACAAGAGAAAAAAACTCATCAATATCTGCTGCATAATGACATGAATTAAGATACAAATTAAGTTGTTCAGGTGTTGAAGGATTTCTTTAAACAGGTCAACAATTCAAAGTTATGCCTCCATCCTTACTCAGTTTCTTAGATGATGGATTGGACATCTTTTTGGACAAGTGGAATTTGTTTAGCTCTGCAGCACTAAATCACATCCGGACAGAAATAGACCAGCTACCCAAATGTGCTTTATGTGTGCAAGGAGGAAACCAAGCAGCTGTAGAAGCCTGTCTCCAGGTTTATGAGAGGGGAGGATAAACGGGGCGTAGGATGTACCGACGGGTGTCAAAAGGGGAGGATCGCACCATTTTATACATCCGCACAAAGTGTCTGTCTCACTGTTTGTTACTTTGTGTGTTTGTGGGCTTGGGAGCAAGTGAACACCAAGTCTATAACCACAAACCCCAGAGTTGAAACATCAGCTCCGACCGTTTCACAAGAATGCACCCACAGATTTATGGCTGTGTATCTATCTGCATGGGTGTGAGTGTGTTTAGCAGAGAGACGCTATGTGTGACTCAGGACAGGCGTGTCTTTGTAGAAGCCTTAAGACAAGACTTAAAACGCATCTCAGAATTACAGTTTGGGGAAAAAATGGAAAGGAAGCATATTAAAGATCCGTGCCCGGAATTCTGAATATGTGTGGGCCTTCGGCGGCTAACAAGCGGCCTCTGTCTTTCAGAGAGCCTCAGCCTGTCATAAGACCATCATAACGCCTTCTATTCCTGTCCTAGGGTAGGCCTCGGGTAAAAGAAATAAAGAAAGTGGAAAAACAAGAATATGATGCGATTTCTCACTTTATTTTCTTAAAACTTTTAAAGTTGTATGACATTTTCCATACATGTTAGAAAATCTGTTCTGTGTTACTGTGACCCTGTGTGGTATATTTATTTAATATTTCACAGTTGTTATGTTTTGACTGGGAAGAATGTCCAGTATTCAAAAGTTAAATCTTGTTTACATCACTTATATTTTTGACTGCTTTTCCTTTAGGGCTTCCCTATCACATTTCCTAAAACTATGTATCTTCAGCCCCACATGACTTTTCTCTGCGTGAACTGTAAACTGAAAACGATACTGGAATCTGGAAACAGCTTATATATCTATGTACATGTACAGACTTTTACCCAGCATCTAACTTCTGACAAAAGGGAAAGATGCAAAAACCGAAGGCAGAAGTACAGTGGGAGAGAACTGTAAACTTGTAAAGCGGATACAGTAACAACGAAGACATTATGTGCCATTGGAGAATCACAAGCAGATAATAAAGTAAGGAAAGACTGATAGCCGAGAAGTGATACAGAAGGTGGAGGGATAATGGCTGTGGACAGATCATTCCAGCCTCCAGCTCTGGTAACACCATGCGTGTGAACTGCTATGATTGCCCCGTGGAGAAAAAGACAATGTACGGCCCCTTCCCAGCAATTACGGGCCTGGGAAAAGAATGTGAAACCCAACCTCTGTGGACAGCCGTCGCCACACAACAACCTGCAGATGGAGGGGATCGAGAGACGGGTGGGATAGCAGTTGGATTGATGGTTTGCTAAGTGGAAGTATTTGATGGCATCATTTACAGTAATTAATTAGCCAGACGCAGATGGCCTCATGCAGGAAAAACAAGCTTTAAAATTGTATTATGTATGTTGAACAATCACCATATGAAGTCCCCCTATCCCTAATACTCCCTGTTCCTTACACAATAAATATAATTTGACTGTAGTCCACTCACCAGCTGAAGCCATGTTTGTTTGTAGGGGTGTGTCTCTCCAGCAGAGCAGTGAGCTGTAGCAGAGAGAGCTTCTGGAGCAGATTCATCTGTAGCACAGACTGGCAGCTAATCTGGAGCTGGGCCGACGCCAAGCTGGGCCGATGAGAGTTCTGGAAGCTCGGCCAGCGCAGTTTCTGTGGTCTGGAGAATGTTCAGGGAAACAAGAGGGAGAGAGCACAAATTGAGCTGTGAGATGTGATTAAAAACGAGCAGTCAAACTCTTTGGATCTGCGTCATGCTTTTGTGTACACATAAACTTAGAATACAAACAAAGCCACACACAGTTGGTAGTTTCACCTGCCAAGTGATCAGTTAAGGGATTACAGGGATTTATGCACACATCAATCAGGAGATTGTCTTAAAGGATAAAAAGTTGTACAGCCCTAGAATGTAATTCTGCCTGAGGATTCCTGAAGGAACAACAGCCGTGCCCATGGAGACCAAGCAGCATTCCAGAATATTCAGCACCATTACGTCAGGAGAGGAGTCTCAGCGTTTATCCTTTGCTGTCACCGTCTATGGAAAACTATGTTTTGTCGGTGCCTGAGTGTTTGTCTTTCTATTGTTTTGTTGTCCTTGAGCATTTCAGGCATTTAGGTAATGTAAGGCAGGAGTTTTACAGAAGAATACTAAGAGCATGAGCTTGTTTGTTTGAAATGTATTTGACTCTGAACACTAAAACGTAGTATGAAAAGGTTTTATAAATGTAGTTTTTCATTGGAACGACTACAGGATAAATAGTCCCTATAATGCGAGAGAAACGTCTTTGAATTTGCCATTACAAAGAGTAGAAATCTAAGAAACCAATATCTTAAAGCCATGGCTAGATACCATGAGTGGTAGGTGAGATTTTCTTTTCTTTCATAATTTGAGTCAAGAAACTCATGGTTATCCTGCATTAGAAAAAAGACAATATAAATGTTCTTCACTGACCTGCTGGTTCTGGTTAGAGACGCGCCGACCCCAGAATCTCTCCTCTCTCTCATCCCCTCCTCCCCCTCTCCCAGCGGGTTTCCTGTGCTGTCTTGGTCACTTCCGTTTTCAGTCTCCTCCAGCCGGTTCTGCAGAGGAGAGGATGGGCAGGGGGAGGCAGAGTCTAGTGCCGAATCCGAGTCTCCTTCTTCCTCTTCATCCTCCTCCTCTTCCTCCTCCTCTCCGGCCACAGCCTCTGACCAGGCGTTAACAAAGCGCTGCAGGCCGCTGACATGTTGCAGCACTTGCTCCAGTTTGCGCTCGTCCCCCTCCTCCTCCTCCTCCTCCCGCTCAGTGTAGGGGACGTTGTCGTATAAGCTGAGCCGGCTGTCGACGGATCCCTCGGAGCATTGCCGCTGGCGTCTGCTCTGCCGCCCCCTGAGGGTCACCGAGTTCCCGTTATCATTCCCATTGTTATTGCGTGAACTCCCATCCTGGAGGGCTTTGGGGAAGGTCCCAGGCTTGTGACCTTCTGGTAAGTAGAAGAAGATCATACCCCCTTCTCCCTCCTCTTCCTCTTCTTCAGTTTGTCTGCTATTGTCTCGAACACTGCAGTTGTTCCTGTGGTTCTGCTCATCAACTGTCATCCCACTGCTAGCTTGGCAGGGGATGGGTGGCGCAGATTTGGGTGTGGGTGTAGTTTGTCGATCTGAAGCTTGTTGGGGAAGGCTGAAAGGATCGAAACCCTCCAAATACATCCCGCCTCTCTTACTAGAGCCCGCCGCTGTGCTGTGGCTGCGAGCGCGAGTCACCGGGCTCGGCGTGCTCACTGCACTTCCACTGCTAGCTTCCGATTGGCTGCTCCCAGTGCTCCCAGTGCTGCCGTTGCTGGTCTGTGTGGAGTAGGATACTGAGCGATTCCGGTTAAGTGTCATAGTCTGAGCGGGATTGCGCTGGTGATTGAGGTTGAGGTTCATACTGGAGATGTCCACACAGTTGAGCCTTCGCAGCTTGTCATCATCCAGACCCTCTTTGATGACAGGCCCACTGATCTCTATCTTCCCCCCGCTGGTGCTCCCCTTCTTCTTTCTCTTGGAGGAGGTGCCGCTGCGCAGCCGCAGACTCTCCATCCTCTTGAGGAAGCTCTTTGCTCTTGAGCGTGTGCTCTTGCCGCTGCCACCTCCTCTGTCCAGACTTCCTCCTAGTCCTCCCATGCCTGTTTTCACATCAAAGGTGAACTGTCCGAGTGTCTCCAGGGGCGACGGAGGCATCCCATCAGACAGAGAGTCCTCGTTAGCGCATCCTGACCCGCCTGTGCCCGAGGATGAGCACATGCTTGCTACAGAGCTGGCACGAGTAGCGCCGGAGGCTTCATTTTTCAAGGCGGCACCATGGCTCTTCTCTTCTCTCCCTACACTCCCGCTGCTGTGGATGGAGCCCACTTCAGGCTGCTCGCTGAGGTCGGTCAGCACACTCTCTGAACTGTTGGCTTCGCGCAGGGTGAGCTTGCCTTTCTGGGATACCTCCTTTGGGAATGGGGGTGGGACAGCATCTGCTGGTAGTGAGGAAAAAACCTCCAGCTCCTCCATACGGGACCAGCGCTTGCTGTCCCTCTGGAAGGTCCAGCGGCCACTGATGGCACAGGGCTCGTCCTCATCGGAGTCCTCGCTCTGGAGAAGGGAGAAGGAGGGGATAAGGGACAGGGAGAAAGAAATAGGTGGAAAAAAGGAGAGGGAGGGAGAGGAACAGTTAGAGAACATTATGCACTGCTACGTTTTCCATTTCTTTTCCAACATTCCTCACCTTGGTCCAGGAAACTTTCTAGAGTTATGGAATTTATTTTATAATTGTTGCATTTGCCCTTTGCCTTGTGTGCATTCACGTGCGCTTTCCAAATGTATCTATGTTTTTGTAAACTATATAAAATATACCTATGGCTGTAAAATGCCCCACAACCTAAGAACCTTTACGAGATCATTTGACACGGAATTCTACAATAGTTTTATATAACATCATCCTAAACTGAGTCGCTGTGGTTAGGCGTATGACCAGCAAGCAAACAGGATTCAGCTTCTTCCCGACTGCTTGGACAATAAATACGAAGACAAAAAAGTGACCATTACTGGGTGCCATGCAATTTCACAAAGTGCACATACCTCCCCCAGTTTGGTTAATCTATCTCAGGCCCTGGAGGGAGTTCAGGAAATTCCATGATGACCCCCATAGTTTGCAGTGCAGCCGGCTAGACTGGGGTCGCTCCCCCCTACAGTGTTTATCCTCTCTGTCTGTGTATATGTACACACACACACTTTAAGTGTGATACAGCGTCAATGATACACTTCTACTGTCGTTGCTTATTCCTTATCTATGAGTGACATATATACGCTTTCAAACACACTAAGCTGGGAGATTCCAAAAAGCCATATTCACAGATCCCAATCCAAGTGGTGGACCAAACCACACGCCAACATGCAACCACTAATTTATCTTTACCTTTCTGAAGCCCTATCTTTAATCTTACAGTTAAGAAAGCAATAACTTTAGAGGGTTTAAAGCAATAATTAGAACCCCCTCCAAAAAAATCCATTAAAAAAACGGTCAAATTCACAAAACTCATGCTCCACTAGCTGAGTGCCAGTGTTCCATGGGCTTCATATACTGGCATCATTAATTATATGTTTGCAGTGGAAACATTACATAATTTCTAATACAATTTCACGAGGTTTTTGATCTATCGATGCGACCATTTATAGTGGACAATAGCAACTTGTGTGACATTTTCAGATTCCAATATGTTGTTTTTTTCTCTAGTTATGTTGTGTGAGATAACTGCACAGAGAGCGTTGATTGGCTAACAGAGCTTCAAGCATTTATCAACATTCTATCTTATCCTCAAACCATCAAACCACCAAAGCATTCACTGAAACGGTGGGAGCTTTGAACCGCACAAGAAGTCTGCAGAAGGACAACTATTTATTATTACTATTGGACAGATAGAAAGAACAAACCAAAAAAGAAGGGATGGAGATTTAAGAGAGAGGGAATGTTAAGACACGAGGAGATCAATGCATTCCTAAGCTGTCTAAGGAGGGGGTTGTCATCCTGCAAAGATGGCAAATAACCTCTTTGACTCCTCTACTCTTGTTGACTCCTGAAATGAAAGGTGACACGGAAAGGGTCATCCTAATGAATACCACCACACACAGAACAAGGATGTTACTATGTACCACTTAAGGTTGTTTGTGAATTAAGGTTAGTTAAAAAAAACGAGCAAATCTTGTCGCAAAGTGACAGTGTAAGTTAGTCTGAGTGGTTTACTTCAAAGGTGCTAAAACCAGGATATACACACAATTATCACAATTTCTTCCAAGAGGCCTGTTTCTTTGAACGTGTAATCTAAGAATGTGTTTGAGGGAGTTGGCACTCAATCAAATACATCTGTTGAGTTTGATCACATACAGGCGATGTTGGGTTGTTCGTTCTGCAAGATTGCGACAAAGCAGCAGTCCAATTCCTTTTATGGTGAGCCAGAAGTATGAGGAAGTATTTGAGAAAGAAGGGGAGCATGCCCTGAGTAGGGGGAGGTTCTGGTGAATGCAACCCCTTCATTTAGACATTAAAGTGATCCTCCTTCCCCCTAGGGTCCTCTCAGCCCACTTGATATAGAAATCAACCCAACAGGTGCCTTCTCATTAAACCAGACGAGAAAAAGACCACGGTTTCACCCTGTGGCCAACAGTGAACCGACGTTTGAGGTGAGGGAATGCAATTGTGGTTGAGGAGGCTTGCATAGGGGCTTTTCAGAAAGGTGTGGAGTTAATGTGTGTGCATGTGCACTTACTCTTTTTCTCTGCGGTGATATCTCCAGTCTCATTAAAGCACACTTGTTGAGGGTGTTCAGTCTCCTGAAAACACAAAAACACACACACATGCAACATTAGATACATTTAAAATGGACTCTAAAATATGCTAACCATCTGCTTTTTCCTAAAACACAAACCTCTCATCACCAAGAGGCTGTATGGTGGAAGAAAGGAGGAAACAGAAGGGAACACAGAAGAGAGGAAGAGAAATCAAGAAGGGCAGCTTGGCTAATGAGCTGCTGAAGGATAATCTCCACATGAGCGGGAAGATAAAGAGAGGGAGAGAGGAGAGCGCAAGGAGAATGAAATCTGCTGGAGTAGTGACGAGAACTTGGGGAGGGGACAGAAAGCTTATCCCCCCGGCCACCTGGAGAAGGGGAGAGGGTGGTGGCTGGGTCCACCCTCTAGAGAGCTCTTAGGGCAGATCATGTAACAATAGAGAGATGAAGGGATGGGAACTGGGGGATAGTCTGGGTTGTGGGGAGGGGGCTGAAAGGCTGCCAACAGAGGAGACATTGAGATGATGGCTTCCAGATGTGTGGGAGGGGGACACCTGCTGTGGTTTATTACTGAAAGTCAGTATTTGATGAAGTCGACTCCATTAAGTAGCTATCAACTTTCTCCAAATATGCTAATTCATATAGCTGGGGCACCAAGTAGGAAGCAAGCTAGTGCTTTTCAATGATACTCATGGCGTTAAGGTATTTTAAACATAGACTTACTAACATGTCTGAGACCTAAAACAACAGGCAGTTCAATATGTCTCTTACAAGATGAAAAGAAAGACTGTAGAGAGGGTTGCGTGACCGTAGCATGCTGCAGTCAAGGGTAGGAGTGAGATATGTGCGTGCCAGGACGATACAAAATGACTGAGGTACACACTATCAGAGACTGAAGAAAACTACGGGAAGGAGATATGGACAATGAGAGCTTAATGCAAAGGGAAACGGAACAGTGCATGTCTTCAATGTGCTTATCGTGTCATTATTTTATCTCATCGGAAACTTTCCAAAGCATGCCTCCTTTTGAAGTCATGCCCTCATGGTTTCATTTGGGAGAAAACAAGAGATGGAAGAAGATTTACAAGAAGAAGAAGAAAGGCGCATAAGATCAAAAGAAGAGAAAATACGTATGAAAGGTTGACTTGTAATCTCACCTGCAGAGAGCCTCAATGGCGTCTCGATCGAGGAAGTCATGGTCCCTGGTGACTGAGGAGATGTCGATGGGGAACAGGGCATCTAAACAGAGAGGGTCTGGTTAGTGTGGGCATCTTCCTGCCGCTGATTGGATCAATGTGTTCAGATAAAGATACAACCCCTAGCCTCAGAAAAACCCACCCACACCAACACCCACCAGGGCCTTCCGTCCCACCTTCTCCCCCCATACAGCCTCGATGAAAAGCTAAAAGAGGAAGTAGCGTCTTAGCCGACCAAACAAACACAGCTGCAGCTTTCAGACCCGGCAGGCAGGGGGGATGTGGAGCACAGAGGGAGAGAACAGGGGATTGATTGAAGAATGACAATAGGTACTCCAGAGCTGCTCAGAGGTCCCACTTCCTTTTCTCCTTCTCCCTCCCTTGTCTACTTCATTAACAGGGTCACTTATTTACTCAGTTGCAGCGTTATGGCACATAATATCATTGGATCATAAAGAATATTTAAATAAATGGGTTTTAAGATGTTTTCTGGAATGTGTGGACCCAACCCAAAATAGGAATCTCGCATTTGTGGCCCCGAGGGGCGATGTTGATAAGAAAATGCTGTTCAAGGGACGGCAGATCTTTAAGCCTACTGTAGTGATTCCGGCCTATCAGTCTGCTTATCTTTAGTGGGGCAATAGTCCTGACAGCACAGACAATAGAGATTACGCCACTGATACAGGGGAAGGAAAAATGTGTCATGCCTCGGCACAAATTCCTACTTAGTGGAGACGGCTGCATAACCAACCAGCGATTTGTTTAAAATCTGCACAGTGATTGATTGCCGTTTGCACTTTTGTGTTGCTGTTGGTGTGTAGAAAAACAGTCTCATCACCTGTGTAAAAACACAAAGAGCCTTCCGTTCCAATAGGAAACCTTTCACGGTTAATTGGCAACAAGCAATGACCTGTTGACAATGGTAGCTTGGCCCTGCTGTCATCGTCATGTAGTTACATAAGGGCAACTGGTATACCTATGGCATGCCATAGTATAGTTGAAGTAGCTATATGGAGTGTAAAGAATGTTTGATGTGTTTCAGTGAGTGTTTATTTAAAACTCAAAGGTCAGCCAAGGCATTCTTTCTTAACCATATGTCATTGTATAAGTAACTTTAGAGGGCATAGAAGACATGTTTTGTGTTTATTTTAACAAGGTAACAAAGACCCTTGGTCCCAAAAGAGTTACTCTGTATGATACATTATGGTTATTGTTTGGAATATTCTTTGCTATGGTTAATGTGGCTCTCTCATAGAAAAAGTAAAGCACTTGTGCGAAGGAATAACACACCCCTTACTCCTGAGGAATGTTTTGATGTATGTGGTATGTAAGCATGCACAGGCATAAGTGTGCATGGTGGTGTTTTTTGTTCTTGACTAACGCAACAGTGGTCTTCTAGATGAGCTACACATCACCAAACAAGTGCACAATTTGGTAGTGCAACAACTATTTTTTTACACAAAAAAATAGAAAGGTTCTTCTTTTATGTGATTTCAAATGAATAATAATTCTGGAATATGAGTTTTATTGATGACCTTACTTTAGTAAATCTGCCTAACCGACTTCAGTTAAGATTGTGGTAGTGTGGTTAAATGAAAGCCTTTGAAATAACTGAAGTCATAACATAGCTTTTAAAATCTGTATGTCACCATTTGCAGTATAACTGTGGCTTCCCTAATAACAGCATCAATTTTGTATCTTCATTATTGCCAAATAGGCCGTGAGAGAGGTTGGGGGTATCTCACGGGGGTCCTTACCTTCATACAGCTGGGCGTACTGTGGAAACCCTGCTGCTCGGAGCCAGGTACAAGCCTCTTTGGCTTCAATCTCTGCATAGGAAAAAGTGGAAGAAAACAAACGCACATTAGTTGTTGTTACGGAGACCTGAATAAAAAATATAATCAATGTTTGTAATAAAAGCATTCGAAACAAAAGCTTTTTTTCCTTCACTAAAGCCTCAATTGAAACAAAGTTTGGAAAAATGTTATCCTCTCAATATATCAAAGTTAGACAAAACTCTGGAACTGAGCACTCCAACATGCTAGCAGCTTATCGACTGTGAACCCCTTGACCTTATTAGTTATCTTGCAGCGGTCACTCTCATCTCACATGCTTCTAAAGCTAAAGCTCAAAGCATCGTTCGTGCAAATTGTGTTAACCCCTTCACACGCCAAGTGTGTGCCACTTAAGCTCCTTATCCAGGTAAAGCGTTGGTATTTGTTGTTCACACAGAAATCTCCAACAGAAAAACGTCTACAAGAAGACTTTTTCTAAATGGCACAACTGTATCCAAAGATATATCTATATGCCATTTAACAATTCTTGTTTGTTATCTGAGATAACGTTTTTTACAACATATCATGTTTTATGAATGCAGTGCTGCCCTCCAGCTTCTGTTTGTTCATGATGCCAATATGAAAAAGGACAACCGTTACATCGGTCTTTGATTGAGATGCATGTAGGAAAGAGTTTACAATTATATATCAGATGCATGTTTCGTAAGTCTCCATCAATGTCATTACTAAAGTCAAACATGTTCAGAGTGCTTCTCAAACACTGCTGGACAAACATTTCCGTACTTTCTTTTTAAACACAAGGTGTGACATTGTGCTTGTTGTGCTAAGTACTGACTGCATGTTGAGGTCCACTGTGTGAGAGGAGCTATGGTGATCCCAATTATCTGTGAAAACCTAGATGACATATGCCAAATGGCTGCCCAAACCCTAGCCTCCTTAATTGCCCCATCACCCCCAGAGACAGCAGTTTGTAGAAGGGAGACAGACAGAACCATGTCTCCAGGCCTTAAGGATCTGATTTTACAATCTTCTCCTTAGTGGAATGACAGTAAGTACAAATGTAGCACAACCTTGAGAAAGACTTAAACAAAAGCAGTGTAACAAAGGCAGGAAAGGCACTGGTAAACCATGGACGAAAGTGACACACATAGAGAAAGACTGCAAAGCATGCACGCTTTATACTTGCTAATCCCATTTAAAATGTGAGAACTGTGTTAGAAGTCTGAAATGAAGGCAGGGTAGTTAAAAGTTTCCATTTCAAAATTCTACAATCCTTGCATTTATAGTAATGTCCTTTGGAGGTGCTCTGTTTGGCTGAGCATGACTGAGCTAATAGTAACCAGCGGTAAAGATGCAGAAGAAGAGAAGTTTATTTTTATTATTTTATACCACCAGCAGTTCCACCTTATTTCAAGGCTTAATTGCACAAATAAATTGTTAGATTTTTTATCCCAAGTTCAATAACAGAAGAACAAACTGCAACAAAAAATACTAAATAAACTGTTTGCGTACCTTGATTGAGAATTACAGATATAATAACAATGTTTTACAAAGAATGACAATAAAGTGAAACCATCAAGGGAGAATTTATGTAAACAAAAGAAATGTAACCATAAAGTACCGTCAGAAAGACAGACAGTTAGGTCACTAGTAGACTACTGCTGCAAAGGGTCTGGGCTCAACCGTATATGAGCATTTACATACCAACAACAAGCCTAGACGGCAGACAAACCCACTAACAACAAGGTGTGACCCGACCAAGACAGGGTCTCCCCTCTGCCACTGCAGGGGCAAACACTCCAAAAGCAACCACTCTGACATCAGCGTGAACCCAAGTGTCACGTAACACATTTACAACCATGTTTCAACACTGATTTATTTGACATATGAGCTCTACTTTTCCTTGTGGATGTGAAATCTCTCAGAAGCTGTGTCTAGTGGGTGTGTTGAGCCTACTATTTTTGGAGCGAAGTGAACCCAGAAAAGCGTAGAAACCAAGGGGTAATTATACCAACATTCTTGGAAGCAAGCACCGCATATAGCTAGAGATTCTTGTGTTTGCTTGTGTATCAAAGTGTGTTTGACTGTGTGCACATGCTAGTCAGTGTGTGTTTGCAAAGACTGACCTCATGTTTAAAGACAAACCACTCAAAAGACAGTAAAGCTATTCAAATGCAAATTGGACATACAAACACGTGGTTAGCTTTCCACCCCCAAACCCCAAAAAGAGGGCTATGGGATTCATTTGGAGGGAAGATATCCAGTGACACACACCATTTGGCTAGAATGTGTGTCAAATCTACTTTAGAGTGACATAATGTGGACTTGGTGTGCCTTGAAAACAAAATAATGACAACCATATTCACCAGGTAGATGGATACAAGTGAATAATATTAGTCTCTGCACTGCAGTGTATCTCTTTTCATTCAAATAGGGAAGCAAGAATATTTTTTTATCTTTTGTTTGGCTGCAGGAAATGAACCGGGGCAGGGGGCATCTGGCACAAACAACCTAACAATAGAGCTGCACACAAATACAGTCTTGTATATGTGGAACCTTTATAAAAGTTGGATCAACAAAGCCTTAATAGAGGTTTACAAGAATATCTAAGGCTGATAAAAATGTTGTCCGACAACACTCACCTACTCCCTTACATATGTTTGCTTTGATAACTTGAGATTCATGGGTGTATTTGATTTTTTGTCTTCCTTTGCTGTCCACCCCAATTCCTTAGCCCTCGCCAGGGAACTACCTCACTTCCTTTTCCTGCTTCCCTCACAGGAAGAGAGCCGAGCGGCGCTGCAGTGGCCGCCGACCACCCGGCTGTAAGGCCCTGCCTGCGTTTGTTCCTGGCCAGATAATAGGCGGGGAGGCAGCCAAGACAAACACTGGCTCCGGTGATTGTGTGTGCTTGCTTACCAAACGTCCTCATGGCTAAAGACAGCTACAACACCACACTGGACAAATGTACTGTATGTCTTACACTAAGCTCTTATAACCAGTCAAATATGAAAGCCAGATATGATGACCACAGAGTTACCCCTCATAGAATACTGAAATACATTACGTTGATAGTGATAGTGATATTTAGTCTATATGTGCCAAGTTGGCTGAAGGACAACTGATTACAGCTATGAAACAAGTCAGGTCAAAACCAACAGTACAGAGCCCACTACAGTACTGCATGTACTTCATGTCCTGGCAAACTGTTTATGCAACAGTTGACCATAAAGAGCAGCGCATTCAGCACACATTGATTTGCTTGTTCAGATTTAGTTTGTTCATGCAGTAACAACTGTTTGAAATCGAAGCAGAAACAGATACATTTTGTTGTTCCAAAATGCAAAGCAATGCACCAGACCTCGGGGCCTTTTGTCCTTTTGACCCCAGTGACTTCATGCAACGGGCTACAGGAGGCATAAGACATCAGCAGCACTACGCTAAACCATATCTTTCTCTTCATGTTACCATTTATGGATGTAGCCTCATTGGCTTTGAGTGTAACAGACACAATTAACAGCTGGATAAATTGAGATGTGATCCTGGGCACAGAACAGATCTGCTGGTCCGGCTAAAAGAGGTCACACAGGATGTCTGAAACACGTCCGTCAGGTGGGTCAGAGACTAAACTGGTCTTATAACTAGAAAAAAAATAAAGATAATAATCTCTGATAATGTAACACATTTTCCTCTAAATGTCATACTTTGTGGACCAGGCAAATCCCCTCAGTTGGAATTCAAAGATGGCCGCGCACTCGCTCTAACTGATGTGAATAAGCAAAAATAACACAGTAAGATACCCTCCTCCTCAGTGGAAAAGAAAGATGAGAGCGATAATGATAAGATATCATTACTAAAAAGAGCAAAGCCAATGCTAATAGAGATTTTATATGGATCACAAACGGCTTTTCTCCTGGAACTTTGCCAAAGCTGACCTGGTGAGCTGCCAGTTTGGGTTTAACTTTACTCACTGCCCAACGCAATCGACTTCTAAAATTATCTGTCTTTTCTTTGCCCTTTTCCTTGCTCTCAACCTGGTCTTTTCGGCCCTTGCTCTCTTCTTATTTCAATCCTGCTCGGCCTTCTCTCCTCTCCTTTCCTGTGGCAGGAAATTCTCACAATTGCAGGCCAAAGTTTCCCTCCATCGCAGGAGGCAGCGGGGTCTGGCTTGGCCAAGCCTGAATGCTCAACTCCAGAGGGAGTTTCTTCAGCAGCAAGCAAACAAAGGATGCTGCTCCCCACCTCAAAAGCTCTGCTGCACACATGGCAATCTGGAGGTCAAGAGTCTTAATACAGTTATCACTACTGGGGCTGGGGCTTTGAAGTTGGCAGATAAGAAGAATGCTTGACTGTTGTGAATTGAGGTGGCTTATCTGGAATTACCCGATCATCGCAGGGTCTCAAAGTGCCGAGTGTAAAACAAGCCAAAAGGCAGGCCTAGGGTTCTTATCAACTCCAGGTCTGAGTGGCTCATTTCTGAAGGAGCAGCAAAGTGGGTCTAGACAGGTGATGTGATAACCCAGGCCAGACTATGTGGCTCAGAAGTAATCTACAACAAGCAAAGCCAGGAGCCTGGATGCTGCCAATATTTGTCCTTAACCTCAAGGACAAAATCCTGATGTGTCCGTGAACTTGAAGAATGCACATCTGCTTGATTCATGATCTTTTATGTATGAACGCAATGTCGTTAACAGCTTGAGTCTCTATAATAGCAGCAGGGCAAATGGAGAAAACTGCTTTTTTAACCTGACAAATGTAAAATCCCTCCAGTACTCCACTCCACTGGAATGCAAAGATGGGCCATAACAGATTTTCTTCCTGATGGGTATCATGTTTTGTGATTCTACGGTTGAGACAGCTGGGGTTCACTGAGAAGGGTCTGGCTATTAGCTAAGTGAGACGATGCCAGGAATATCGCCATCTGGTTGGCCACAAGCCATGCCCCGTTTACACATTCTCACACACACTCAGACACACAACAATAATAAGGTTATTACCAATGGTCCATTCCAGTTACAGAGAGAGGCAAAGATTCACGGACACATACACACGCAGACCCACAGCTGGCCCAGATGGATCATCACAGAGCACACCCCACGGGCCCCTCTGCTCCCTGATGACAGATTTATGCTCACACAGAGGGCCCTGGATCAGGTGACCAGACATATCCAAAGCCCCTGATAAGATTTCCACAGCCAGATGACAGCCTACCTGCCAGGAACCCCTGCTTGATAGCTAAATGTAAACAAATCCAAGGACAGCCTGTTACCTTCAGCAGAGGGAAGGTTACAGCAAAAGTGAACATATGTGTCTTCTCACAGGACATGGAGAAACAGTGTGCCAGTTGGTTGTAAATCTTTTAGATAAGGCCCCTGGTCACTTCCTGTTTCACAAAGAGGGCAGTGAAGTGAGTTTCCTTCAATTGCGCCTCTCCCAACATGTGTAATAACTATTAAACAATCTACTCCCATCTTTGGTAGAAAATAAGGAAATAAATAAAAAGACATGAAGAATGAGCAAGTTCACAAGTGGGGTTACTAGCAATTCTGTAACTGGGCTTTTCCTTTTGTTGCAAATTGACTCATTGAGGTGTGTAAGTATTTTGTCAAACAGTGATTAGTAATACAGTAAGTAGTTATTGTAGGTTTGGTTCATTCACCTCTCATCATAATGGCTGGATTTCTGTGTCTTTGTGCACGTCCATAATGGTTATATGGCTCAACTGAAATCTACTGTGCTCATATCTCCAAACCTGAGGTGGATGATAAGGACCTGTGTGTGGGAGCAAACACTTAAACAGTAAAGACAAAGGACAAAAGCCCACAAAACACACAAATAAGCCTTCCAGCACAGGGCGAAAAAGGGGATTTTATATAGCCACCTCAAATTCCCAGTAACGTTAGCAAAAGGTCGGCATTATTCAGGCAAAAGGCACAGGCAGTTCAACAAACTGGAGGTTTTTACATGTTGAAGTGTCGCGGACTGGTACGATACCTTCCGATAATCTTTAACGACACAAAACACGACTTTAGGCTAAACATTCCTGTTCGCGACCCTGTTTCCATCCACACACGGATCAACGTTTTGAATGTAATCCATTTCAAACTGTCGAGAGCGTGCGAAAATGCTGGAAGCTCCTCTGGGCTCCGTGCGTAAGAGGGGGAAAGATTTTAGACAGAGATTATTCTTAAACCACGCAGGGTCGTGCGTAACTTGGGAAAAGTTACAGGTAAAAGAAACACCGGGTGGGGGTGTTGGTGAACAGAGGTGAGGACACTGGAGACGCGGAGTTATACGTAAAGCGGGGAGATTTCTTATCTGACAGCCCGCAGTGCTGCGCCGTAAAGACGACTTAAAGACTGTTTTACTTGGAGGTACAACTAAAACAAACCATTCAGAGGCTATACAATTTAAAATAACTAAACATGAACAGACTGCGTATTATCCCTTATCAGTGAGCGTTACACCTCCTGGATAAACAGGAAACCGCTTTAATGTATGGCCACATTTCCTTTGAATAGAAAACTATCCAAATATTTGATAAGATACATTTTAGACTTGACTTACGTGTTAATATCATGTTGTAATGTCTCGGATTTGACCAGCCTCTGCATAAACCAGAATCCCGGCTGCGCTCCGTCAGGTCTACTCCACTGTTAGAACGAAGCCCGCATGATAGATCCAGCGCACAGATAACTCAAACTATCGTCGGTTGCAGATGTCCTCTGACCGTGGCGCGGGACAGTATATCCATGGTAAAAAAAAAACTGATTTGGCTGCGATACACGAAATTCCACAATTATTCAAATCCTTCCAACACTGCGAGACCCTGAATGAAGCGGTCCCCAGTAGGAATGTGAATGGAGAGTAGTGTGATTCAAGCTTTAGGAATGGGTAACTCTGCCGTGGCTCCACCCCCACCCGCTCCGCTGCTCCCCACCTGATAAGGAGCTGGAGGCACACCGATCCCCTCAGAACAACCTCAGGGAATCATTTATACTGATTATAATATCATGTCAATCACATAATATCAAATCGCAGTCATCATGACACCAAATAGTCTCTTTCGGTTAATTGTCTGCATTTTATTTAACTTCTGTTCCTCCTTTTATTATGTGTTCGTAACTATTTTAATGAACTGATTTGACTAGTCCTTGCTTAACAAACGTTACCCATATAAAATCGAAAGTGATTAACTGTGCTCCCCATGACTCTTCTCTATTCATTCAGCTCCTGCCTCGTCTGAGCCTCAACCGCCTCCCTAATAGGCAGCAATTCACTCCGAGGTTGATTCCCATTTTGCATATCATTAGAAAATACTGGAGACAACTGAGAGACGCTCTTTTGTGACTCAAGATTAGTCTGAAAAGCGCAAGTGGCGCAGTGAAAAGAGAACTGTTGCAGGTATGGTAATGCCTAGGTCCTGCCCCTGTGCTTGGCGCGCCTAACGCACGTTCACCACGCACAGGTTGACTCTACAACCAAAACACATTCATTCCTGGAGGCAGATTTATTTTTGTATTAAGTCTTGTTCGTGTTCACACTTTGATTGATAGCACTATTTATCCTAATTTGGAAACATCTATAAACAAGGCAATACAATTACTATAATTAGAAGTTGCTGTAACAATTGGATAAGTCTACATTTGCCCTATACAGGGCTAGTTTATATCAACATTTTATTTCTTACAATCCATACCTATAATTTTGATAGGAAATGTGTTGAAACCTCACTGATTATTTTTCAGATTTAAATGTGTGTGCCTGTGTGTAATGTCACGCATTACTGATTTATAATAACAGCCTGTCCACTTTTCTTTCATCCAGTTTTTCTAAAACCCACAACGACATCAGCGCTTGGCATAAGCCAGCTCTGTGTTATTTCCATGGTAACACATAGGCACTGAGGTGGTGCAAAAAGAGAAAGCCAGATGAGTAACAGTGAGGCGGAGACATACATGTAATCCAAAGCATGGGCAGAGAGGAGGGAAAGGATGATGCAGAAAATCCTGGCTAACTGTGCAGTCTGAAGTTGGCTACCACCAGTTCCAGCTGACTGAGGAGTCAGAGGTGAATCACTATACAGACATCCTGCCAGCTATTACAAGGGAGAGAAATCACAAGGATAAATGGCATAGGCATCCATAAAATGTCCACCCCAGATGGGAATCCTTTGAAATTTTTGCCCAGAGGCCCTGTCTGTAAAACAGTTGAAATACAATGGATTTTCATATGCTTATATCTGTAATTGGTGTTGACAGTACTTTTTATGCAACCCAACACCTCCCGAACCCAAGTGAGTATATTTGGATTTCTGTCTGAGTTTGTTCAACTCAGAATTAGGTGTTTTATTGACTACAAGCATCAGTAACTTCACAAAGTAGGCCCACATACTGATATTTGTTTGGCAAAAACCCAAAATGTGGTTGATTTTGCAGTTATTATTTCTACACACACAGCTGTATGGTCTGTGGGAACCCAAACAGAAGTTAAGCCAATGTCAACAAAACACCAAAGTTAACATGAGCAGCCAAACATGTGCAAAGCTTTCTAATTTTCTAATTAAGATTACATTCCATGAAAGAGCACGTAAATAATACTCTGAATCCGACAAACAATGTGCAATATAATCTATTGATGCAATTAGGGATATGAACACATTACCCAGTATATAAATTCATCCAGCTAAAGCATAAGAATTATATCATATATCAAATAATACATCAACGGAAACCATGGGCTTATGAACTCATAAACTGAAGGTTTTTATCGTAAATCTGCAACCGGAAGGGAGGGAGCAATATAATTATGGTCTGATAGTGTGTGTAAGAAAGAGAGAGAGGCATAGGGGAAGGATAGAGAGAGAACAAAAAAGCAAATATAGAGAGGAAAGAGAGATTACCAAACAAGGCCAAATCCCCGACCACCCAGAGACTGCACCCAAAACCCCAACACGAAGCTACCCTCGGGTGAGATGGGTCAACAACCCCGTGCAGGGTTGAGGGGGCTTGCGCTCTCAAGTTGTTTTTTAGTGATAGATGCACAATAATGCGAGCGATTGTTGATGAATGTGTGTGGTAAAGTGTGAGAGATCAGACAAGCAGACTGCCACGACTGCCAGTTGCTCTGGGGCAAATGAGTGTGTCTCTTTTGAGTGTCTATGATTTTCATTCATGAAAGCTCGTCAGAGTCGGGCGCTTGTTTGGCTTATGATTCAGATACAGATCAAATACACACAAGTTTAATGAGGGCTTTGGACAAAAGGGAGGAAATGAGGAGCTGCATCAGTGTTACAGCAGGCAGACACGGGGGATTAAGCCGGCATTAAAGGCAACTTTTCCCAGGGAAAAAAACAAACACTTTTACCTTTAAGGCATATCACCAGGGACATTTCTGTGGCTTATCATGCGATTCATAGTACATTTTAATCATGTCTCGAGCTGTTCTTAATCATCACTTCTATTTTTAAACAAAAAAAAGCCCAGGTGCGTAAACAATATAAACCAAAGGAATTTGATTTTGAATACATTGGCCTTGTATGCCCCATCCACTTGTTGCTGTTTGGTGAAGCTACTGTTTTAGGTTGTAAACTTTACAGTGTGACCTCTGACCCTGAGATACAGAGGGAGGGGCCGGAAGAGGACATTTGAAGATACAAATAATTAAAGGTAAAAATAAAAAATTTGCAGAAAGAGAGATATAGAAAGAAATAAACTATGGCAAGAGTAAACAAGAAAAGACAAACAAAACTGAAAAGTGAGCGAAAGATGAAAGAGCCCTCCTCTGGGCTTGCCTTAGGGTTTACGCTTGCCTCTTCTACCATTCTTAACCCCAAACAGCGGGGCCAGGTGAGGGTCAGCCGACGGACGTGTCAGTCCAACACACACATAAACACCCAAGGCCGTGTCAACAAAGACTTACGAAGAGAGATAACCAAATTATGGGTCTGCAAAGGTCATCGGCCCTTCCTGAAATAGACATGCACATGTTAGGTGTGTGTGTGTCTAAACAGCTATAATGTGATTCTCTTTTATGTTGTTGAGAATTTCAGATAACAAGGCCATAAATAAAGAGTCTTTCCATAACAGATGGGTAGGCCATAAAGTAATCGAAAACAGAAAAGAAAGGGGATTTATGTTTTAATTACAATGCATGTGTGTCTAAGATTGTGTTTTATTCAGAGGCAAGGTACTGCCACTGTCCTTGAAACACAAATGTAAAATCCTCCAATGACAAGTGTCTTCTGCCTTTCACTGATGCAGTTTCAGATAATGAGATTGACTGCTGTCTGTGTGTGAGAGATAGAGAGAGGAGAAGGGTGAGTGAGACAGAAGAGGGAGGGGAATTATCTTTTCATAACAGGAATCTTCAGAAATAGCTCATCTATGGTGCTGGGGATCAGCCCAATAAGACACTGATTAGAGAGAGAGAATGAGACAGAGAGCATATGCTTCCATACACACAATGGGGCAAGGAGGAAGTGAAGGGAGACAGAGGCTGGTGCCCCACGGGAACGAAAACGGGTTGTATCCGCATATTTCTCTTGCGTATAGCCCTTTTTGCCACACGAGGACGTAACTAAACGATAGAAACGGACCCCGCAAACGACAACGGGTCCAAAGGTGGATAGATCTGGGAACGGAGCGCTCTGGGGGGTCCAACGGCTCCGTGTGATCGCCTCAATACGATCATTTTGTGATAATGATGACGCAATAGCCCTGCCTCCCCCCACCTCTGCTGCTCACCCCCGCAAAAGTACACTGCACACTGAATTCAGATTATTTATCTTTATCTCGATATGGACATAAACGCGAGTGAAGTCTAATCTGACAGGACGGAGACACGCAGCTCCTCCCGCATCACAGCGGGAGCAAAACACACACTTCAAGTCAGATCATCACCCTTAGCTATTTTAATTACCTCTCAAACTACCTAAACTAGTTATAAATATGTTTATTTTTACTGTCGGGTCACTCATTACTGGATCAGCTGCTGCATGAGACAGACACTGACGCTGTCAGAAGAGAGGAAAAAGAGAGGACAGGCTCCGTGTATTTTATTATTATATATAGTCGTTATTCATTTGTTTTAAAGCTTAATAAATAACAAAGAAGACCTTTGACCGGCACTTTTATAATTTTGTCCGGAAGATTTAAACTTTTACACACGTTGACCGGCGAAAAACTCTGCCCGGTTCCCTCAGCCCCCACCACGGTGAATAAACAGAAGCGCAACCATGACAACCATGCTCTTCGCTGCTTTTTGTGGAGGAAGTTACAGCGCCACGTACAGGCTCGGCATATGTACTGCAGCTTTTTCCAGCGGTTGGATCTAAACGGAGCTGTCTCGTGTAAACAGACACTATCCGGTGTATATTGCGTGTGGATGGAAGCTTTTTGGCAATTGCGTTTGCGTTAATCCTATGCGTTTTGCCGTATGCGTTCCCGTGGGGCACCAGCCAGAGGCTTGGACCAGCACACACACAAACACACACACAAACAAAGGAAGTGTGAAGCAGACAGTGGACCAAATGCCTCGCCAACACCCTCTCCGGGCTTTGATGGACTGACCACCATCACAATAGAGGCAGGAGGCTGACACACACGCACTTACACAAACAACAGATCGGTGTGGTAGTACTATGTGTTTTTCATGCAGGTGGTTGGGTTAACAAAAACAAGTGCTTTATATTGGCACATCCATCTATCATTGAATTTGTACTTTTTGGCCGCAGCAGTAAGTCTATTTATATCAAGCACAAGTACAAAAAAGAGTAAAGCAGGGACATTTTTTTTTTTTCGGTGATAAAGTGTCCTGCACCTTCACTTCAAAGAGTCTTCAAAACAAGATACACCTTCTGTACAACAGCAGATAAAAGGATCAGCCTTTGTGTTGTTATTTGCACATGCTGAATACAAGTATTGATGTTTTTCGTGCAATTTGTACATTTCTGCAAATGATGTCAAGTAAGAATTAAGAATACATTCCTGGTTTAGCATTTTATGACATGAGTACTTTCTGAATGTTTATTGGTAAATGTTTATTTTGGATCTTCATTGGTTGATATCTTGGCAATTAGTGATCTTTCTTTAAATTCACGGGTCCATTAAGTATGTAGTATCAAAACACCAACCCAGAACCATCCGATTGGATACAAACTGTATTTGAACTAATCCATGGGGTTAAGTAGGGTGCTACTGCTCTTTTTCGCAGATCTAATACTAAAAAGGTACATTTATGCTAAGTCGACTGTAAATCTTTAAGCATGACTGACATGTTAAAGGAGTTCAAACAGTGTGTCCCTGTAAAGTGCTGCCATATGTGACTTCTGCTCAACCTTGGATTTCAGACAATGGCAGGGAGAATTATTGGCCAACACTAATGTGTAAATGCTAAAGCAAACAGTGTGTAAGTTAACATAGAAACACACACACACACAAAAACCGTTAAGACATGTGTGCAAGGAATTGGTACTAAATAGTCAGTGGTCTTTTAGTCTACACATTGACTACTGTTCTCTACCTATTATGTATGTCACCCACAAGCAGGAATGTTACATATAGTAAAACAAATTATATATATTGTTGTTTAAATGGTTCGGTTTGTACTTTCATAGTTAAAGTTTGATAATATAGTATTTTTCAAAGCCATAAGTAGGCCAGCGACTAGTATTTTGAAGACATTGTTCACAAAGGATGCTCTGGATCTCCAGGAAATCCACTGATCAGCAGCCCTCTCATATAGCCTGATCAAGATAAAGATGCGGAAACACACACACACACACACACACACACACACACACACACACACACACACACACACACACACACACACACACACACACACACACACACACACACACACACACACACACACACACACACACACACACACACACACACACACACACACACACACACACACACACACACACACACACACACACACACACACACACACACACACACACACACACACACACACACACACACACACACAACTACTCATATTTTTCTTATTAGTCATGCATGGGGTTGGCAGATTAGTGGTGGTTTTCTTTACGGTGAGAGAGGAATGGCAGAGGAAGAGCAGAACCAGTAGGCATTTGGAGGTTTTGGCAAAATAGGAAAGAAAAGGTTGACATTCGAAGTTACATTCAAAGTATTAGAAAAGGAAGTAACAAAGTAAAATAATGTAATAGCAAGCATCACACATTACCCAAAAGGTCTGTTGAATTAGGTTTCAGATAAAAAGCTAAGATTGAGAGGACACATGGCAAACACTACAGGCTAAGTGTAAGTGGAAACTTCTATTCCAACTTCAAGGCTGTAAAAACTGCTGCGGTTTTACTGCAAACGCTGGTTCTTATTTTCAATAATCTCACTGCTAAGACTCAAAAACAATATTTTAGGGTAAAGTTGTTTCTGGCACAGAGTGAATGAACCAAGCTTGTTTGATTTATTTCTAAAAGCTATAACACTGGAGCAATCCCATTTCAACACATAAAGAGGTACTGTGTGTTAACACGTTTTCTCAGAATTACAAGAGGTGGAGGTCTGCTTGGGAAACCAACTGAATATTTGGGGAGTGGTTAGTGATGCCAACCATATGGCTTGGAGAAGAGCACACAGCAACATTTTGAGCTGTGCTGGAAGTTTCCAGAATTCCTACTCCAAACCAAGTGAGGTATAATAATCAGTGGAATAATTACTTTTTGCTCCACAGTAGCTGTTTTTTACATTAAAATAATTGAAACAGTATCATGCAGGGCCGGACTGGGACAATAAGTCAGGCCGGGAATTATACACCCAGCCAGGCCACTACTTGTTTTTTTTTGTGCCATTTTGCTGGATTTATTGGTGAATATTTACAGCGTTGCTGCCCATAGTGATAGCCCTATAGTTTAAATCTACTATCCAATAATAAACATATGAACAGGGGTTACTATTTTAAAAAATGTGCAAATGTATTTGGGAACCTATCCATGTGAACATATTTTAAGTGGGGGTGGACCTCAAATCCTCTAGGGGGGTCCGGGGTCATGCCCCCCCGGTAAGATTTTTTTTAAAGGTTGGAGTTAAATGCATTAATCTGGTGCATTTTGAGGGGAAAATAAAGAGACTAGATCTATGGAAACACCCATATGAAACAGAACTGTATACATTTAAATAACCATAACATCATAAGAACATGGCCATAACCAATAACATACCATATCCAATATAAAAAAAAAATAGAAAGTTGTTAATTTATTTATTTTTGGTTCATTTATAGTTGTGAGTGTGTCTGGGCTCCTGAATCAGCCTCTCCTGTCTCCCTCCTCTCCCCCCTGCCCCTTAGAGGCAGCAGCAAAGACTCGTTTTAGCTCTCAAAAAGATTATCTTACCCTTTTTCACCTATTTAATTGTTATTCATGCATATTTGACTAATCACTCCCCCCTCAAATGGAAATATGTGGTTACATTATGGTTACCAAACTGTTTGAGACACTGAGATAACTGACTAAGTTAAAGCGATGTCAGGTTTATACCAATCATCCTCAAACAAAACTGTAATGACAGGATTCCCTAGGAATGTAACATCTGTTGATATTGTCTGGAGTGTTCTGGATTGAGACTGACTTGGCATATGGTGGTTGGAGTTAACATTGGTGTCAAAAGTGTGCCAGCTACCTTTCAGCAGCAATGAATCATGGGGCATTGGGTTCAAGATTTAAGTTGCAATGAGAGGATGTGCCCTGCAGCAGTGTTGGTGGGTTAAATGTTGTTTGAAGGAGGTACAACGTGGTAGTGGAAGGACGCTGCACATGTTGAGGAGATGGGAGGTGTTTGACATTAGGAGGAAATAATGGAGCACATCGATAGTTGGAGGTGGATGCATGCCTGTTTTTGTGTGTGTATGAGAGGGGTATGTTTTTATCTTCTAAATAAATGCCTGTGTGTCCTTAATTGGCGTGTCCATTCTAAGGTGTCAAATATCACCTTTGACACAAGAAAGCATAGAACTCTCTTCCTTTTTATATTTTGTTTCCTGTTTTTGACTCTGGAGCAAAGACCGAATTCCAAAGTACCATATGTCCCTTCGTTCTCTGTGCAGAATCAACCAGTGTGTAACGCAGGAAGTTGATGCTTTAGTCTTCCCTGCCCTGATCCGTGACCTCCTTTGAACCCTGACCTCTAGCGAGCCACGTGACAAACCATGCAGACATCTAGGCTGTCAGGATCAACACAAACCAGGTTCAGCTGGGAGATTATCACTGATCCGGAGACTCCTTTGCAAAAGTGCATTGAGCAGGTTTGAATTTAAGAGTGATTTTTTCCAGCTCCCAACTTCATAGAGCTCATGTGACTTGTGTCCTTTTTCAGAAGATAGGATGGAAGATAGTGCTAATGCAGATCAAAGAGAGATGGAATGAATGGCAGACACACCAAAAATCTAATAAACACCTACAATCTATTCCTCATCTCTTTCAAATAGTGGAAAACGGTGATTAGTGAAAACTGTTGCTTGGAAACATGAATCAAGATGAGAAATCGAATCACATAAAATCTACTTGTGAAAATTAAAACATATGTAATCATTTTATTTTTGTTTCATTGCTTACCTCTGGTATAATTAATGAATTTTTTGTTACAAATATAATTGCTGAACCAAACAGGATACTTTTAATAACTGTGGCTCATCTTGAAACAATTACACCTTTATCAGTCAAAAATGCAAAAATGAAGTAGATTCAGGCAGAGTTCTTTGCGTCTGTCTTGGAAATACGCTTGCTTTCATGCTCAAAACATTTGAAATGTATCCTTCTGTAAGCATTGACCAACAAGGAAGGTTTTTGATACGATTATGAAAGGCCTTACTTTAGTTGCAACATCTAAATATTTAACTTTATGCATAGCTGACCCAAATCCACTGTGCAGGAATGTAAGGAATCTAATGTATTAAGCCAAATATAAATAAACAGAAGGAAGTGGGTGTTTGTGTTTAGCTGCGTAAGGAGAAGGCAGTATCCCTTCATGTAGGCAGTGGACAGAACATGTTATAAATGGATTGTGACCCATTGATCAAATCAGGGTCAAGCTTATTAAAGGGCCAAATAGAATGACTGATATGTAAAGTAGTTATTAGTTTTGTGAATGAATACTGATGATACTGATATTGATAACAGATCTTCAGTTTTAAGCATCAACAATACTAGCATATATCCTCAAATGCCTGCGACTCAGTTTCTCTCATCACTTAAATACATTATAACACTTTACCCCTGATGCCGTGAACCCCCCTTCAACCACTCTTTCCCTCCCTGTCCTACACATAGACACAGTTGGTTTGTTGACTTTACGAGCTAAGGGACAGCACTGATGTGTTTGAGGGTGGGGACTTTGGGAGATGAACAGGAGCCGCAGTCAGACCTGTGTCTCCCCCCTCGTCCCTCCGCTCCTCATCGGCCCCTGGGGGATGATAGCTCAACTCCAGAGTGAGGAGGGGGACTAATACTGTCCAGCTGGAGGTTGGCAGCAGTGACATAACCTCCATATGCCCAACAGATTGGGCTGTGGCTCTCATGCTAACCCTTCTCTGTTTACCCAGTCTCCCATCTTTCCAAGAAAGAAGGAAAAGGAGTGGACAGGAAACTTAAAACGGGGATAATAGAGAAACACAAGCCTCAGTGCAAGAAAACACTCTGGGTAACATAAGGGTAACACATGTTTAATGGGCCATATTAAAGTGATTCATGCATGGGAATAAAATATTATGTTAGTAATAGGTGTGATGACAAGCAATGGACCAGATAACCATAGTGTTCAAGTACCCTCAGTTTCACTGGGAGCTAGCTCAAGCTTAATCCCAATTAAAACATTCAGTTTTTAAGGTTACGCCTTACTTATATTGACAGCTTGTAAAATACAGGAAAGGCATTGGAGAAAGAGGAGACTCTGCCTAGATAAATAGAGCTGCTCTACCAGGTAAGCTACCAGGGTGCCCTATCATTGGTTTGAACATGTATTGCATTTGAAGAATATATATTTGTTGATGAGATGTCTCAGTCCGTACCAACCAGCCCTCATGACATCCTATGAGGCAGGCTGCTTGCATGACTGAAATGGGTTAAAATATATAACCTAAAGTGACTTGCTGAGTCTGTCAATGACTTCAAAGCAAAAGTTGTCACTTCATTATTTAATTTGTAGAATTGCAAACAATGAGCTATGATTTCTCAGAGGACAACAATGTCCTTCTTATACTTGTGTTCAGACTGTTTGATTACAGAGAGATAACAACACATCATTGCCTGAAGACAAAATGTTTCAGCCTTTACAACCATAAAAAACAAGACAAACCCCCCTTTGCTACCTCGCTTTGAGTGCTAATGGCTTTAAGGCAATGAGGCAAGCACAAGACAAGTAAATAAGAGAATAGGCTGCTGGGTTTCTGAGTTCTTCCTTTATGCACCCGCAGGTTTTGAACTCGATCCTCTAAACTGTCATGCTCATGAGGCATCAGACAGCAAGGCTTTTCTAGCTCGGATTTCATTGCGTGCATATTGGTTAGGGCTACTGAAGTGGTTGACATGACAGCTATATTGTCCCTGCAGAAAGACAGGCCAACAGCGAAACAACATGTCTACCATTCATTTGGTTTCAAATGAAAGCCGACAGCACCTCAGGGAATGTAAACAAACCCCAATTTTAATAGCATTACCAGGAGACCTTTTTCAGAACATTACTGACATTCTGCTTTGTTTTACTACCAATTAATGAAAGATAAGGGCTTGAGTTAGCAGCTGGCAACTTTGTGGCTTGTCAGGGTATTAAGTCTAAGAAATGCTGGATACACATCGCGTCCACTGACCCTCACCTCAACCACATACGCACACACACACATAAAGACATTAAGTTGTCAAAGTGTCACTTACCCAACATGCTAATGCTAAGCGCTCCAGTGCTTGTATTATTACCAGCTGTAAGGAGTTAAAGTGGAGCATGGCCTGAACACAGAGTGTGACAACACTCAGCCAGTGGCCTTGTGTTCACCCATTCATGGTGGCAAAGAGGTTACGATCCCTGAGTGACTACAAGGTGAAAGGTCACAGGCAACACCTCTCGATCAGAGGGAGAAAGGGACATTAAGTGGCCGCTCAGTCTAAAGACAGATTATGTTGAAGCTGCTTGGAGGTCTTGTCGTTGGATGAGCAGGGAACAAGACACTCAATTTAATAACAAACATCTCAAGTAACATAAATGTTGCTATAAAAACTGAATGTATGAAACTTATACAGCACTGGATGAACTTGATGCCATTTATGGTAGTAAAGAAACATCTTGTGATTGGTCACAATGTTGCCGTAACACAAGGTTTTATTTTGAAAAGGCCTTTGAAGGTCAAAGGCACCCATATCGCATTCCTAAAAGAAGTTAAAGCATTTTTCTTTGTGCAGTTCACAGCTTAAGACCTCTAACATAATTATTTCGAGTTGATTATCACACTATACTTAGAATTTTGATACGAATAACCCATTTGACAGCAACAGCCAAAGTACCAGAAGTGAATTTCGGGAAAACAATTGGACCCCATAACCATTACATGTACAGACATTCTTTATCAGATCTAACAAGTGCCCGGAGACTAGTGTAGGTTAAAGGGTCACTGTCGAAATGGTCCATTTAGCCGAGCTGTTTTTTTTCTGTTATGTGGTCTCAACTGTCAGGGATCTTCAAGTTCACTCTTACACAATGACAAATACAAAATGGAAAGTAAAAGGAGATGGGAAAAACAAGATGTCTTCACTCTAGGACACAGAAAGGCTTTCAACCTCCTCATAAAAAAAGATTGCGGCCACTTAGTATAGTATGGAGAAATAAGGAGTCAAAAGGCCGCTCAGACAGGTGGAGGTGGTATGTTAGTTGAAATACATTCTGAGTTGTGGAAATTCACTGGCAATTATTCCCCTTCTTTGGTTCTCCTCGTCCATTTTTATCGCCTACCATAATTTATAAATTTGGATATAGTCAATGAATGTCATCCCATTTTTGAGCAAGTTTGTCAGGTGGTCAATTGGTCCACTGCTTTGACAAAAATACCTAAAAAACTATTGGATGGATTTGATGATTTATTTTAACTTTTGATTAATACTCTACTCAAGCCCAAGTTAGATTTTCAGTTTCAGCGACTCGTAGTGCTGTGACTGGCATCAAAAGTAAAGACGTTTATTCTTAGTAAAAGATCAAATCTCCATAAACATTTGGATTCAGCTGGGCAGATCACCCTCAAGTAAAGTATGCTGTCTGGTATTTCACTTTTTCTGTGCTTGGGGAAAACATATGTATGTCTCATTATACTGTGTGATAAGATCTGGACTTAATTTAGCTGGCAGGTCAGTGGGATACTGAGGGGGCAGTTGGAAGATGATATAAAAGGGTGTCTTGTGCTAGTGACTGGAGGGACAAGTACGAAAAAGGATCAGTGTGGTGTGTTTCTGAACACACTGGGACAACATCATGACTTCTGCTCTGATCTCTGAGTATCGCAGTACTCTGTCAATTTAAAAAGCATCCTTCTTTGTGTTCTGAAATTCTCAGAATTTGTGTTTTCCTGAATAATAATAATCATACATCTTCTAGTGTTTATGAATCACATAACACTATTTTAAATGGAAAGGGATACATTTGTACTCCTTGTCCTTACCAGATTCATGATAAGACCAACTTGAATGACTGTGAAAAATAATTATTATGCTTTTTTTGGTGTGGGGGACAAAAGGATATCTCTTTTTGAATCATTCGCATTAACTGTTGTTCTTGTTTCAATAAACAGCCAAAACAGAAGACTCAAACATGAATAATTGCTCCAATACAGCAAGAGAATACTCCCAATCAATAGCATTTCAAGGGTCGAAAATACAAACAAGAGCAACGGGATTAGCACAAAATCCCCTGAAGATGTCCAAATAAATGAAAGCTTGCTAACCCACTGAGACCTGCTAGAGCTGCAAAAAGCAGCAGACACACAGGAAATGAAAGCCCACTGGAGAGTAAACAAACAACATACCATGAGATCAGGCACCCCAAGAGGCCGTTAAGTCACCAGTGATGAGACCATTTTAATGGGGCACTAAAACTTGTTGTAAGTACCCATCTGGAAAAGATTCTTCTGGAATGTTTCTGCTTTAGAACTAATGACCAGTGACGAGTCGTCACGCCATCATCTTCCTCTTGTATCACATCACAAGTCTTCGAGTCTTGAACCTCTCATCTTCCGTCACAGGTGAGGATGGATGGATGTGCACGGGTGATGTGCCAAGCACTCATAGAGTTTGAATTTGAAGTTAGTTCCTTGTCTTGAAACTACATTTGTTTTCACTTCAGGTTCTATTACAAATTAATGAATATTGTTTGCGTGCACAAATAATTTTTTATCAGAATACCAAATATGTTTTTGATGTGAGACCTTTTCTGCCTTTTGTAATTTCCTTGAGGTTTTTTTCTTACAACTATAATTATAGTTACGTCCTTATTGTTTATAGACATTTCTGAATCATGCAGGGGCAATTGAATCTCTTTACACATTTTCTCTAATTCTCTCTCCACTCCACTGCTGCTTTGTCCTTCCTGGTTCTCTTATTGTCAGAAAATGTTCAACACAGTACTAGCAATCAGTAGTATTGATTAACATAGTGACTCGGGTAAATAAAGACTGCTCTGTCTCTGCCAACGAAGCAGCTTTACTCATCACAGCACTCACACCATTTCTGCTGACGGAGGGAGAAAAGGTGTAGGAGTTGCCGGCCCTGAAAGTCTGCGGTGTGAAATCAGACATTCTCAGGCGGCGAGGCAGGAGTGAATTCCACAAAGTGGGCAAATATTTGTGCAAACCACTTTGGAATCCAAAGCTTTGCCAAATCAGGAGTTCTGTGAGTGTCGGCTCTGCGAGGATCTGCTCCTCATCCCCGTACAATGTCAATGGACCCTTGAAATAGCAGACTTGCTGTTCCAGCTCAGTTATATCTGGATGTTTGGGTCTGAGAGGGAGACGAGTGTTTGCCCAAGTTCTTTGCTGAACAATCGCATCACCTTCCAGCTGCAGAGCGAAAGCATGGCAGTGAATGGGACCATGAGAAGTCAAGAGCATGCATCAAGTGGGCTACTTGTGGCCTTGGTGAAAAGTTCCCACTTGAGCGAGAATTAGGGTGCAGAGCCTCCGAAATCAAAGAACAGGCTGATTAGGATTTTGCTCAGGAGTCAGCTGCAGCTATAAGAACGTAAAGCTGAGTGCTCATGTCTAGCCTTTTCCTCCGTCTTCTATAAGTCTTACCGACTCTCTTTTAATATACAAAAAAACTAATTAAGAAACTATTGCATTTTCTGTCATGCTACAATCTCATGGCTAAAATGTGCAGTCATGGCTTTATTTTGCATGCTCCGCAGCTCCTCCCTGGATCAAAAATCTCTTCAAGGTTCACACTTTAACTACAGGACAGAACAAATCCGAGATTGCTGAATCAATAACACAGAGAGGGGTTTTATGATCGGGTCAAAAGACGCATTCAGTGAGTTCATGTGTCAAAAAGAGAAAGTGGGAAAAAACTGAAGGAGAGGGAGCATGGAAGAACAAGCAAAGTAAACAAGTTTGGCGTGAGCTTGCTCGAGTCACTGGGTTTAGCAAAACATTCCAATGTTTTTGAAACAAGCGGCCTTGTGAGTGCACAGGGGATGAAACAAGGGGGCTTTAAATCACTGAAGAGGAACAGTGTTGGAGGACTCTAATTCAATCATAAATATCTCAAGTGTTCACCCTCACACACCAACATGTCAAGTTAAGTGCCCACCAGTCACATGACAGCAGCACAACCAGTGAGAATAACCTTGCCAAACCTTATAAACCTTATTAATACGAGCCATCTTGAGCTGGTGAGCTGCATCGTACATATATCATCTATCAAAAGCTCATATAGCCTTATTTATTATGTTGATATAGCATGTGGTTACTGCAGGAATCAGATCTAATTACATTTCTGCGAAGATGAATAAGAGTAAAGCCACCACATGTCTCATACACAGGCTGAGCCAAATTACAGTCTTAGAAAATGATTTAATTGCTACTTGAGACTTCAAATATTTGTGTTGCATAAAACAAATGAAAGCTAAAAGGCTGGCCAGTTTATAAAGGTGGTGGGGTTTCGCACTTTCTTTTGAAAAAAAATCTTTCTTCTTGATATATAGCCTTAATAATTTACACCTAGAGAAAAACAACTCTGTGGTGTTTCTGTAATGTTTGCTTTTGGAAATGAATGTTCCCTGTTAAGTGAATTATTCGTACCCTGATGAACACATTTCATTTCGATCTTTATTTCGAACAGATTTAAAAAAAAAAAACTAATACAAAACAAATGTTAAACAGAATACCGTATTGGTAGAACACAGTATTTTTTTGTAGAAGTAGCTAGTGAGAGAACCTTAATTTAGAATTGTTTTGTCGGACTACTGTTTCCAAGTTAAACAGTTAACTTCAAGCCAACACAAACAAGATGTGCAATGCGTTAAACATGATGAGCTACTAAACCTAATGTAAAAGGATCCATGTCACAGCTAAAGGCTCTGAAAAAAGGTAACACTTTGAATTGATACTATATAAACAATAAAGTTAATGCTTTATAGATAGAATCTTTACAAATAGCGCTGTAATTTAAACATATATATATAAAACGACACATGTATAAAGTCTATAGTATAATGGAACCACAAGACAGATCTTTCACATCTTTTAGATAAAGATGATGAGGTAGAGTGAAAATACAGAATGTCCCTGGCACGTATCCCATAGTCATGTCTAGTCGAGTTGTTCTGTAATCTTATAGCGCAAACATACACAACTTACAGAGAGAAAGAGTCTGCACATGCTTTTAGGTATGCTCTGAATCATTGGCACTCACACACACAAATACTGTTTTTATGACTCTTTAAGTTGTTCAAGAGTTGCAGGTTTATCTCTTGAGACTGACATGGACTTGAATAAAATCTCTGTTATTACAGAGATGCCGTTTTTACACACGGCATCTATTGCACGTCTGTCCGTCCTGGGAGAGGGACCCCTCCTCTGTTGCTCTCCCTGAGGTTTCTCCCATTTTTTTCCCTTAAACTGTGGGTTTTTTGTCCAGAAGTTTTTCCTTGTACGATGTGAGGGTCTAAGGACAGAGGGTGTCGTTTTCTCATACTGATATTCTGCACAAACTGTGCTGTTATATTTGCTGTAAAGTGTCCTTACTGTAAGGTAATTATTATATGTACAGCACTTTGGCTCGACCAAAAATCGTTTTAAAAATGTGCTATATAAATAAAACTTGATTTGATTTGATTTGAGAGATGACAGGAAACAGTGTTGGCCTACTTTTTCATTTCCTCATGACTGGGATGGGATACTGGCACAAAAGCAGACAATTCATCTGCCTTGATAAAATAATAAGGAGGTGCTATTTATAGACACAAATCGAGCAGCTTGACCTAAATGTGAAGGCGTACTGAAACGTGAGGTGCCATCGGAGGGTTGGTGGAACATCACAAGCTTTTCAACGGTTGTCACAAGCTTTGCTCGGTTGTTTTGAAGCCACTGGGACGATCATATGATTAAACATCATAAGATAAGACGCCTAGAAAAATTCCAAGATAACTGGAGTATTGTGGTCTCAATTGTAGATATCAAGATGTAGATGGAAAATGTATTTCGTAAAAGGGACTTAAAAGTCCTTTGAAAACCATAAAATAAAAAAGATCTAAACAGGTTGGAGAAACACTTTGGGGCAGAAAACCCCAACCACTTAAATTGTTGCCAAGACCATAAATGTATACCACATCCCAACAAACAGCATAATGAGTTAAAGCCGAACAGCAAAGCAAGGCAGGTTTAAATTAAGTAGTTTGTCTCCAAAATATGCAGAACTAACTCAACTAAAGATATCAACTTTCATTTTGTGTTGATATGTAGTTAATTCTCCTGTTTTCAAACTAAATCCCTGATTAAACTCTAATAGCTGTGTCCATTCTTAGGGTGAAAGTATCTTGTTGAAGCTAATTTGCTACATGGTTGCCTGCTGCGTTTTAATCCGAAGAGATCTCTGCTGATGTCACAGTGGTGTGCCCTTTCTGACTTCCTCTTTGGGCATCCTCGAGGCGTGAAATGGCCCAGCTGGGTCCCTGTTGAGTCCTGTAGGGCCACAATAGGCCCAGGACATCTGTGTGGTTTAACAGTAGGCATGGCTTGAGTAGACCGGAACATGTCTATGGACCTCCCACCGACCCATCCTTAAGCTCCATACAAAAGCCTGGTTGCCACTTGACAATAACACATTCATGCACAAGTAGGGGCACAAAGACCCTAATACACACTCGCATTCAAACACTGGGTATAGCAAATATATTTCCGTAAATCTAAACATAGAACTGTTACATTATTTAGTGTACTTAATGTAAGTTTAGGCAAAATAGTATTTTATGATCGTAATATCTCCCCCAGCTGCAGTGCAGTTTTGATAGTGAGTTCTTATGGATATGTTGAAAAACCTTCACCAAACAATACTGGGACCCACAGATTCACCCTATTCTGAATACACAAGGCTCAATGGATGCAAATGTAAGGTGTTTGTTTTGAGGGACATTTTTGTCCAAACCACTTCGGTCCAATTTCATAAGGCAGGTTTGTGTCGGTGCTTGATCATTTATTCATTTTGTGGTCTAAAAGCAACTAACCTTTTCTTGCCAAGCTGAATCTAGCAGGGTAGCTGGGGGTGTGGTAACTCAGAATTGGATGCAATTTTGGTATTCATTTTTGGTATTAAATTTAGGCTCCACTAAGACTAAACACAAACAAGGACGGTCTGGGCCCTCTTTTTGCCTTTAGTTGGTTTTGGTGCACATGCACGCCTCTTTAAAGTTCCACACACCCCATAAAGGAAAGACTGCTTGACTTTTGTAAACATTTGAAGAAATTGCTCAACCAGTACATCTTTTTGTTTACTATTTAGTACCAGATTGAATACGTAAACTGTTATTTGCACTTTCAGCGTGATTGTAATTAGTATCTGATTCACTTTGGCAGCAACAACATTTCAAATGACCAACAGCGACTGTATGCTAAGTGTATTCTGAGAGACAAGGAACACTTTGTGAAGTGAACCAGAAACTCACCAGAAAATGTTGCTGACGCTGAATTTCACAAACAAGCAAGTCAGACAATGCATAATTGCACTTCAAAGTCTCCACCTTCCACACAACAACATCAATTTCCTCTTAAAGAGAACCCAACTGAACTTCCAGCCCACGATAGAGCTGTAAGGATGTCTGCAGGGACCAACAATGAACTGCAAAGGAACTGCTTAAAGGTCTGTGCTTGTGCCCAAAGCCTTGTTTTTCTAATTATAAGGTGATGAATTTCTGGATAAACATGTATTAAGAGCTTGTATTCAAATATTTGTCAAGGGAACACATTGTGCAAACTTAGTAACTCAATACATGTGAATATTACAGAAATGCAGCAGCTGTGTACATGTTCACACTCAACTGAAATTCCTCAACCTTGAGCTAAAGCAAAACAAAAAAAGGAAAGCCATAATTATTTTCTTATATTTTGTAGCTATGGCTTTTGTCATTGGTTGGAAAACTAAAAACTAAACTAGGTAAACATTGGAAGCCACTAAACTTAAATAGCCTATAACTCCACTTTATTGATGGACTGATCTCTGTTTTTTTATGCAATACCATCAGCTGGTAGAATTATAATGGGTATATTGAACTAATTATACAGCCAACAGTGGTGTAAACATACATCAGAAATAACTTGACCTTGATGCAATCCATGCTTAAATCATACTGTAATCATAAAGGAGTGGCAGTAGATTATAAATATAACTCTATTGTGTAAAGACATGACATTTAAAGAGACTGTTAAACAATATCCTGGTCACGTAAAACCTTTTAGTGCAAGGACAGGATGGTGCACACATATGTAAGTGTCAGCTGGGGAAAAGAGAACATGTCAGCATAAGTGACGTGGAAAAGAAAAATAATGAATGTGCTGAGTGGTGTTGACACAATTCAGTGAGCAGTTACTGCTGAGTGCTGTTTCTGACTGATCAAAACCTTTCTTACTGTTTTTCCTTCTCTTGAGTAATTGACTCATGAGTTCCATTTACCTAAAAGTTATTGTTGCGAAACAGAGACCCTCTATATGATTTCATATTTTGTTGATCACATTGTATATATGTTGACCACTGAATGTCTATAAGAAAAACGTACCATTGTGCATTCTTTATAGCTTTAGATAAGCCTGATTTTCTGTCATCATGGTATTAAACTTTACGATACGATTTGAGCCCTTAATGAATGGAATAACTGAAATATTTTGTAGGCAGATGTATTTGTTGCCCTCTTCCTTTCTTCCTATCTGTCCTGATTCAGGATGCCCTTTGACCTGTCCAACCAATTTAAACAGAGCAGAATGAATACCACTCATTCCAGACCCTGGTATCTACTTCTGAGCCTTTCCTGAGCGACGATGTCCATATTACACCTACCTCGGACAAATAAAAGGCTACTTTAAGTGAACTTTTTTTTTAAGGTTGTTGAACTACCAGTATTAAATGAATAATTCAACAAGATAAGTCTTTAGGGCTTTACTGTTTGTAGCAAGGGAGAACTTTGATCTATGTTTTCTTAACAAACAAACAAACAGCTATTAACCACGAGCTGATGAAAAGGCTGAAGGTCTACACTTGTGTGCAGCCTCAACGCTGCAGTATCTGTTACTGTCTTGTTGGAATGTCATACCTCTGGCCTAAAGGAAGGGATCAGAAAAATGTCTGCTGAAAGTTTCAACCCTTGAAAGCGATCACTGCCTAAAGAAGAATCTTATTTAAAAAGAGGTTGATTTAGGGTGGGTCTGAGGACAATAGCCAGACAGAGCAGTGCGCTGTGTGATGATGTCTCCTATAGACAGTGTACACAAAGACTTTGAGTGACAGCTGGGTTTTCTCAGTGGATAAACTCAGTGTTTTCCCCTTTAGCTGTAAACATGCTTAAATATGTGGTGTAATCACAGTGATGACAAGGGTGGGAAATGTCAACAAGGCTATTGGGTTCCAGGATGTGTGATGCTGCACAGAGCTGACATGCAGTCTTTGAAAGGAAGCCTTGAGTGCTATTAGCTAACAATCAATGCACCTACCGCAAACATTTTCATCTGCATGTATTATACTAAATAAATATCACTTCAAGACCGTTCTGTCACCAAGAAGGTTTCTTATTTTTTTTAAAAACATAGTCGTTTTGAATTGGCTTATTTGGAAATAGCATATGAACATACAGTAGGTATTGTCATAAATGAAAACTGTTTAAAGTGTCAGACAATTTGATTTGAAAGCTTTTAACTACATGTGACCACGAGCACACAGACTTAAAACACTCACTTCTCTCCTGGTACAGTACACTGTGTTCCTGCACTTTATGGCTGGGAACACACATGCGAGAATTCACACACAGTCATAATGGTTAAGTTACACATGCATTTCCTGTTAAAGCCACAGCATTCTGCCTACATCGTGAAGAAAGAGCACAAATGAATAGCTGATAAATGAGTGACAGGAGGGCTGTAATTAGATCCTGTCATAATTCTTTGACCCACTTTTCCACTTTTGCCTCTTTCATGTGGGACAGGGAGCTATGTGGCAACAGCCTGAAACATCCTGCTGGATATTTATCACCTGGTGCTCTGTACTTCAAGAGAGAGGTTAGGTCACAGGGCCCTGACCTTTATTTTCAAATGGGAAAATGATCTGACGACTTTTAACAAGAAGCTCACCAGCACCTGTTCTGACTTGGAAGTTGCTGAGATATCAAACATAATGCAGCGAACATCATGTCAACTGTGAACTTTAAAAATTATCTCACCTGACTTAAAAAAAACGTTGAAGCGGCCTGATCTTGGCCATCTGAGGCCAACCATCCCTTAAGTGCAGCACTGTTAATCCACTTTCTTTGCTGCTGCTCTTGTATGATAGAGGGCTATCTGTATTATTTAAAAGCAAGATAGCCAGGGAGTTGGACGTCTATTCTGATGCACTCAGTCCTGCAAGTGTAAAGGCAGCTCATCAGTTATACATGGGCAGAACCTAGTTTTCAAGCTTCTGTGGCAGAGGCAGGTAAGAAAGAAGTCTTATATGCATATACATGCACATTTACTGATACTGAAATACCTGACGGCACATAAAGCACAGGAAAATCAAAGTATGACCCAAACCTCACAATTATCGGAACTAGTTATTGCCTATTTCGCCTATTGCTTGGTTGCAGCATCCCAACACATCCAAGACAAACGAAATATTGATCTTATTTGTTGGAATCACTGTTGCAGACGCCTTGCAGCTGCCTTTTGCTTTCTAATACAATGACAATGCAGTTTCCCCGCCCTGTTCTGAATCTTAAACTCCACATGCATGGACTAAACTACAACTGAGGGAAGCGGAATAAAATCACACATTCACATACAAATCAGAGTCAAACAAACATGTACTGTGCAGACATACACCGGCGTCAGTCAGTATCACTCACCTGCTTGATGACTCTCTCGAGTAGGCTTGCTGAGTTTATCTATGGCTTTAGAGGTGGAGGACTTTATGTGGTCACTGAAGGACCTCTGCAGCAGCAGCAGTCTCATAGAGCGAGACATGCCGTTTAGCATCCACCCAAATGTATCTACGTCAGACCTTGTCCCTACACCTGCTCCGGATCAGATCGATTATTTAGCGTTCGTGTCCTGTCAATCACACAGCTCCTATTTGTTTTAAAGCTCGGTTAAAGCATTCAATCATAACCTGACTAGTTTCTCCATCTAACTGTCTCTATCATCTATAGTGGTCTAGGTTCTGCCTCCTTCTCTTTCTCACTCTGTCTTCCAGTCTGGACTGAACACTCCCGTCTGCTGCAGTGAGCATCAGTGTGGTAGCTGCTGGGGCTCATCCAGCTTGTGCTGCAATGCTCTCATATTCTATTCTGCCTGTGTGTGCGCGTGTGTATGTGTGGGTATATATGTGTGTAAGTGTGAGTAAGTGCTTTCTGACACAAACTCCAGCACTCTCTGTGAATATCTAAGCGGTTTATAGTCACGACTTCCATCTTCATCTCTCTCTCTCCTTGTGTTTTTTTTTTTTTTTTTTAATCTTGCATCTTTTTCTGTCTCTGTCTTCTGTCACCTTCCTCCTCTCATCTCCTCTGTTTACACCTGCCCTTCCCTGTCTAGACAGAGTGCATCAATGCCAGTTACATAACCCGTTGCCCAGGCAGCCTCTTATTATAAAGATTCACTTGTCCTTGAAGCAGCTAAAGACAACACAGAAGTCGAACCAAAAGACAGGAAGTGATGATGAAGGAATGCTAAATCACGTTTGAGTCACCCAGAAAGAGCTGCAGGATCACTGGATGGTTTCCAGAGATTGTTGATGTTGAAAACATTTTGGGGTGTAAAGCTGGGCGAGAAAATAAAATGTCACAATATTTATAATCTAATAAATCAATAACTCTATTGCAGACTGGACTACTGATGCTTTCAGAAAATATTTATGTGTGGACTTTTTATATATATAATAGTTACGTGGTTTAAAATAGTGGGTAAAGGCATATAATAGAACAGCTTAAAAAGTCTGGCAAATTCTGAAAATAACATCACTGTACTGTAATGCAGGCTTCAAACCAGGAAAAGACACTCATCAGTATTAAAATATCAGAAATCTAATAAAATATCTTATCTCCTATCACGATATAACATCAATATGGCCCTGCCCGATAGAGATATGTCCCAAAAGGAAACTGAGCTGGCAAGCGTAAAAAAAAAAAATGCTGGGGTTTTAAACTGTGCGCTCACTGGTTCCTCCAGCACCACAGAATCCTCTCAGTTATTCCCCACAGACAATAATCACTTTCCTCATCCAATCAGCCATGGTAAAGGGTCCGACTCTTCTTACTGTAAATACATTGTGGTAGGAATAGAGTATGCAGTGCACACTTTCAAACACAGGCTCACAAACACAAAAAAATGCCATTAATTATCTAGAAATCTTTAGGTATATCCTGTAAGCCTTATGTAACAAACATAAGCTACTGAGGGGACAAAAACAACTCGATGGAATCCACTACTTAGACTGCTGCTGTGATCGGATTATGCTGATTTGGCCTCTATTAAGCAAGCCCAGCTCCCTGGGGTCTACGAAGAAGCTTAGTCATGGGCTACTTACTGTGTAAAAAACAGCCACTTCAATATCTAGACTGAGAGATAACATAATTTGCTCTAATACACATGAATACATCTTACATTATAACAAAGACGTTTTTATCCCATCATTAAAGAATAAATAAATAGTTTCCCTTTGTGGTGTGGTGTCCTGATGAGGGAGATCTATACACGGTGAGACGATTTCTTAGCTTTGATTCAAGTCAATATTTGGTACAATCAAGAGGAGACACACGTTTTGTTTTCACCAAACAACAGTTCCAGTATCACATAATGTGTTTTTTAAGTCCAAAATAATGAGCTGACAGGGTAATGTTTTATTTTGTGCAATGAAGTAGCCAGCATTTACAGAATTTAAAAATACTCTATGTGTGTGCGTTCATACAGTATGTGCGTGTAGCAGTGAGCCGTATGAGCTGTTCAGATTGCCCTTCATTACATTCCACACTAAGCTCACACTTGAGAAAGTCAACCAGTCATGCTAATTGCTCCAGCAAGTGAAGGTAATGTACCCAGCATTGGCTTATTGCACCCTGCTGATAGCATTGTGCTCATCGCGGCCAATTGACTCATGGGCCTCCTGAGGTTTGCTGAGACTGATAAGGATTAGATTCCCGCGTCTTTGCTTTTTCACCACCCTGTCGTCTGCGCTTCTTCAATGGTGGAATCGCCTCTTTAGAAAGGTTGTAAATGGGGATCAAGATGGGATAAACAAACAGCCCAAAAAAGTATCACATTTTTAGTATCCTCTTTCACACCTGTTCTACTCGCATGACATCTGAATCAGATGATGTGTTTTATGCATCCGTGAGTATGTGCGTATTTCAAGACATGCAAGCATCTGGGTCAGTCTTCGTATCACAACAACATATCAGTGTACTTTCCCTCTCACTCTGTCTGGTGTACCTGTGATAAGGGGGCACAAAATAGACTGTAACCTGGATATGAGGGAAAATGTCCCGAAGGGTGGAGAGGGAAAAACAATGGAGTTCTCATACCTCAGGAAGGAAAGTCTGGCCAAATGCCCCCTCTGTCAAACAAAGGTGCAATGTGACAGGAGTGTGTACCTACATCAAACTCCACAAAACAGAGGCTGGAGAGAGTTACCTGCCAACACACTGACCTAGAAATGAAGATAGAGGAGGTGAGATATGACGGCAGGTGGGTTGTTTCTGGGAGAACTTCCAACAATGTATATAAACGGTATGTGAGAATCTTATCAAAATGTCTGCGAAAAACAAATACTTCTTTACAGCACGGCCAAAAATGTGTCGGTATGCTGAAGCATGTATGTGTGGGTGTGCCTGAGTTTGACTGTATTTGTGTGGGAATCTTTTTGATGTGACCATCTGCTTGAAGTCTTACTCTATACTATCAAACCTAAACTCCCTCACTGCCCCACTTTAACATTACTCCATCCTGACAGTCTAATACCTTCATAAGTGTGCCAGGTAGATCAATAACCAAACACAATGCTTACAATAAGATGTCAGACAACCAGACATCTCAAAATATCAAAACACAATAGTGACTATAAATAGCTTATCCAAACAATCCACATCTCTTGCATGTTGTAGACAATCGCTCGCCCAGCACGCAGACGAGGGGTATAAACCAGAGCCTGCTGAGCCAGGACTGATTAGTTAGTCTGGGGACGGCGTGGGCATCTCACACCGTCAACACTGGGAGATTTACGATCCCTTGTTTACAGATTAAAGTACTTACCAGTTCATTTCAGAGGAAGCATTAGTTCAGGTCGGTAATAAACAAAAAAAATGTACCTATAAAATGGAAATCACAAGAAAAAGGAGACACCTGTGCAGAAAAAAAAGCATTCCTTGTTTGCTTGGTAAGCTCCAGACACATTTATCCCTGTAGTTTGGAATGCTAATCTACTCAGGGAAGGCTTTTTATGTAACAAATAACACTGAACAATTTAAAGAAAACCTACATGTATTAATATATGTACAGGCCACATGATTTATAATGGTGTGCCGATGACCAAAACAAAATGCTTTCCGAAGCGTCCCTATACTGTAGTTAACATGCAAAAAATGGCATTAAATATTTGTTTTAAGTGTTTGTATTGAAAATAAATTGAATAGAATTTGAAGTTTAATAGCAATAAAGCAGGAGCACATTGAAAGTAAGCAAAACCCCAGAAAACCCAGTAGTAGCTCAAGAGAAATTAAATACATATTTGAGGTTTCCCATTTATATTGTAAAAACCCTTGCAAAACAGCACCTGGATCTAAAGGACAAAACAAATCAATCACCCATGCAGTTACTCATTGAAGATGTTTTGTATACAAAGGAAACACATGGTGGCTTATTCTTTCTATAAAAAGTACTACATGGTTTTCATTCACAGTGGGTGATTAAACACATTCCAATCTGTAGAAAAATAAAGCTAAAGTAAGAATAATGACGCAAGCCATTTAAAGGCTGCTTTCTTTGGTATTGGGGGGGACTTTTGTTGTTGTAACTGGGAGTTCAGCAAGCTGACTTCCTGTTGTAAATTCCCCTTCATGCAGTGGCTTCCTGTTAAGAGTAACATAGCTAGGAAGATGGATTCCCCCAAATATAGGTCTCAACAATTATAAAGAAGCAAAGAGGTTTCTGAGTTTGGACTCAAATAAATTGCTGATATGATGGAAATTAAGTGTGACACTTATTGTGATGATAAATCAAATCGAAGTTTGAATAAAAATAAGCCCAAGATAAAACACTCTGTCAAAACTCTTACTATTTCAAACTTTGTGTAATTCTAAATAGGGCTTTAATAAATTACAAATTAATTGAAATTGCTATACGGACCAGTGCAATAACCGAATTGCAAGAGTTGCAATATTTGTATGTGTCAAAATATCCTTTTGAAAGTATTTATGTGCTTTAATGATGTCCCGGATACATATCAAATTCTACAAGTTTACGAAAAAAATATTTGCATGGTACAGATCAAACTATGATCATTATAATATATGTTCCAATTAATTGAGAAAAATGATTCAAGAATAATCCTTCCCACGTGAATGATGTCATCATTGCAGCATCAGTCGAAAATAATCTCAACAGCATCTGTTTATCAATATGTGGCATCAAGCATTATACAAGTATAATGATTTTCTAAGGGCAACAGCTTAATATTCAGTTGGAAGTGTGAAATATAAATTAAATGAACTCTCCACACAGGAAGTGAGGGAGAGAGTGTGTCAAATGGGACAGGAGAGGAGGGGCTGTTTGGGGGGAGGTGTTGATGCTGGCATAGACTGAGGAGGAGGAGGGGGGGGGGGGCTAGGAATGTGACCTTGCACAATCGCAGCGACTCCTGTACTGTGGAGGGGTTGCAAAAAGGTGGGATAAGCCAGATTCAATCAAAGAGCAAGTATGAACTACTGTAACACCAGTCATGAGCTGTATTGACTTGGCTCCGGGCAAAGGGTCCTTCATTAGATCTGTCAAAGAACCTTCTCAGATGAGAGCAATGTCCTCAAAGGGCGTGTTGCTGCAGGGTATAAACAAGGAGAAAGGAGCGCGGGTCACAACTTAGGAAAGCAAGTCTTTTAGTATGAATGCTGAAATGAATTTATCTGTGACAGTCTCTAAATTAAGTGGAAATTGGTGTGGAAATAGGCCCACTTAGAGGATTGATAAAGCAAAAAGCTCAATCACAAGATCTCTGGATAAACAGGAATCTCAGACACCATCTGTTGCTGAAAAGACTGTTAGTTGTTTACCCTGGTAATCAAGTATATATCCAACATTCTTCAATAAACAATCAGTTTAGTAAGTAAGATGAGAAGATTAAGAGCACTCTCGTCTGCAAGCCAAATGTTGAAAGGATGATTATCTTGGCTTAGCATCGACTGGAACCAGGCAAAACAGCTGGCCTGGCTAGCACCATAGTTGTGTTTTCTACATTTCTGTTTGTATAACAATCAAACAAACTAAGCACAGCTTGTATTTCCAAAATGTTGACATTTAAAGTCATTTTAAATTATATATTTCCTTTGGGTACACAGATTTGAGTTGTTTTCTGGTTATTTAAAAGATGAGTAATGGTCAAGCTGATGCACCAACAAATAGGATCTTTCAAAGTGTGTAATAATATGATGACAAATACTGGGATATCCAGAGGTTAACACCCAGGCCACGTGTCACTTTGTGTATGTGAACAGTAAAAACACAGCTGCATTTAGCATCAGCTTTAAATACCAGTAACACAACCTTGTCACTGGATTTCCAAGAAGGGAAGGGTGGTGAGTAGAAGGGAAACGAGGGATAAAAGAGAGAAGGAAACAAAAGAGGAGAGCCAGACAGACAGAAATGATGAGACAACTTGTTCACAGGAACCACCAAATACCTAGTCTCGGAGTACGCCGCCCATACAGGACCCCTCTGAGGGTGCTAAACCACTTCCTTTTTCCTCAGTTTTCTTTTCCTCCACCTACATTCTAGGCTAGTACTGTAGACTATGAGGCCAAGAGTCCAGGTAAAAGGTCAGGACTGAAAACTGCTGCCGGTTGGAAGTCCATCATTGTGTTCTGTTTATGTATTCCCACTGCTTTATATTTAGATCAGGAAGGCGCAGCCTGGTGCCTCTAACCTCAGCCACAATCAGGGAGAAAAAACCATATACCATTTTAGAACTGGGAATCGCTGTGAGCTGTTAACAAGCTCCAACACTGGTGAGAGAGAGAGAACTAGAAAGAGACACACAAGAGAGAGTTACACCTTCAGATTTTTCTGTTGCGAGTTGAGAAAGTTTGTTTGTAGCCCTTATTTAACCAGGTGAATCCCATTGAGATCAACGATCTCTTGATGTCAATTGCTTCCTGTAGCTTCAGCAAAACCAGTAACATTTTTACAGTTCAGGTAAATAATCTGTAATCAATAATGATTGTATATCACTAAGCCAAACAACATTGCAGGATTTATTTATAAGTGTTTATGACATTTGACAACTGAAGACCATGTCAATAACTTTTTATTAATACACAGTTGGCTGTGTAAAGTTGAACTAGAATTACAAACTTGTATGCCTACACCAAACTTTTAGGTTGCTGTTCCTATCATCCACCTCCCGCATCAGAAGTAGAGGTGAACCAATAGGGTCAAGTGTTTGGCTTGTTTGGTAGGACAACCGAAATTCAATCAATAATAAATCGATGTGAAATGTCTCAATGTCATGTACTGAGTCAATCTTGTATTTTTATCCACCACAGAGTAAAGCATTACAATTGAATATGAACAAGTTTCCTATCTTTTCTCCTAATCTGTCCTCTCTCTTTCTCACACACAAGGTAAACCTGTCAACGTCCAGGATGAGAGGATGTGAGGTCACAGAGCTAAACAAGCTGCCTCTGAAGATAAGCACTGACTGATTTCAAGACACCTCCATATAAATCTGCCTACACGTTTACCACATTTAGTATGTTCAAGCTTAAGACATCATTTGAAAGCTCAATAACTTTTCTTTCTCAAACCTTTCTTATTGTATGAAACAAAGAAGAAAATAAGACATTTGTAGTTTTCTCTTTTGCTTTATGGACCTCTCCATTGTCCATCAGTTTCCTCAATATGATCAGCCAGGAGATTTCCACAATAGACTTGAGAATGGTGACATTGAGACGCCTAGCTTCTAAGGAGTTCATTGGAACATATCTATAATCATGTTTACATCAGCCTATACCATCATACAGTGTAAATATACACTTTTTAAATCTGTCAAACCAACTACTTAAGTTTGATTTCAATATCGTACATGTGTATCAACTCACCCAGCACATTACATGCATCATCTCCTCGACCATGCCCAACCGATGATAAAGATCGTCATGCAAACTTGATGCATGACGGTCCTAATCATCTCCAGATGCTATGAAGTATGGAATAAGTTATGTCATTGCCATTCCAGTGCATGAGCACGCTGCAGGCCTCGTGGGGCTTAGGCTGCGTCACAGGAGCTCCATAAAAACACTTCTAAACAACAGGTTGTCAGTTGTAACTGCATGTAGACACATCCTCTTCGTGCAAAGGAAAGCTGTGACACTGACCACTCACCAAGGTACACCCAGCGCCGCAGGGAGGTCATCAACTGAGCCATTACAGAGAATCGGCTGTGGAAACTTCTTGTTGATCACTGGTGTGCTTCCGTTGTCACAGAGATAGTAAAATTAACCATGAATGAGCTGTCTTTCATGGCAGAGCAGCAGGAGTCTTAAGGGCATGGTGTGTGATGTAACACTGCAACAAATGTGTCATTCCCAGGGGCTTAAATGTTGGAGATACAGAGGGGGCTTTGAAGTGTCTCAATGAACACTGGGCTTTGTACTTCATCAAGTCCCCCAAAAGTCAGCCAACTCCCAATCGTACCCCCCCCCCCCCAACATCCAGAGTCCTGGGTTCCATCACACAGGCCCAGAGATGAAGGTTACATAACTTGCTTACAGGAAGTCAGACTGATTTAAATGAAGAAAAATGAACATGAACATTTGAGTCCTTTGAAGTAGGCGCAGTGCGTTTTTTGCAAGCTTTAGCGCGCTTGTTGAGTAGGCCAAAAGGTAGCGCTCAAAGATACACACACACACACACACACACACACACACACACACACACACACACACACACACACACACACACACACACACACACACACACACAACACACACACACACACACACACACACACACACACACACACACACACACACACACACACACACACACACACACACACACACACACACACACACACACACACACACACACACACACACACACACACACACACACACACCACACCCACACACCACACACACACACACACCACAACACACACACACACACACACACAACACACACACACCACACACACACACACACACACACACACACACACACTTCCTATGACATGTTTTCAGCAAGAGGCGGTAATTAGAGTGAGAGACAGAGCGAGGGTGAGTGAGGACTCCCAGCAGGATTTGAGAGAGGGGGGGGGGGGGATATGAATGCCTCGTCTCCACGTCGAACCACCTCTCTGGTATTGTTTACCAGTGGACTGACGACACAGGGGGGTGTTTAATGAACACTGCTCCCCTGCTGACTGTCTGAAAGTAGCTCTGTCCATCCATAGCTTCCTGATGACCCTGTGCATTACCGGCAGACTGCTGACAGAGAGGTCGCAGCCAATAAAGCGGGGCCAGTCTCTACACAGTGGGTGTGTTCTCACGATCAATTCGTAATAAAGTGCAAGAGGATGACGCAAGCAATGCTAAATAATGAGATTGCATTATTAATACTGTGAAAGCTATTTATCAGAAGGACGTCAGGTGAAGATTTATAACTGTAAGCTGACAAACGATACCCAAGTCAAGTCACATAAGCATGTGTGTATTTGGATGGACACATTTTAGTACAAATTCTTAGTTGTTTTCGATATAAGAATATTCTTTTGATCACTGGAACATCTCAAGAAAAGGTAAGTTCAAGATGAGGCCAAAAGGTAAATAAATACAGGTCAAGAGTTTTGGGCATCAGACACGACATCCAGTCTGGCTCTTATCTTCGAAAGGGCGACTAGCTTGATGGTTTTCAAGATGAGTCTAGGTTCTTATCTAAACTTGGATCCCGTGTCTGATAGAACCAGAGCCTGTCCTCCCCCATTCAACCCCTCCCTCCCCTTCTTCCTTCCTTGGCTCTTAATGTGAACACCGGACAAGGCTATCAATCAGAAAGTGTACGTCTGAAACGCAACAGACCAGACCTGACCAGAGCACTTTTTCCAAAAACACGTGACAAAATAGTGAAATAGAAATCTACCGATACGCAACTTAACACTAGTATTTGAGTGTTGAAATCTGTGAGTAGACTAAAGACACAAGAATGAATAAAAAAGCTAGGACTCACCAGCTTTTTCCGTCTCAGGAAGGGTAGAGGTGCTCTATGAACAAGAAGAGAACAACGATTAGAATTGAATGAGCATCATTATAAAAACATAAAGTTAAATGCCTTGATTTAGCAACCTCAAAATATGAAAACCAAGTACTTCTGCAGTTTGATGATATGGTGGTTACATTTTCAATCCCTTTGCATGTACTGCCTCCAAATCTCTGAACTTTTTTCATGTATGAGCATCAGGATACAGACAAGATTTCTGGGCGGGTTTCATGTGTGATTGTGTCCTATCCAGTCGGCCCATGAATGTGACTACAATAACCGAACAGATTATTAAGCAATGATTACAAATATCCCCATGTCCTGCCTTGCCCTCTTAAGAATGTGTTGCAGCACACACCAATAAGACACGTGTAGAAACACAATGTGCCATACAAAGAAACAGTGAGAACATTGGTCCTAAAACTCTGTAGGCATAGTTTTCCGATGCACAATCGTCATAATAACTGGTCACAGCAGATAACAAACCCAACAGAGACTTTTGAACAAATATCACATCATTAAGAGTCAGAGCACACAGCACATTCTCCTCTGATTCAATGTTGATCCAACCCTCATATAGGTAGTCTGGAGAGCAACACTGATAATATCGCACAACATATTTTGTTGCTGTAGTAGATTCCCATCATTCTACGTACGTAATATTCCCTTCTTTGGATTTGTTGTGAGTTTTTACTACTGCTTGAAAAGAGGGTTTTTAGTAAAGATGTAGCAGTCATGCTTCATATCATTGGCAAAGTGTGTGTGTGTTTGTATGTGTGTGTGTGCATGGCAGCAGTCAGTTGGAATGCAGAGTTCTTTCTTGCCTCTGACTTTTGACCTCAGGTTTCTTCGCTGACCCCCCCCACCCTGACCTGTTTTAATCCACACTCCCCTGGAACAGATCAGACAGGGCAGCGTACCTTCTCAACAGAATTGATCCACTTTCCACTTAGCCTTCGGTGTGCAGAATGTGTAAATATCCAATTTTTCTACTGATATTTTATACATAGCCTCCTCCATGTTTATTTTTGACCCTCAAGTCATTAAAGTGATGTAGCCGTGTCCTGCTGTGGCTACTTTAAAGCTTTTTAACCCCTATGATTCAGGACAGCAAAAGCCACACTGATTATCATGTTAAAGGAATAGTTTTGACATTCTGGGAAATATGCCAAAGGTCACCTCTATCTAATTGTAATTAAAATATGCCTACCACCACCCTTAAATCTCTTCTGGTTGCACAACAACCTCAAATGGACTCTTGACTGCTTTTGACCAATTAATAGTCCAGTTTCATCCAACAGGCCATAATACTATTAAACACCTGAACTTTTTAAAGAACATCCATAGACATTCATCCGTTTGCATTTTGCAAATTATTTATCTAATATATCATTCAATTGACTTGTATATAGAATCTTCTTGCACTATTTCTATTCTATTTTATTTGTATTTACATTCTTGCACATCTCCAAACATTCTCTTGCACTATTCTATGACCTATATATATGTTGCACTGTTGGAGGAGCCTGTGACCTACGTTTTTCATTGCCATATCTACAATGTAGCTAATGTGCAAATGACAATAAAGCCTTGAAACATGAAACTTGAAGCAGCTGGGATTGACTCCATTGATCTCTCTGTGAGCTGAAGGTATTCTTATGTTCCTTAGCATTTTGATTAATATAAGCTTTTTCGATTGACTTATTCCAAACAATATTTATTTCCCAAAATGAGTAAGTGAGTACACATTAAACTTTAGAAATCTAATTAACGTTGAGTAGTGTAGCTCTCTGGAATTTCTCCTTTACTTTCTGGGGTTGATAAACAGATCAAAATTAAGTTAAAGAGTGTTATATCCATTATACAGTAAATCATTTAGATTAGTACAGAATAAGACTGTTGAGCATGAATTAATTATTAAAAAGCAAATATTTGTCTCCAGGCCCTTTATCTCTTTAAGATCAAGAGAGTTCTTATATTTTATGATGAACCACCACAGGCATGAACAGTCTGCTGACATTGAACACAATGCCTTCTCTCATATGCAAGTTTGTTTTTGCTACCAAGTTGGGCGATTACCGCTGGATAAAATGTAGTCTTCGTCCCAATCTGTCTCGTTCAGATTTCATAGAAGCCAGTGGTTGAGCTTTTTGCGTATACAAACTTGATCTTAAATCTAAATCTTAAAGTGGTGCATCTTAGTCTTTATGTGTACCTTTATAAGTGTGTGAACATGCCTTTGTGTTTAATGTGTGGGCGCAAACAGCATTAATCACTTCATAGGTCACCATACAGACACAAGGTGCGTAAAATATCCCCTCTGGACAAATAGCTTTAACATTTATTGCTGATTAATGACCTATAAAAAGACACCAGGGAGAGGCCAGAGACTCCCACTCACTCCCCCGTCACCAAATCTCCAGCACAAACAGAACAACAACAGTGAGGTGAAATCAGAGACTGATTTATATTCAGTGCTGTTTCAGCTGTTGGACTGAAGTTATACTAGCAGTGTCCTCGCTGCATATACATGTGTGCAAAACAAAAGATATTCTGTAAAGACAACACTAACAACTTGTTTTGATTTTGACATTTATCAATTACATATAATAAGTTCCCGCATGCTAACAGGTAACACTGTATTTTCAAAAAAAGTGTATTAATCCGCTGATGAGAATAGTCACTTCCAAATATCTTAAATACTTAATATTTTAAATACTTAGATTATATTTAGGAATAGGCTCTGGGCTGAGTGCCAGAGAAAATGTAGGGAAGTCTGAGAGTAACAAGAGTCAGACAGATGGACTAACATCTTGCCTGGGTTTAGTCTTTTTGTAGGATTTCTTTAAAATAATAAGACTATCGGATATAACCAGCTTTATCCTTTAAGTATGTTATGACACATTGAGATTTAACCTCACATAGTAGGCTACCCTTTCTGTACTTTAATTATCAGCTACTTTTGCAAAACCCTGCAAAAAGAATAGTCTTGAATATGTGAAACAACATGTGAGGTCTGTGTTGCATTTCTGCTTAGCACTAACAAGACATTTCAGTTGACCAGTGTGCGCCCTTCCTATTGTGTAAACACCACACCACGGGTTCCTGTCAATGACCCATGAAGTCACTTACACAGTGTAAATCTCACCTTCACATAATTTTCTGTTTTCCCTCATAATAGCAATTACAGCTGAATAAATGTGAGTGAGAGACCACAGAGCTTGACAAGAATGTGAATGAATGGGTACCAGCAAGTACCAGTGTTTTCACAGCACCACGGTCACATATTTTCCCGATGGTTAACGGTGTTTCCCCTAACATGCCACAGTGCAGGTTGTCCCAGTGTGGGGTTGTTCGGGCCGTGTCAGGTGTCCACTGGGGAGCTGTAGGCTGCAGAGCTCAGAGCGTCAGCTGCCTCATTTACTGCCACTAATTTACTGGAAGTGGGTTGCGTGGGCGACACAGGGGGTATGGTATGTGTTTGCTTTACACATGTCTGTATATATATATATATATATATATATATATATATATATATATATATATATATATATATATATATATATATATATATAAGTAGGGCTGAGGGTTGTTTGGAAGCGTTAAATACTTTAGAATCACTATGTCTAAAGTTACACAATGACAAAAACATTAAACCCATAATATTCCCTTTTAAAGATACATCATGTTTACATTGAGCGAAAATATACAAAACAAAGCCTCCATGTTGTCTACAGCTTTACTTTTACCTTTCATAGATTTTGGTATTAGAGGCTACTAACAAATAAAAATGATTGAGGTTTAATACAGAGCCATTGTAACAAATACGATTTTAGTTTTCCGTCCTGGACCCAGTGCACACATTGTGTACAGCTGTGTGAACACGTTGTTCTGTGTGAGTGAGTTAGTCAGATATGTTAAGCAAACCATTGGCATGTGGCTCTTGCACAACAAATCCCAGCAGTCCACCATGCCTCTCTCAACCCCCCCACCACCCTCTCACCTCCGGCCTCCCTCATGCACTACAGCTGCAGTAGGTGTATGTGTGTGTGTGTGTGTGTGTGTGTGTGTGTGTGTGTGTGTGTGTGTGTGTGTGTGTGTGTGTGTGTGTGTGTGTGTGTGTGTGTGTGTGTGTGACCACCCATGGTCTGTCCTGGCCAAGGATTAGGGGGCTCAGGCTAACCCAAACCTTTTTCTCCACCACTTAAAGCAAATGGCTAAATTGGTGCAGATGGCTTATGGTCAGGTAAGCTGGCGGCCCCGGCACTAGACGTATAAGGTAACTGTGTGTGATAGCGGAGGACAGACATTGTGTGTGTGTGTGTGTGTGTGTGTGTGTGTGTGCACGCCTGTCCAGGGCCTTTGGAGATGTTATCTGGAGCTCATTTCTGTTTTTGACTGGCATGAATGTGCTCTTTCTGCCCTGCACTTATACAAGAATTTATTCTCCATGCTCCGTCGACCCCCGAGTGCACGTGTGCAGAGAAACGTGGGAAAAAATGTCATTGTAGCCTTCAACCCCCCCCCCCCCCCACCTTATACTTTCTCCCCGCACGCCCTTTCCACATTTTAATAGTTTCCATATGTCAAAAAGTGTGTCAACAGGAAGTGATGTGATGACTTGGTGTAATGATGCGTTGGAACATTTCCTGTAGAAGATGTATATTAGTGTCCAGATGTTGGTTTTAACCGATATTTCAAAAGAAAACAACTTTCTAGGAAATTTGGTGAAATGTCTCAGTAACATGTACTGACGTCTTGTGTAATGCTTGATGCCAAGGTGAACATATTTTTGAATTGGTGCACTTTTGGTCTGTTGGAGTAAGTTGTGAAGAGGTTAATGATTTTACCATACGCACTGTGTACTCAATTACACACACAGAGAACGTCAGCTGAGGCCAGGTTCTTCCGCTCGACCTTGAGTTGTGAGATATGTTCTGTGTGGGGCAAGGTTGGCTTAAAAAGAGTGAGAAAAGTGGATATGCACACAGATAGACACATATTTGTCTTTGTTTACAAGAGTAAGCCGAAGCAACAGGCTTCTGGTTTCGGGCAGTGTCTGGTGGGGTTTAGTGCTGAGCCCCTGGAGCATACACTGTGGACTGGCCCTTGGAATCCATCACCGGAAGAGAAAAACACTTAACTTGTCTGACCAAAAGAGTCTTCCCCCCAAAAGGGAAACCAACAGATCATCCTCACACTTTACCCCTTAGGTCATCTGTGAAGGTAGTAAAGCTTGCTCTTGTGCATAAATAGAAATGTTCATCTTTATAATGTCTAACTTTAGATCAAAGCTTACCTACTGTAACAATAGCTGTATCTGCATAACCACCCCCAAAACATTTGGTTGATATTTTGTATATCTATTAATGATTCATGCATTACCAGTACTAAAAAAGGCAAACCACTAAATAATGCCATGAGAAAAAGTATAAAATTAAGTCTAACCCTTTTTTTGATGACGTATATTTTCACAAGCAAAATATGTGTTATACTGAAGTCTCTCCTTTCCACGCTGTTTTAATTCTCTATACACACAATAGTTAAATTCAGATTACAACCTCATTAACACTGAATATAAAATATAGAATCCAATCCTCATCAATCCATTGTCCACTATAGGTTTATCCTTCAGAAAAAAGCTTTTCTTTATTATGTTACCAAGAAGCTCCACAAGTGGTTTTAAACACATCGAGTCAAAAGTTTAAAAATAGATGCCAAAACAAATGGGACTGTTTTATTACTGTTGTTCTATTCCCGTCTCATTACTCTGATTAAAGGACAAAATGTGTCACCTGTTTCCTCCAAGTTAAATGTGTGGCTTATGGAGCAGAGTTAACAGGGATAAGTCTTATGATCCCTACTGCACTAACAATGCTAGCCTGTGGATTAGCCGCTGACATTTTTGGGCGAAAGCAGAGAGTGGGTTAACAACACAGAGGGATTAGACTGTCCTCTGCAGAAGAAGTTGGAGGCCCCACAGCCAGGGCTCGAGCTTAAGGACCTCCCGTCGTCCCGGGGCCGAAATAAATCGGGTCGGGGAGGATACAAATTAATTTTGGGACGAATTTGGGACGAGAGTTAAAATAAAAATACCCTGCTAACTCTACTACGAACGGCGATGAAAATGAAACTGACTGCACGTTTTGTGTAGCACACAGTTATTAAACCTCCTTGTCAACATAAACACACACAAAGCATTTAGCAACCCGCGAAATACACACACACACAGTACGTATAGCTACAGCTGTCAGCCAGCCGTACAGCTGTGATGTAACTACAATTTTTTTACCCCGGAGCGGTGCGGAGAAACGAAACTTAACTTATGAAGCAGCTTTTGACGGCGCGCTATGCATGGGGCACCCGAGAGGGGGTTTCCAGACATGTCATTGCAGCTGAGATGAGAACTCTCCATCGCATGTAGTCCTTAGCAATATGCTGCGCCTCTCCCCATGTAGGGATGGGTACCGAGCCCCGGTATTAAACGGGCCCCGGGCCGGAATTATTAAAGACAGTGGTAGAGACATATATGTCATATGTATTATTGCTACATGAACATTATGTTGCAGTTTTAGTTTCGCCAACTCCGTTTCTAATATGCAATAAGACTACAAAATGCGTCTATGATGTATTTTCGATCTTATTTTCGATCTTTCCAATCCAGACGAGAGAGCTCTCCTGTGTGCGAGGGGGCGGGGCAGTTTGTAAAGGTCTCCTGACTGTGTTACAGACTGTCATCCTGGTTAGTGGTTACTCTGGGTTCTGTCTTGAGGACAGTGTTGGATTTTGTTGTTAATCGGATGGGACTTGATTGGATTCAATATTAGAGCAACTTTCTCGCTTGTGTGTTTTTTTTAAATATATTTGGCCTTTGTTTATGTGTTTGACTGATTGACTCAAATAAAAAGGTTGATGAATTATCATCTAATGATTTGTATGATGTTTTATTTATGTTAAAGGTCACTTTGAATGATTTTAACTAATGATAATGTAGAAAAACAAATATTTTAAATTCGGGACGGTCCACATTAATTTCGGGACGGCTTAGATTGTATTTCGGGACGGTTCCGGGAGGATGGTGAAAAAAGTTAGTCGAGAGCCCTGCCCACAGCAGACACCAAGCTTACTGACTTACGAGAAGGACCGGTGGTTGAGACCTTGCAGGGTTATAATGTTGTGAGATATACTAAAGAATGCACACTCTTGACCATCTGCTTTACAGGGCACTGCATCGGCTGGTAAGCTAAACACTGAATGTTGGCTAAACATTACTACAAACACACTTTGTGGACATGAACAGTTTCACGTGTCACAATACAGATATTAAAGTGGACCTATCATGCTATATTTAAATTATATATTGTAGGGCCATACCTATATAAGGTATATTTATACGTTTCTGTTTTCAAAATACCAAACAGATCATGCATTTTAGCCATGCCTCATTTCGCTCTATGTGCTGTTTGCTGTCTACGGGTCTGATTCTGCTGACCACGCCCCCCTGCAGGAGAGGGTAGCCGTGCTCTGATCAGCTGCTGGGCTGTCAGAAGAGGGGGAGAAAAAGAGATCTCCGTCCTCCGTGTTTTATTATATAGAGTCGTTATTCATTTGTTTTAAAGCTCAATAAATAACAAAGAAGACCTTTGACCGGCACTTTTCAAATTTTGTCCGGAAGATTTCAACTTTAACGGACATCTTGACCGGCGAAAGAAACTGAAACTGAAACTCTGCCGCACGGTCCCCTCGTTCCTTGGAAGAGGCGGAGAGGTGGGTGTTTGTCATCTGCTGGTGGACTAACCGGAAGGGAATTACAGTGCTTGCCTCGACGGGGAGGGATTGCATTGAATTAAAGCAGCAGGAGCAAACGCTTGCCTCGGGGAGGGAGAAAAAAAAGCCACAGCGGAGAATAAACAGAAGGGTAACCATGGTAACTATGGGCGGGAAGTCTTCTTCGCTGCTTTTGTGGCAGACTACAGCGCCACTTACAGGCCTGGCATATGTACTACAGCGTCTCCAGCGCTTTCGAGCGGCAATGGCCGGCCGTGGCCCAACCCCACATTCCCCTGATAGGTGGAGAGTTGGCCCAATAGCCGTAGCGCCACTTCTGTGACGACATAGAAGTGTTCAAATCTGGATCAGTTTTTATCAGATCCGTTGCAGCCCCTTTTTTAGAGATTTGGGTATGGAGGAAAATAGAGAGGGTTGTGTTTTCTGATACTTGGTGAGTTCCCTGGAACACCGGGGACACATATTCATGTATAAAAGACGTACAAAAGTGCATTTTGCATGATAGGTCCCCTTTAAGCTAAATAAAAAATCCTTCCATAATTATTCCTTACACTGAAGGCAAAGCTGATCGATTGGATTGAGACACTCAGGTTTTATTTGGCAAAGATAATGCAACTTCAAGGCAACCACGAATTAAAGAACACATAATCAAAAATTAAAATGTTAACAGATGTTACAATTAAAACCCTAAATCAAAAGCTTGAATGAGTGTTGGCCTAAATTGCACCTGGTTTTACAATACATTCCTGTGTGCATGTTTCAGCATCTATGAATTTGTGTGTGTGTGCGTGTGCACGCTTTTGAGAATACATTTGGTTTGTTTGTTCCTTTTGTGATTTATGGAGGTTCATTATCATTGGGCTGCAGGGGTGTTTCCAGATGCCTGCATTATTCAGTCACCCTTAAGATTTACTGTCAACAACTAACATCATCCTACAACTATGCCTGTTACTGTCTACTTTACGTAATAGATGTGCGTTACGCTTCATTGACTCAGTGCGTGCCTTTTACACTACAAACATGTACTCGTTAGCAACGAACACAGCACAGTGATGTTTTCATGTTGGATGAAGTACTATGATTAATTTAAGTTTGGAAAAAAAAACACATGGAGCCATGAATGGGGATGAAGCTGAAAAGATTTAGGCGATTTTAGAGTATGTTGTCATAAAAACAAACAGAAAGAGTTGCCATTGAGTACAGTGGTGTCAACAAATTAATTTGAAGTTTGACTTCCACAGAAGATGCTTGAACTTAAAATGTTTTTTTGTCAAACAATTAAGCATATTTCAAATCAATTTGAGAAATGATGCAGTATGCACACTGATGCAGGCTGAAACATGTACATACACTTTTCATGATGCCATGTTTTGGCTTTGTGTTTAACTTTGTTGTTTTATGAGACTTTGCCAACTATAATAAAAAAATATATATATGTATTCTGTATTCCCTTCTTTATACTGTTCCTTGATAGTTTTATGGAATGGCTATAGCCTTGAATCTACACGATAAACAAGACTTCCTTGTGGGGGTTGATGAGAAGTTAATTTTGCACATCCTGTTCCAAACACAAGCCTTTTCTTTTTTCATACCCTCTTTTTTCAAACCCCAGCAGGTCTGTGTTTGTCTCCTTGTTACAGCTGTGCTCAGCAGAGGAGTGACCTTGGGGACAATTACACCACACAAAGCGGATAGCGTGGCCATGACTAGAGCCACTACTGGCAGCCCTTGTCGGACTGAATGGAGGTTGGCTCCATAGTTCACTAACTCATTATGGCCCTCAACAATCTTTTAGCCAAATAAGTTAGTGGAATGTAGGCAAACATAATAATGCCTGCTGCACATGGTGTTGACTATTGACCTAGGACGGGTAAGACAGAGAGTCTGGAAGCCAATTTAATGATTAATAAAAACCAGTGAAAGTAGAAAAATGTTGAGTCTTTTATCTCTGTGGGACATTGGGAAGGTGTGGTTTGAATAAAGGATGTTTGGGGACTCTGAGGCTGCCAAACCGGAACAAAGAGGAAGGACAGAGCAGAGATCTTTTAGTGACCTTAGCACGCAAACCACAGCACTTCTATTGTCTGCCCAACTACAGACAGATAAAGAGCGACGAACATTCATCATCAGCTGATAGGGAATAAAGTATTTCTGACATTTTAAAATAAAAATATCTCTCAATCAATCATCTCACGAATATCTCTTGAATCCAGACATGGAAACTCCGGACATTGGTAATCTGGTACTTTCAGAATTCCCTGTCAAACAGCGGCAAAACAATCTATGGAGATGACACAGGTTGTGTTTGGAACGCTGTTGTCATAGAGACATAATACAGATCCAAAAATGGGGTCAAAGGACACCCTGGAATGTTTACCAAAGAAGATGAGGGCAGAGCCTTCCTGGACACCATACAGTGTATGACAGACAGCCATGGTCTGTGACTTTGAGGGGACTCGGGGTCTGTCTTTCTGGTGGGAACCCTCCGCACTGAGGGTGACTGATGTGTTGTTTCCGACTGTAACATTTAGAGGAAGGTGGTCAGGGGTCAGCAGCCTCCACCCGCCTCTGTGGCTTGGCACATCCTTTGCAGCTATGGAGCTCTAAAAATAGAGTCGCATAACAAATGGTTTTGACACCACGCATACCTTAGGCGCTAAAGATTATACTCAAAGACACATTAATGATCACTAATACTGCTATGAAGGGCAATTATACAAATCCTTAAAAAAATAATACGCCACCACTACAAAAGATGGGAAATAATTAAATCACAGAATGGAATCTGTCTGTGAAAAAATATAATTACAGTTGAAACTATTTATTAAAACTGTTGAGTTTATCAAAAACTCAACAGTTTTCGGCAACACCAAAAAAACATTATAGATATGTATTGTTTCAGATTCTTAAATATGTTTATTTTTCTATTTTTTATTGTTTGATGTGATTGTAAATTGACTGGACACAAAACAGTAGGACATGGGAGAAAACAAAACATTTGACAACCTTACCTTTAGCCTGAGCAATTTTGTCTTTTGTTTCACATTTTATAGAAAAATCAATAAAGAGTTAGTTTCAACCCTAAATATGATATACAGCCAAATCAATAGACAACTGAGTCTATAAACCAAATAAAAGCCACCTGTTGCAACACAACAATGCACATAAAATAAAAGTGCAAGACACCAGCTACACTAAGCAAGTAATAAGAACTTGCCAACAAAAACACTCTGGGGCAAAGAATAGCCGTTCCACCAAGAGAAAAAACACCTGCTGTGGCACAACATCCGCTAGATGTTAGCCCCACATTCGATGCAAGAATAACAGCCACCTGCTGAAAGCTAACAATAGCCACCAGAGCCAGGATTCTATTCACTTGAACCCAATGCCTTCTCCACTGCAGAGAGGGCACAACACTGCCTAGTGAGTGTCCACTCATCAAAAACGTAAACAGTCACATAGCATCACTTCATTTTTTATCGGTGGGACAGAAAGGACAGAACAACACAAGTGTGTGCTCAGTACGATCACACCAAAGTGACAGCGAGTGCCAGGATGTGTTGGGGACAGTAAGAACACACACACGCACTATCCTAAATGTTTTTGGTTACACTGTAAAAAAGGTCCACACTCTATTCATTTAGTTTTACTTCTTGGATCTCTCCTAATAAATTACAGAAGTGTCTAGAGAAGCAATTTCTGTGTTGATGTTTCCTATAAAACAGGTTGCCCTTACCATTGTCTTGCCAAAAAGATACATGTTGTTTGCTGTCCTGTGTAAACTTGCAAATACCTCTTGTAATGATGGATGTCAAGACACGTTCAATGCAACATATGCTAATGCTTGTGAGAAATCTAGGTAGCACAGAGCCAGTGATTTGTTTTTTCTATTTTCAAGACTGTCTTTATATGTAGCACTCAGTATATTGGATTACATTCTGTTCATAGCAAAAGCTTTGTTTTCACTAAATTATAAAGTATTTTGTGTGTTTAATAACTGGATTGTGTGGGACATTTATAATGTTATAATTGTTTTTAAAATAAATGTGTTAAAGTTTATTTCTTAGAACAAAGTACTATTTTATACATTAATTAATTATTATTCTGTGTTTGAATAATGTATTATATTCTCATCTTGTACAACACAACCTTGATGTCTGGTTGAATGAAAACCTCAACCCCGGTTCTTCCACAAAACGCCTTGTGTTTACATCATTTAAAGGATTTGTATTGTCTCGCTAAAAAGATTAGGTGGGCATCCCAACACTTTAAGATTGAAAGGACTCAACAGTCCCTTCAACTATTAACCACTGCGAATCCCCTTCATGGAGTCATCATCTCTTTGGCCTCAATCAATCACCCCGCAGGGCCTCCACTGTAAAAAGCCTCCTATTAGGCGCAGTGAAAGCACTGTTTACCCAAGCTTAGTGAGTTACCTTGGGTTACTGCATGGAATGAAGGCTGTGGTAACAGTTGACCACAGACATCACACATCACAGAACATGGTGCTCTGTTTCCCTAAAAGTAACCGTCACACATGCATGAAATATTGTTTTCCTTCGAGACAGCATAAGAGTTGTGACGTTCAACAAGACAAAGCAATGTCAACAAGGAATTGCGAGAGATAAGTCAAGAATGTGAGAATTTCATCAAGGAACACTGATATTTCCACAGGTTGCAATGTTTTGTTCTAGCTAGATAAGAGAATTGTTGTGGATCTGAAACATCCTGTTCCCGGTTTAGGGATATCTTAGGGATATCTTATTATGCATCACCACATCATAAGATAAAAACAGGTGAACACAGTTTTTTTTTTTACATTTGTGTTCAAACTATTTTAAGCTTCCTTGAGGTTTCAGTCCACTGGCTACCGGCCTTGTTCGCTTTGCCCTGTATCTGAAGGCAATAGCAAAGGAAGCTGACAAAGTCATTAAGTGAGCAAGAAGGCGGTTTGAAGACGCACGTCTCACTTGAAGCGTGTCCCCCCTCGCTCCCCCCTTGCCCTGGCTTTTCACCCGTAGAGCCCCTTTCTGACCCCTTTGTTGGGGCGAAGAGGTCTAGATCTTTGGAACCAGCTAATTATAGAGTTTAAACGTCTGCTTGGTTAAGCCCTGAGTGCCCGAGGACATTCCTACAACTGGGTGTTTCACTACAAGTCTGTGTGTGTGTGTGCTCCCTCTAAGTTTGATTTATTTAAACTTTCAAAACATTTATTTTCTATCAGTTAAGATATAATACAAAACAAATACAAATAAAAGGGAAGGAAAGAAAGCCAAAAAGGGATTAAAGAACAAATGTGAGGTATGATGTCTTAATGTGTCTATCAAGCTGTTCATAGTTAAGATATGCGATGTGCAATCTTTCCAAATGTGTCATCTCATGACCTGATGATTCATGTTTAGATATACAGTATATTGGTATATCTTAGAGATCTGACTTACCCCACTTTTAGGTATTGCTCCAAGGGCTGGGGTATATTCTGAGGTGGAAGCAGCAGGAAGGTATGGATGGGGCGGGCTTCGTGATGCTGCTGGGACAGATCCAGCCTCAAATCCCTGCGCCTTTGAAAGATAAAGATTACAATATAGGCATTACATCGCAAAAAACTGTTTTATCCCTTTTATTCAAGTATTGCTTCAAAGATGATCAAGAGCATAGTTTTATAAATGTAGAGTACACTACACAGTGCATCAGGAGGTCATTGATATAGAGCAGGGGTCGGCAACAGGCGGACCGCGGTCCGGATCCGGACCCAGACGCCGACCTATACAGACCCGGACCTATAATCAATACATTAATAGGGGAATTCAATTTTGACGGGGCGATTCTATTTTAACCGCTGCCGACAGGGGGCGAAAGAGACGAGTGAGCGATACAGGGAGAGAAACACAGAAGAGACGAGAGAGCGGCAGAGAGAAGCGGAGAGGAAAGTGAGTGAAGAGAATAATTAGCGATACAGGGAGGGAAGCGGAGAGGAGAGTGAACAGGCGTGTTAGCGGCAGACAGGGAGAGACAAATAAATACACATGGCGCTCTCCAAGAAGAGGAAAGTGGACAGTGAGAACAGAGCTTTTAACCCTGAGTGGACGGACTCATTCATGTTCATCCTGCCCACTGGGAACACAGAACCAGTGTGTCTCATTTGTTCAGAGACCGTAGCGCTCATTAAAAGTGCCAAAACGCCACTATGAGACAAAACACAAAGTGTTTGACCAAACATTCCCTCTCAAGTCAGAACTGAGGTCACAAAAAATAAGCAGTCTCAGAGCCCAATATGATCAGTCCACCAGGATCTAAATTAAAACTAAACATCGTTCCAGGGCAGGCTAACCGAGGCTAACCAATGAGCACCTGCATGTGTGTATGAGAATGGACCTGACACCATTTCAGCCCAGATTTAAACTCCTGGCGGGACAAGCTCAAGCTCAATTCTCGCACTGAATTAAAAAAAAAGTGAGTGAGGGACTGCAATATAAGAGGGAAAGAAAGAGAAACTTTAAAACTGTTCAATTGTTATGATGTGTAAAGACTGATATTGTTCTATAATCGGCTGAAACTGTTAAGTCATGATGTGAAACGGTTAACAAAGAAAAAGGGAAACTCAAGCTGCGGCTACACTTTATTTTATTTATCTAAAATTAAGCACTTTTAAGATGCACATATTTTCAAAAGCTATTTTATTTATTTTCTCCTATTTTATTTTTAAATGCAGCCTGAGAGGAACATTACACATATCCACAGTATTTTACTGTATATCTGTATAGTTCAATGTTAATTGACAATAAATATTGTTGTTTATGAATTGTACTTTCTTTATTTGATTGGCAGTCAGTTGTTGATTACATGCAGACGTTGATAAAGCTACAGGCTACTTCAATATATATCACACTAATTCATAAAGCAACTTAGACATTTTGATGTTCCGGACCTTTGCATGGGGAGATTTTCTCTAACTGGACCTCGTTGAATTTTAGTTGAATACCCCTGATATAGAGTGTCCATAGGCATTGCTAAGCCTCAAAATGGCCAATAAAGGAGAAAATACTCTAGATAAAGGACAACATAAAATATTGAATAAACATAGGAAATGTAAAATAATTGTATAAAGAGTAACAGCAGGGTAACATGCAGGTGTGTACCAGCAGCTGTCTGCGATGGAGGGTCGGCGTGCTGCCCATGGAGGAGGTGGCGCAGAGGGCATTCTCAATTTCCTGGTCCAACTGGTCCAGCTTCATCAGCAGCAACACCATTGAGTCCAAACGAGCATGCTCACGCTGAATAAACAAGACAAATCACAAGAAACAAATATGAACATTGCATCGTATGTGATTGTATGTCATAAACGTGTAGAGACACCAACAATCTGTATTCATCCTGATCAATAAGTAAGAGCCTTGCATTGCGACTCTGCCCCCATGCACAAGGTTACTTTTATTTTCCTGCCTTCTGAAGTATTAAGTGCAGGCATGGCTTACTTTCAACTGAAAGGGAAAGTACCTGAACATACTCTAAAAAACAAAGTATTACTTTGGTTGTTGTGTTGAATGTAGCCGTTATCTGAGCACTTATATTTTGATAAATCAGTAATTAAAATAATATATGCATTTTCGGTTTAGGCTACACTTTGTTGAGAAACCTCAGAGATAGCGGTCCCCTACATTTTCTTAAAACATGTCTATACTTTAATGAATGTAATAGATTTATCTGCTTCCGTGCCTGTTGGACAGTATTGCTTTTAACATAAAAAATAAAGGATCCAGTCTAGTTGGCGTAAAGGCATTACAATCTTAACCAAGTCCCTAGTTATTGGCTTTACTTTCCTTACAAATCAAGGACTCCAAAGTGACCTTGATCCAGGATGTATCAACATATTACAAATACACCGATCAGTCTTAAAATAGTCCAGGTTATTTCCCCTGCTTTTCCAACATCCTTTGCATACAGTGTTTATCTCTTAAACATATGACTTTCAGCCTTAAAACATTCCGCCCATAGTCTTTTATTCTGTGATGAAAGAGGTTTTTAATTAGCATTCTAAAGCTGCAAACACAAGTCTCACACTGACCTCAGGTGGTGTGTCTCTGGTAAGACAAGCTACATGACAACCAGCCCATCTCCACACTCCAACTTCCACTCTGTCTTTGTTTGCTATGCCTCAATCGTGAATAGTTTGATTAAATATATAAACTCTTTGCTGAAGTTCAAACACTTGTTTATTCCCTTTCTGGAGTTCTTAACAAAGTACTGTATATGTTTTATTTTCCTTCTGCCTGTTATTTATCCTGGCTCTGGGTGTGGCTCCCTGTCTGAGCTTCTCGACCAAGAAGAACCAATTACATCACACAGCCGGCTCATTAGTCCCAAACAAATCTTGTTACAATCTCCGCTAAAACGGCCTGTAAAATACTTTATAAGGGTGAGCTCATGGGACACAGCCACCGTAATTGTTGGTGCAGAGGTATAGAGTCATGTTAACATGTTAATATGATTCCTTCATGGATAGCCATAAAGAGACAAGAAAGGGAAAAGAGAGAGAGAGAATGACATGCAGAAAAAGACAGCATTTGTCTGTTCTAAGACGTGATACATTAGCAAGGCATATTATTGTTTAATGTAGGCTAAAGTAAGTACTAAACACAACCTGTGACACAGCTCATGTAGCTCAATCTTGTTTAAGTTAAGTTTACAATGGGTGTGTGCAGATGACAACATTCATACAAGCTGTGACTAATGCTAATGTGTGAGAGGCTGACAGTTTTATGGATCCTAGATAGAATCTGCATCACGATAAACAAGCTCCAGCTCGAGCTCTGCGCCCGGCTTCCTGCTCCATCCCTAATAACGTCCTATGACTTGGGCTTACATTTATTTTCCAGTTAGTGCCGAATTACCCTGTCAAAAGCAGTTCCTATTGGGTTTGCCGAGAGCAAATAGACATCGGGGGCCATGTGTGTCATGGAAATGTGTCTCAAATTGATGCATTCATTGGCAATCCTAGCTAGTGGCAGCGCACATTGTTACGTTTTGTCTCCTTGGCAAAGTATCACAATGAAACATTGTATCGTGGTAAAACAATGACATCTTTACGAGGCCTCACTGAATGAACAAAAGCATCTGGCTCGAGATGGCAATAACAACCACAAAACAGCAGAGTAAAAAACAAGTGCAGTGCAATGTCAGGCGCCTCAGTGAGGCAACGTTTCTTCGGGGGGCATTCTGGCGGTTTGGGTGTTCTCAGAAGGTTTCTTTTCTCTCTTTCCCATCTTTTGAGGTTTCTGTTACATTCCTCTTCACTTCCTGTTTTTTGAGATGGGAGACAGTTCCCACACTGTTTGAACTCTTAGACCCCTCCTTCCCCTTCCCCTGCTCTCTTTTTCAAACCCCCTCTTACACCCGGTGGCCTGCATCCCATTTTTCAGACCTGTCCATTAAACTGAGGGTCTTTATCTCTGTTGAGCTAAATATAGAAGATTATGCGTCAAACTACTATGTGCAAACACTCTGTTTAATGTAGGTTTGTCATTCATAAACAGTAACCAAAAGCATGAGGATTTGATTTATGAAATATGGAGAGAAAAGAAGAGAAAAAGCAGACAAAGAGAGCACTGAGATGCTGATGTTGCCAAGTAGTCTGCTGTCAGATAAGCGACAGTTGAGCCAGTTTGGCCCTGGGTCAGGATAAAGCCTTGTTGCTAAAACAAATAAACACAGTAACAAAGCCCAATATCAGGTTCATCTGAAGCCGTTATGCAAACCAGATGGTTTCATTTCACAAACTAAATCTGCAACAACGTGTCTCATGAGGGACATAATCATTTGTTAGTACAATTTCTTATCAGAGATAATTCGAGGTTACTGTTGCTATTGTCCACTTACAGATATTAACATCAGCTAAGTAACGACCTTCATAATAATAAAGACTGAAAAGCTTTTACTGCTCTTTATACTAACTATCTTATGTCCCAAACTCCCTTAGGGACGTTTATTTCACTAAATCACATCTTCTTAGTAAACTGGCCTCATAAAGAATGTAAATCCATCCCATGGCGATAACCATGTGGTGCTGTGGAAGAGGAGGCAGCCATCACCATATGGTGGATGAATTGCGTTGGCGCTTTCCGGTGTAATGGTTGAATTTCCCCACATAAGTACCAGGAGCCAACTTTTTGGGTTATTTAATCAAAAGGTTGAAAATCATCCTAAAATTGAAACTAGAGCCAATGGTTATAAATGGTTTTCCATGTCCGTGCAGTGGACTGCGATCTCTCGTCTTTGGCAGCTAAAGGTAATGATGTCAACTTTCGTCATTACTGAAAAGGCATCCAAGTTTTCTTTGCTCACTAAAATCTTATTATATATGAAAATATCAGGGATTACACAACTAATATACTTTTCAGGAACTCAAACCCAACCAGAGTGTCCGATAATGCATCATACCAACTTGTGTTGGTGATCGCATAATGTTACTCAGTCAGCATCATAGCTCATGCCACACACACCATTTAAGGTTGAAAAACATGATCTTATTCTACTTTGTAAGGGGGTTGCGGGAGTGTGTATTATCACTAACATGACATCATAAGTTATCTTTCATGATACATACAGAGCAACTACTTTGAAATATATTTGAGTAAGGGTAACACACACCGACTTGCCACTTCTACATGGCATCCTGCACGCTTCAGTGCAGATTATCTTGGTTTTTTTTCTACACAGAAGAAATGCATAGTATCAATTTAAAAGTCAGAACAATCGTCTTAATAAATGTTTTTGTAGGGCTTCCAAATGCAAAATAGAAAGAAAGTTGAAAACAGCATTCGATTTTCACAATGAACTCTGTTAAGAGTCGCTGTTCACAAGCGGGTAATCGTCTTCAGCTAGAAGCCATCACAAGAATCAGACTTTCCACAATATGGTACTTGTCTAAACAACATGCCTTTCTTATGCTCCTTGCATTCTAAATAATGGATTTATTGTACCAAAAAGGCCAACACTGCAAGTACTAAAAGTTAATACATACTGTGCCCATTCTCGGGCCATTGCTTTTTTCCAATGTGCCCAAATCTTTTAAACGTATTCCTACGTTTTTGGCAATATACTGTCCCTAACAACCATGTTAGCTAACAGTGTTCAAATAGTACAACATACAGTATTTTCTGGAGAGAGCTGTTTAAGCCTTTTACACCAGAGATTACTTGAGCTTCCAGTCCTCTCTGTGTTCATAGTCTCCATGCCCTTATAGGACCTTGTTTTGCAATGAGCGGTTGAGAAAGAGTAAAACATTTCACAGATCCCCCCACTCACAGATCTGTGAGCATGTGAGAGTGAAGTCATTGTTTTCCGAAACGCTTGCCAGAGTGTGGGACAAAATTAATTTGAAGGCCATAAATGCCTCTTATATGTCAGTTTATTTTCAAAAAATGTACTTAATTTTGATTTGAGATGTACCAGAATTTCAATTACTACAAAGAAACAAGATAACAATCAAATACGATCCCCTGCATTCTTTCTAAATCTATATTAAATACAGCCTTACCTTTCTCATGCGCACTTTGACCACGTCCTCTTTTTGATCTCCAGGTTCATTCGTTTCATCTAAACCAGGACTGGCAAGTTGTGTGTCACTGTAAAGATCTGTGTGAGCGGCCTCGTCTGGCTCGTCCATTGTAGAGACTGTGGCTCCTGGCCTGTGGTGTTCACTCCGGCCATCTGCCACCTCAAGGGCAGGTGACTCACTGAGGTAACAACCAGAAGCTTGGTTGCCATGGAGTCCCTCTGGTGAGAGCTCATTGACCTCTGCAGGGCATGGCGACAGGTTTTCGTTGTGCTGATCAGGAGCTGCATGTTTATCATCCATATGGGATTGCTGAACATGTGGATTTTGGATGAAATCTGAGGCAATGTTCTTTTGTGGATCTAGTAAAGGGATGTCATGTGGCTCAACGTGGCTAACTTCTGGGATAGCATCCAGTTTTGAACAGCTATTTTCCAACTGCTGGGCTATGGTTTGATTCTCACAACAAGCCAATTCTTTGGACACTGAGTTTTCATCACTGTTGTCCATCGGTTGATTTACTGAGGACTTTATGGGGTCACCAGTATCCAGTTTTTCAGTTGAAACTATTCTGTTAACTGTCAAAGAGCAACACTGACCTTTGAAACAAATATCTGATGATGTGATTGGCTCATCCCTGAATTCTGCTGCTTTCTTGCTGCCTTCTTCTTGTGCACTTTTCTCTCCCTGAGGCCCGTTCATTGCTTTAATTTCAACATGATGTTGTTTCAACGATGTCTGGTGGGAGGTTTCACAAGCATGAGCCTGATCCAATACCCGACTGCAGTCATGATGATCCTGCTCTCCTTGTTGAATGTCCCTCGAGTAATGTTTAAGTCCAGTATTTTCGTTCACCGTCATTTCTTCATCCAGTGTGTTGGTAGACTCTGAACTCCGGCTTTCAATAACTCCTTTGTCACAAAACTCCTCTACCACTAAAGTCACAATTGGTTCCATAGTTTTGCAAGCCTGTGACATCACATCCCCACTATCCATCATATGAACTAAACTAGGCAGCACACCAACAGGTAAGGTCAAACTTACATTGGCATGGCCAGAGGTGGAAAGCTTCTCTTCCTCGACATCTGGAAGGCCCTTTTGAGGTTCCAGTTCAGCAGCAGAGGACTGGTTTAATGTGGCCTCAGAGATTTCAGGAGGTCGGCTGTTACCCTCTGTATGGCTCTCCTTTGTTTCCTGATGAATTGGACATTTGCCAGGCTGCTCACCAGCAGATACAGGCAGTGGAGGCCCATTGTTTGAAGAGATAGCGATGCATTGTTGCTCTTCACGTGAGATATTATTGTCATTGGAGATGTCGTGTCTTTGGCTACTCTCTTTGGCAACTTCACATTCACCATTGATAGTTTTCACACTGTGACTGCTGCTATCGGTTGCACAATAAATATTTTCACTGCACATCCCACAGTTACAGTGAAATTCTCCAGACTTTCCAATGTTTGCTATATGGAGATGCTCTGGTTCAGAAGCCCTTTGGTGAATATTAACGTCCACCAACTCATACGGGCCATGAACGGACTCTTCCTGATATTCCAGAGAAACTTTTGCATTGCTTTCCATTAGCGTTAACTGTTGTGATCCAGCTTTATCATTTACAACAGGAGCTGTCAACTCGAGTGCCTGGACATGTTCTTCTGCGGACAGTTGGTGGCAGCCCTCTGGCATGGAGGCACACCTCGTCCGTCGACCTTGTTTGGAAGCCCCTGCTCCCAACCATGGCCCCTCGCTGTCCACCCCATGACAGCAGACCAGGTCCAGATCATCATAACTGTATTGTAATCCAGAAGCGTGAGTCACATGCTCCTCCCAACTTCTTTTCCGTATGGCTACTGGCATTGTGGACAGCCAGTGCTATCCCATAGAGTTGCTTTTGATGCCAGGCAAAAATCAAGAACCAGATCTGATGAAATTGAAAAGAGAAATGGGGCAAGTTATGAGTTTACAGAAACTGAATGTGCAGATGACAATGTGGTAAATAACATTTCACTTTTTGAGTAAACAGCCAGGGAGTAGTAAATTGAAGTTCAAAAGGGGTGTTATTATACTGCATTCACAATTCCCTGGAAAGTATAAACTTTGCTGGATCTACATGATTCCTAGTATGGCTAATCTACCATGGGATAATCTTTTCAAGCAAAGCTGTTCCAATTTCACATTACAGCATTCACACTTCATTGAATGTACTTGATCTGGAACAGTTGTTTTAGTCTGAAGTTTTTTGAAGCACCCAAGAATAAAGACAACAAAGCTACCTGGATTCTGAAACATCATGATAATCATCAGGATAAGCGCAAACACCCCCTGTTTACTTGTCAACAGCTTTCACACCGTAAACTGTAACCAAACCAGTCAAATTCACACTGTTAGGTGTCTGTTTACACTGTTAGGTGTCTGTTTACACTGTTAGGTGGTCTCTAACTTATTGGGTGTTTGTTAACTGTCAATCTTTATCTATCCATACACCCACACAAATGAGAGTGAAGTCACTAAAAGGAGCTAAAACTGGAAATGACAGTTATTGTCCCTCAACAGCTGGGTCTCAACAAGCCTATAGAATCATAATGCATACTGTGGCTCTTATAACAACATGAATCAAACCAAGCTCTGCGCTCGCTTTCTTTCTGCTGTTCTAGGTCAGAATGTACAGAAATGAAAGAACACGTGGATTTAACAAGCAGGGTGTACTCAATTCAAGCATTTGCAAAATGTTCATTCATAACATCATCAAAGAAAAATAAGAATAAAGAGTATATATATCTAATCTAGTTTTAATATAGATTATTTATCATATGTCAATTTAAAAGTCTTTTTTTTTTACATGTCTAAAACTTTCTTTAGCTGTAAAAGTAATGTTTTCACCTTTTGTTTCCTCAGGAAAGGAGTCCGATAATACCAACTCCCATCTGCAACATCTGTCATGAACCTGCTCCGGGTTATTAGGTAAGTAAGGAAGGTTACATCAAATGTCCCAAAGCTGTTGCTCCTTCAGCTTGCTGTCGAACTGCCAAACTGACACTTTAATACATTTCAAATATTTAATTCTCGAGCGAAGGTATTTACTCCTTGTAAATGACTCGGTGTTAATATAATCCAGTAGCTTTGTATTGAGAAATTAAAAACAGGTGATAATCCAGCAAATAGATTATAGATCCACTATTTGCTTCCAGTACAGTTATCCAGAGATGTGTCGCAAGTTGGCTTTTCATTTATCCGTTGAAAGCGAGCAAGTTTTTATTTGGGAAATATGAATCCATCGCTTTCCAAGTGACTCGACATCCGTTTTATTTTGTAAGTAGTCCTTAGTCTAAGTTTATGCAAGACGTTTTCTGGACTCCAGTCAGAATCTTGGCTGTAAAACTGTCGGAAAAGCAGTAAAGCCCCCAAATGCAGGCAGAAAGCCGGGGAGCAGTGAAAAGTCCAAAGACAACTTCCATCTTGATCACATTAGGGTTTTTGCTGACGCTGAATGCCGAAGAGTCGGCTAGTGTAAGAGGGGCCGGGTTTTCTTTCCCCCACTCCACCCCTGCTCTCCTTGGTTCTATCCCTTTCTAATCAGGTCCCCTCCCCGCTGGTTTGACAGGGAATCTGACTCACATCCTTGGAGCCCCATCCCCCTTCTCACAACTCCCCCAGCACACTATGCGCATTTATTCACTTCGGCCGCCTCTAATGTACTCTCGCGCTTCACTATTTTAGAACCACTCTGCTTGGTCGCTCACAACTTGTCCCTTTGCTCTACTCAGTGGACTTTTCTTGCATTGCCCTCAGCATGCTATTTCATTAAGCTGTGCAAGGCTAGCAACAGTTGGTTTAGATTAGTAACAGACAGGCTGCCTCGCAAGACCTCTGGCTGCGGGCCAAGAGAGATTGCTCTAATGTTTGGCAGTTATTTTTGAGGCATGCCTAATTTATTTAATTTTGGTCATCTTGTAGCATTCTTAACAAAATACACTGGTGCTAATAAAAAGTAAAAAAATAAGTTATCTTTACAGATATGCTTTGAGAAAGCATTTTATAAATATTCTGTTACAATATATTCTAAATCCCTTTTTAAAAATGTGTTTGTCAAAAGGTCCTATATGATGCCTTTGTTTTATTAGAAACCAAAAAAACATTAAGGGACCCAAATGTCAGAATTGTGTTTCCTCATGTAGTCATTTTTTGGAGCCTCGCGAGATAAAAGGCAAAGCCAAGGATATTTACACAAAATGACACTAATACAATTCAAGACAAACGTAATCGGCTAATTTTGTTTTTGTAGTTAGATTGAAGCAGGGTTGTAAAACAATTTAATATTTCACAGACTTCCTTTTGCAGAGCCAGTTGAAAACCTTAACTCTAGATTTCCATATTGTCACCTAATGGTTACAAACTCAAGCTAAGACCAAATGTATGAAGACTATTTTTTCCCTAGGGTCAGTTGCACAAAAAGAGGAATGCGGCAAAGCAACAGGGACAATACGAGCACAAGAGAACTGAAATGAAGCCCCCTTCCACTATCCCTGCAACCCTGGCCTCTAACCTCTGTGTCGTCCAGATGTGAGGTGAGGCTCTGGATGAGTCTTTTCTTAGGGGTCTAGCTGGGAAAATGTACTCTGTCGTCAATGTTGGCTCTCAAGGGACACAGATGGTCGTACTCAAGGAGAAGGATCCAAGTTCAAAAAGCCTCCTCTGTAGCGCGTCACATGATGCGCTCTCTGTGGTTACGCGGAGTGCAATGTAACGAAGTGCAGATCTCTTTGGTCACAGTAGCTTCTATGTGGATATAGCTGGTGATTGAAGTGCAGAGGCCGACACAGAGCATGACTCAGGCTATCCACTCATTACCTCCTGTGGACATCCAACACAGGCCTGTAATCTAAAATGCTAGGCTCTACCCACTTACAATCACTGTGCGCAGCCACAGGGCAACTTGTCTACGTCACTATCTGATCCTTCAGTGACACTGTGCAAACACATGTTCAATCAACAACATGTGTTAGACTAAATACCCATCAGCAATGTCCCTAGCTGCGGTTGTGCGTGAGCTGCAAGAGTAACTGAAGCATTACAATTGGAACATTAAAACAAAATCTAGCTTGAAAAATGTCTTCATTCTATACAGCCAGATTGCAAACCCTTCAGTTGTGATTTTATGGATATTTGACGTTGAAATTACGTTAAAGTTATACCAAAAAAATTATATCACAGGGGGTCATTTGGCTTTATAGTATACTTATCTTTTCCCACTGTGCCTTACTCCCACAACATTTGACTATGACTTCACAAAACCTCATTGGATAATAGAGGTGCAATTTTATCTGAATTGTTATTTTTTTGATAATGTGTGTGCTTTCTATTTTGGAATGTTAATGACGATGTACTGTATGTGAAAGTCAGTTCAGAATATTTATTTTCCTTTAAGAGTCATCGCTACAGTCCAGACTCTGTCTAGGCCCGCATCACAGAGGGCGAGCATGAACATTGACACAGGCATGCAGCATCCTTTGCTCACATGTTTAGAGCAGTTACATCCATGGTTAAGAAAGACCCATTCATGATTCACCCTATAATCCCCCACTGTTCGACCCCTCGGCTTCTTAAGTAGAGCAGTGAGGGTCCAAAGGAAACAGCCTCACATTCCTCACTGATATAGTTTATTATTGGAAAAATAAGCCAGTCTAAATCATGGGCATTGAAGAACAGACTCTTTGCCCATGTAGGAAAATGTAGGTGACGCTTATAGGAAAAAAAACGTGTCCCTCCCATAACTGAGTCATTTTAAGTCCTTGCATACACAAAGACTGCTTTGAGAAGATGTTTTTAGAAGATGTTAAACCCATTTTTAGGCTTCTTTAAATAACTTCTTTCTACTGTACTTGCCTACTGGTTATGCAAAGTTGTAAAAAAACGGATCTTCGGTTCATTTACACTAAAGGAAAAACTAATCATGAAATAATTTAATGACTGATTTTAAATGCCATTTTCTTAATGTCTTCCATTTTTGTAAAGCACTTTGAATTGCCTTGTGTTGAAAGGTGCTATATAAATAAACTTGCCTTGCCTAATCAAAATGCCAGAATCTCATCTGAAGATCTAAAATGAACATCAACCAACCACACCAAGATCATTGCAAGCCTTTCCTGTCACTTGCTGTAACCTGTGGTTAACAACTCCTTTTGAAAAGAGTCATGCATGTTTAACTGACAGCATTTAAGGCCTGGGTGGGAACTTGAGCAATTGCAATATTCCTGAATGAAACATCCCAATGCAGATGATGCTATAAAAGACAGTTCAGGGCTCCAATGGTGTCTAAATTAAGAAATGTTTTTCAATCATCTGGGTCTAAATGCAAGACGTAGTCGTGGGAGAAACCGAGGGGGTCTTGGCTACTGGCCGAGGGTTATAGTGGGACCGGTACCGTGGGAACAGGAAGTAAGAGTTATTGAGGATACAGACCATAATAATCTCCAGGCTAAAATAATCAAATGTATCTTCTTGTGAGAGGATGTCTGTGTGTGCGTGTGCGTGTGCGTGTGCGTGTGTGCGTGTGTCCGCTGTTTAATACTGTAACATGTTGTGCAGTTTCTTGTAAATACCAAACATCCAACTCAATTCTCTAGGGGGGGCATCCTTGTCTGGTAAAGTTCCAATTATTTTGCCTTTATTTACTATATTCAAGACACCAAATTCCTGTAAATACTTGGTTGATTACAATATCAATTTTTGTTGTATCCTGCTTTTAAGACACATGGAAACAAGGTTTTATGTTTACCATGTAAACACATCTATACATCCCTATTACAGTATGTCACTCCTACTAAAGTTCCTTTCATTTTGTCTAAACATTAAAACGTTTTTTTTGGTTGGAAGTTTTTTTTTATGTTACCAAACAACTTAGGATATAGGATGCCATATGCTGTACAGATTTCAAATCCCTTGAGGCAAATGTGTGACTTGTAATTGTGGGCTTTATAAAGAAAAAATGCCTTGATTCTCCTTCCAAATCCTTATCTTCTTTAAAACATATCGTATTGGGTGCTTTGGAATTGTGAAATGCAACATCCTTACATCCTATTCAAGCAGTCATTATATCCAAATAAAGATACTACTACTTCTGCTAAGACAATCTACCTGCATCTCAAACAGACAGTCCTATATGAATTATGGCAGGGCTAGTTAGCAACAACACCTGGATTTCATCTGTGTACTCTGACTCAAACAAATGCCTCGTAACCCTACAACCACATTTCTGCAGCCCTAAAAAGTGTGAAGGAATGCAAACAGGCATAGACATAACACTCGCATGCACATTAGCATTGAATGTGGCGGTAAGTGATTCACAGGCTGATATTCAAAACATGCGGCCCTCTGCTATCCTTCAATTGGTTTACCTAGCAGATGTTTAACTTTGCTTTTGACCTTTGCTTACATTTTGAGGAACAGATGTACCACGCAAAGGAAAATCTTGTAAGATGCACAATTTGTATAAAAATATAAGATAATCTATTGTGAAACTGAATTTATCGGCAACCTTGCGATCTCTTTTGAAAACTAAAACTAAAAAGAAATGTAGGTGCAATGTAGATACTCCAAATGATTTGCCTTATGGAATTCATCAAATCCTCCAAAGTTCAACATATTCTAACAGTTTGCATCTTAAAAGCATCTGAGGACAGAGACACATACTGTTTATCCTCTTGTCTTGTTGTTTATGAGGAATGTTTCTTGAGAGTGGACCAGACCTTTTGAGGCCAAGATGGTGACGTACTAAACCCCCGCCCAGCCGGGATTCTGCTGAACATATGCTCTGCTGGCATTGACTCTTCCAGTAGGGATCCAGGAAAACGTGTTGTCCTTGGACACCGTTACCAAAGCAGCATCAGCAGGAAATACTTGAGATGAAGAGTCAGTAGATGAGGGGCCAGGAGGAGCTGTTTCATCATATGATGAGAGAGACCTCTGAACACTTACGTTTCCCCTCCATGTCAGCTTGCATTTTGGTTCCAAATGTAATTGCCAAACATCTGCCCTTGTTCACTCAGATATCGTCACAGTGCAGAGTTCACTATACACTCACTGACACAATAACAGCCATTGTATAGTATGAGGAGAATGTGCATATATCTGTCTGAAAATTAGATCGATAGTGAGGTGGGCTGATGATCGGAAGGTTGCGAGTTCAAATCCCGCCTGGAACACCACCACTAGTGTGCCCTTGAGTAAGGCACTTAGCCCTCAGTTACTCCAGGGAGAATGTCCCTGTAATTGTAAGTCGCTTTGGAATAAGGCATCTCCTAAATTGTAAATTGTAAATTATATTTTTGGGAGAATAAACCCCACAGATCCTCAACTCCGGTGTGTCTCACTCATTAACAACGCAACACAGATCAACAAGAACGTTGTCTGCTACAGTAGCCATGAACTCGCTTGTATTTTGTTATTTGAGGGGGGGTGGATGCGTGGGCCACCCGAATAGGTTAAGGGGCCTTTGGCTTTTCTTGCCGGTGCGGGTGCGGTGCCCCCACAAATAGAATCAAATTATGTGGGAAACACTGAGGACTGTACCATAAGACTTCCGAAGTTAAATATTTACCTTCCCTTCTGGTAGGTAAATATGCAGTAGAAATCTTTATAGTGCCAAATGGGCAAAAAGGACAATAATATGCAAGGCACTTCTTCTTCAGGAAACTGTTTGACATTCCAGCCCACTCAGGAAGTGTACAGGTCAGGAAACTTTCACTATGAGGAGAAGAAACCTCTTGAAAAATATGGTACTACAAGCTGCAGAGCCACGAATAGTTACATTTTTTTTAAAATAGTAATTCGAAACAACTTCAAGCATGGTACACCAATCAAATGTGTCAGGGCAGAAACTGCTTTTTCTGAGACAAAAATAATGATGATTCCATAAATATAAAAAGGTGTTTAAAGATACAACACATAGACAAGATTCAACTAGCAGATCACTGACCTTTGCTTTTGAATAGACGTGCCTCCCTAAAGCTCTCATCACATGCAGTGCAGTCTGTTTTTCAGCAGGTATCCCTACTCAAATGTCTCTGAGCAAAGAAGAAGCCCTGTGGTTCCCCAGCAGCAGGACTATGTGAGAGTCTGTAATAAATCAAATAATAAGCATGTGATTAAGAAACTGGCTGTAATAACATGACTCAGACTGCAGATGGCGACAAAACCTTATATGAATACATGTGGGGAGATAGGGGGAGACATGTAAATAAGCAACTATCTGGTAGTTTATGTTTAATTCTACATTTGTATAGGCTAGCCTAAGCACTGTGGATAGCTTATCGTATGCACGTTAGTTCAGTACTGTTACTTAGGACATGTATAGTTGTAAGGTTAAGTGTATTGTGTGGTCATTGTTAGTGCCACTCAAACGTATTGTCAAGCCTCTCCTTTGCTCTTTCAATGTGAAACTAATTTAACGGCGAGCAATATATTAGCAGGGATTTTGCTAGGCTTAAACTTTGAGTGTCGATTTATACAAAGGAATAAGCAGCCTGTTCCAACATGACGGAATGAGAATAACTTACGCTAACAAACACATTTTACAACTTGGGCAAAGACAGTCTTAAACTGAATCTTACTCACCTTTGTGGGTGACATTGCAACTGTAGGGTGGCACAGTTAAGCTTGCAAACTTATAATCTCCTTAATTGTTGTTCATTTTAGTTAATTAAGCCTTATGTGTATTTTTAAGAACATTTTCTGCTTTTTCTTGAAACAAGTCTGGAGTCCGGACACTATTTACCGGTATTCATCCACATTACTTCGCAGTTAGCATTACTTCATTACTCCAGCAAACGGCGCCACATTCAACACGTGTGTGCTGTCTACATGCCTCCAGTCTAAAGAAAGCTATGCTGCTTTCACTGTCGCTTGTAACTTCCTAAATCCTGCATTAAAATGAACCTGTTCTGTTTTAAAAGGTGTATAATTGTCAATGTTTTCACAACGCTAGTCAAGTGGCAAATAAACTAAAACAAAAATGCAACGTGAACCATTGAAAACAACAAGAGCTTAAATTAAATTAGTCGCGATATCGCAGTATTTCTTTAAATATGATTCAAATAGTTCTGAAAGCCCTTGAACGCAACGTGAGAATTTTGGCTTCTTCCGCGTTTACCTGAAACAAGGGAGTTTATTTTATGGGCGTTAGTTTCTGAATTGAAGAGGTCACCAACAAAGCTGTATATTTTTTACGAGTGGTTTATTGTTAGAAATAGAAAAAAGAAAGCAAAAAGGGAAAGGGAAATGAGGTGAACACGTTTACCGAAAAAGGCACTTAAAGTTTTGTTTTCGTCAAAGTTAGCTCAAGTTGTTTACAATGGGATGCTGCAGCAGTACCGAGGTAAGTTAGCTACAATACAATGAAACTTATTTCTGCTTTGAACCTTAAAATCCTTACTCCAAACCGCAGAGGATTTTGTGTAGACAACGTGTGAACAATAGCGTCACTTCAGCAGTGCAGCAGCTTGTTTTACAGCAACAACAACAACTCACTGATTTGTCTGCAGATCTCGGAGCAGCTGGGAGGCAATTGCATCGCAGGAGCTACAACTAAACAGCATTAATTATATCTGGTTTAATCTTTATTGTCTTTTATTTATGCCTTGGCAGATTAAACGAGACTGGAAACCGCTGGAGGAGCGCAGCTGCACAGACATCCCATGGCTCCTCATATTCATACTGTTTTGTGCTGGCATGGTAAGTTTTTAGCTATTTGCGTTTACATTGAGTTGCCATTTAATTACGTTAACTCGACGTGTGATTTTTTAACAAAACGGCAAAGCCAAATCACAGCAGTAGATGCTGTATCCATTATTGTTTTCAGTTTTTATTGAACATTTTTACATGATTGTTGACTCATGAATGTTTTCATCATTTTGGATGAGATATATATTTATATATGATTTAATATACAAAATCGAGTCAACAACTCCCTAAAACACTCTCAATAAAAACTGATCAGGTTAACCTTCATGGGGCTATGATTGATCTCAGGGCTGTTACATTATAGGGCATTACTTTAACGTTAATATCATACAAACATCTCAATTTTTGGCAAATTAAAACTCATGTAATTTATATTTTAAATGTTGTCAAAGTAACCTGCTGCATTGTGCAATTTTGTAATTAAAATACTAAATTGTTATATTTCATGTTATCCTGCATAGTTAACATTAGCTGCTGAAATCTGTTTCATCTGCAGGCGTGTATTTGTGGCTATCCCATCGCCACAGGAGCTGCCAGCAGACTGGTCCGAGGATATGACAGTTATGGCAACACCTGTGGAAAGAATAACACCAAGATAGAGGGAGTACCTCTCAGTGGCCGGGACATGACAGAAAACAAGTTAGTCTCATCAAATATTTTCCTTTAAATATGTTGCATCAACCTCATGCTGTCCCTTAAGAAAATGTTATTTGATCTCTTTTCCTTATTAGATCCCCTACAGTGACGGAACATTTGTTTACATATTAAATAGAAATGTTGTGACCTCTTTTGCCCTGCAGTTTAGTGTTGGTGGCACATAAGAAGGCGTTCAGTATTACATGTTTGCATGCAAGGATTGCATCACATAATCCTAATCTAATTTGCCACAAACAACCGGTTACTGCATTTGTAAGCAGTTTATCTTCCGTTCTTGCTTACATAGCTGATATCTTTGAGCTATCCAGACAACGACCTACATATATTCACTTAACAATTACATTTCCAAATAGCAGTAAGATTCTCTCTTAGACAAAAGTTGACATTAAGTAAAATACATGGTTTTTCTTGCGTCCAGAAAAGTTTGATGTCAGAAGGTTATTGTAGGTTAATATCAGGAACACCGAACTTCACTGACATATGGTCACACTGTGCTCTGCTGCTTACATTTCTGATATACAATATGTGATTGAATAGCATACTTAGAGGCATTTCTTCATTTTTTTTAATAATTTCTCAATTAGACAGACAAGGTTAATGTGTTTTTTTTTAATCACCCAAACAGAATCGTCCCAAATCTTTCTCTAGTCATTGTTTATGTGAAAGTCTTTGATTTTATTTTTCCTTTTGGGCAGTTGCTTTCCATCAGCATGCAGCCTGTAGGCCCAGTTTTACTCGAACAATGGGTCATGCTTTATTGATGGGCTGATTGCCCATGGAGGCTTTGGCTAAAAGGCGTTTTGGCCACAAAGACAGATCTGTGCGACAGGATAGTAAATGTCACCATCTTTCATTTTCTGCAAAGACGAAAACAGTCCCAACTGGCATACTAATAACCAAATATACTTCTATTTTGTTCATATGGGAAGTGTTTGTTATTGGATGTGGCAGCAATTAATTTTGACCTGTTAACTAACCTGATTTTATTTTCCTTCTCATCAGGTATGTTTTCTTTCTAGACCCTTGCAACCTTGATTTAATCAACAGGAAGATCAAGTCGCTTGCCCTTTGTGTCTCCAAATGTCCTGCTGCTGAACTGCAAACTTACAATGATGTAAAGCAGTTTTCTCTGAATAACGGTGAGGAAAAAACAACTGTTTTTGGGAAAGGGTTGTCCAGTGTATTAAATCTGTTTACACATATATTTATTTATGAATAATTCTCTGCATAAATGGGATAAACATTCAATACCATTATGAATCATTGCAAACCAGTCTCAAATACTTTCATAAAACTGAACATAATCTAACTTTTTTTTTTCGGTTTATAGGATCTCATCTCTGCTCCTATGATATATCTCCAACAAGATACACAAGCCATGCAGATAGATCGACTAAATGTCCCAAACTTCCTGTCCCGCCAAGGTAATCAAGCATATCTTTTTAGGCTTTAATTAAATATCTATTCACCAACAAGTCCTTTACTTATTACTGGACAAGATAGCGTTCCTACAAACACCAATTGTTTCCTTTATTACAATAAATTGGTGTTGTTCCAATACTGTTATTTTTTATGGAAAAGGGCACATCCAGTAAGGTCGATGTGGGTATTGTCTTTTTAAATGTTGATCTGTGTGTATCTGGTATTTATAGATAGGGAACTGTTATCTTTTTAGCATTGCTATTTAGAAAAATACTCTCATTCCAATACAAAAAAGGACCAAATTAATAATGCAGATAAAGATAAGGTTCAACGACTATCCATTCAAAATAAATTAACCAATGTTTTCCTTCATGTTTGTAGTAAGTCTGTCCCCCTGTTACACCGCTGTATTCCTACGGATATCGGCTGCTATGCTGAATTCGCCCAGGCCTTCGTCACATTCGTCAGTGACAACAGCGTGCTGCGCCGGGTCGTCGCCGGGGTGATGGCCAGCAAGGAGATCATCATGGGCCTCTGTCTACTGGCTTTAGGTATTACAAATGATTACATCTAGAATGTTTTAAGGCATAGCATGAATTATTTTCATCCAATGAATTAAACAAATAATAACTCTGCTGCTCCCCCTTCACAATTGCTCATGAGGGTTCAGTAGGAAGGCTACTTCGGAAGTGAAGCTATTTTTGTCAAGGAAATAACAGGAAATGTGTGAGTGGTTGCTGCCATGGTATCCACTGAAGTTTAGCCCACAGTCATTCATTTGAGGTCTAATTCCTCCCATTGGTACAGCAAAAAGACAGAGCTGATCCCATGTGAATTGTATTTCCTTTATTTTAATCATTTGATCTTTCTAGTTTGGATTGATTGTCTAGGCAACAATAGCCGAACAGAGATTCAACCATCTGGGCTTTTTATTTAGTAACTGTTCAAATGAAATGCAAACACATAGCTATATTGAATTGAAAAGTGTGTTTAATTCATGTTTAAGATTAAGCAAAATTGTAACTTTAACAAACAGGTACCCTAAAATCTGCACATTTCTTCAATTTGAAGTTTTCCATGTTAGTTGTTTACTCCTGATCAACACTGTTTTTTGTTTTTTCAGTTCTGTCCCTGATCATGATGGTTGTCATTCGTTACATTTCCAAAGTACTGATGTGGATTCTAACCATTCTAGTAATCATCGGCTCCATTGGTAATTTTCAGAACCCTCATAATTATTTTAACACTGTTTAAGTTTTATCTTGGCTCTCTCAATTACCTTATGCCGACACAAGATGACAGCACATTCATGTTTTATTTAAACACTTTCCTATTGGTTGCAGGTGGGACCGCCGTCCTCTGGTGGCTCTATGCGGATCACAGGAAGGCTCTCGAAAATAACACCCTATCAGTATTTGGGAAAGAAGTTGCATCAGACAATGTTAAAGCCCTGCTTGTGTATTCAATTGGTGCTACAATATTCACGGTATGACTGGGTGCACAGGAACTTTATTTATGGATGTATTTGGTGATACAGTATCCTATATTATTATTAGAGAGTTGCTCTCTTTTTTACATTACACAAGGTTCATACATTATTTATTGCTAAGCAGTCAGTGGGATTCAAACACTGTAACAGGAGTAATACATGTATACCTCTCAACATTAAAGATCTATTTAGATGTGTTTCCTCCGCCATATTTCAATCATTTCTTTGTGTGAACCTCCAGGTAGTCCTCTTGCTTGTGATGTTCTTCATGAGGAAGCGTGTTGCTCTTACCATCTCCCTGTTCCACGTGGCTGGAAAAGTGTTCATCCATCTTCCTCTGCTGGCCCTGCAGCCTTTCTGGACCTTCCTCTGCCTCATGCTCTTCTGGGTCTACTGGATCGCTGTGCTTCTCACTCTCGGGACTTCAGGTGAGAGCAAAAGCTTTCAGAGAGCTCCAGTACCCGGATTTATGTGGATTGGTGTATACATGCTTGCGAAAAGTACAAAGCACACAGACCAGCCGGATCTGTTGCTCGTAACATTCCCAAACGAGTAGAATACTAAGTAGTCACTTGTGACATTTTGTCTTGTTTTTGTGGCATGACTCAACTCCCACATTTGGAATCTTGTGCCAGTCTCGTGATGTGGGAGGATGGAGTCAAATAACTTCTCTCTTCATCTCCCACTTCTCTTTTCTACAGCTCATTTTTACTAACCTTAAAACCTTTTTTGTTTGTTAATATACAAACGTAGGATATTATACTAATCATTAAAATAGATAGAAATTGCTCACACTATTTACATTTTATCCTTGGCTTGTTTGACCTTTTTTCTCTTAACGGAGTTGAACTAGTTGTTGAAATAGTTTATAAAGAACAATGTTGACAAAGTAGTCTTTCATGCGTTAAGAGTCATAGACTGTGTATATCAGAAAGATACAATCTTTTTGCCCATGATTCCAGGTAGGATGCTCAAAAGGACATGGGGACATACAGTCAATTAAAACTATTTAGATATTTTGTTTAATGACTCAATCCCATATTCCCGCTCGTTTTCCTCCACAGGGACAGCAGTGAAGAACAACTCTACGGGCTTGGTGGAATATCAGATGCAGGGGCCTTACCAGTACTTGGTGTGGTATCACGCTGTGGGTCTCATCTGGATCAGTGAGTTCATACTTGCCTTCCAGCAGATGACCATCTCTGGAGCTGTGGTCACCTACTACTTCACAAGGTACGAAAGAAGCCACAGGAAGACATTTATTATAGTGTTTTTATTGTCTCTGCTGATGTTTATTTGCTCATTCCGTTTTTAGGCTGTATAATTTAAATAATGTATTTCTCTCTTTTTAATTTGCTTAAGGAATAAGTCCCAGATGCCTGCAACTCCCATCCTCTCCTCCATGGCACGTACCTTCCGATACCATTTGGGTACTCTGGCCAAAGGCTCCTTCATCATCACGCTTGTTAAGATCCCTCGCCTCATCCTAATGTATATACACAGCCAGCTCAAGGGAAAGGTGAGCTGTTAAATTATGCAAAGTCTATTTAAAAATGCAAAAAACGGTACTATGGCTTTATGTTGAGCCTGTAAGTGGCAATCATCTGAACTTTTAAATACATACATTTTAATCAAGTTTGTTCCTTCTTTTTTCATAGGAAAACGCCTGTGCCCGCTGCATGCTGAAAGGCTGTATTTGCTGTCTGTGGTGTCTTGAGAAATGTCTTGCGTACTTGAATCAAGTAAGTAATTTCAGGTTGGTGAAGGAAAGTATTCTATTATACTGTAAAGTAGAAACAAGATCCCAAGTATTTACAGTGTACACGTCTGCATCGCTTAATTTCAGAACGCTTACACTGCGACAGCCATCAACAGCACAAATTTCTGCACCTCTGCCCGAGACGCCTTCCTCATCCTGGTGGAGAATGCCCTCCGAGTGGCCGCCATCAACACTGTCGGCGACTTTGTCCTCTTTTTGGGAAAGGTACCGCACAGCAACATATTCTGTGATATTGCCCACATCGAACTGAACTTGTTGTTTTCTAACTTGTCGTATATCTACTCTGTCAGGTGCTTGTAGTCGCCTGTACTGCCTTCGCCGGCGTCCTGGCTCTGAACTACCAGCGGGAATACACCGTGTGGGTCCTGCCCCTCCTCATCGTCTCTGTGTTTGCCTTCCTGGTGGCTCACTGCTTCCTCTCGGTCTTTGAGAATGTGGTGGATGTTCTCTTCCTCTGCTTTGCTGTGGACTCAAAGTACAATGATGGTAGCCCTGGACACGAGTACTACATGGACAAAGCCTTAATGGTGAGGGCATAAAGGGGATACAAAGGCTGACAACTAATGAAGTAACAATAATTACTTTTAGATTAAGGCACTTAAGGAATGAAGGAACCACCTTTATTAGCAGATTAGTTCTGAAGTGGTACGTAAAAGAGCATTAGGAAGAATTCTTGGCACTCATCAGTTTATAATAGACACATTTTGCCACAGCTTTTTTTAAATTTCAATAATTTTTGGAAAACGTATCTAAAACCCTCTAGTTGTCTCAGCCCTTGCCCAATAATGGAAAAATAGTTAATGGCTAGTTTAAAACAGCACTTCTGAAAGGCGGATGCTAATGATCAAATCTCACCTCATTGGGCAATAAGCGATTTAGAAAATGTTTTGCTTCAGAGTTGCTGAATCTGACTTTGAACACAGAAAAAAAATCATTTCGAATATAAAAAAAACTGATTGAAATCCAAAAAGGGTATTACCATTTTCTATATCTTGGACATTTATGAACTTTTTATGACTTTATTCTTAACAAAATACAAGAATAACATTCTTATAATTAACATGAGGGTAAAATATCTTATCTACAACGCTTTCTTTCCTTTCTCAGGAATATGTTGAGAACAGTAAGAAAAGTGGCTTGTACAAGCCTCGGGATGGACATGGACAGGAACTGAAGTCAATGGTGAGTTGGAAATGTTTTGTAGTCTTCTTCGCATGTTGCTTTATGGAAGCTGTCAGAGTCCGGTAAAAAGCAAACAGCTCCTTGTGAAATTCAAACAAAAAAAAACATTAAACTAGGACCATGTCTCATTCAAGCAAGTAAACAAGTTGAGCACACTGCGTATGTGATTGTAATACTTTGAGTTTTGTGGGTTAAAAGTGAGTTAATATTTCTTTTTAAAAATGTCTTACAGGCACGTGGAGGGACTTCTGCTTGACCAAGCATCAGAAAGACAGCAAAAAACCACTAAAAAATATGCCAAATATTAACTCAGAGATAACCAGCTTACCACTCCAGGGACAACAATAAGATAACAATAATCTTTTAAAAGAAGCTACAAGGAGCAAAAGCTGCATTGGATTATATTGAATGTTATATGATAGCATATTAAGTTTGACACTAATGGCTATAATGTTAAAGCTCTTTTAGGTTTGTGTTATTAGATAAGTTTGCTTCACATTGCAATGTTTCCCTATAACAGAGTTTTTGTTTTTATAAGATTTGAATGATATGAGCGATTTGACATGGTTTAACATGTTTGTTTTTCTTCGTGACATAATTCATGTCAGCTTTAGTTTGAGTGGTTTGGTGTACATTTTTAAATGAATAGCTAACTGTGTTTTGTCAAAGGCTATTCAAGTTGTTTTAACTTCTCAATTTTATACATTAAACAAAAAACAAAAGTGTGTTGTTTGATCTTATGTCCATATCTTTAAAACCCTGCATAAGTCTAACAGAGTTATCCTGGCAATTATACAATGAGACAGTAGGGGGCAGCTAACAAACATACACATATCAAGGTTTGAATTTGAATTTGACAGCAGCTTTAACAGGGTGTGCAAATGCAATATAAGAAATATGAACAACCAATTTGATATTTTTTCAGATGGAGTTTATAATATTCTTCTGACATTTGTTGAAGATGTCACTGACAAGTTCCTGAATCTTAAGGACAGCTGACATAAAGTGTAAAAGGTGGGGTGCTGGACAGAAATATTTAATTTAAAGTAAATATATTGGATGTAAAGTTACAGAGGGGAAGCTGCAGCAGAATGCATACAATGTTAGGACTCTCCATCTGATGTGCAAAATGCAGCACAGGTTCCTGAAGAGGTTACAGGTTGTGTTAACAAAATGAATGTTGTCAATTTAGATTATTCTTCCATCAGAGGCTTTATTTAACCTTAACACGTTATGTTCCATTTACATCTGCTCACTATCTTTCTCAAGTTCAACACAGAAACCATTGTATTTGAGAGTTAGACAACGAAACTGTGAGGTCTAACATTCACCACCTGAGGGCAGCAAATCCTCTAAAATGAATGACCCTTCCATTGTGAATCCTCATCATGCCCTTCAAACCTAATGAGAACACAATTACATTTTAACCTCATACCAGGCCTAACACGTTTATAGTTCTCTGAATCCATTTAAGCAAAAATACATTATCATAATAAATGGTTTTGCCATTTTTATTTCTCATCAGTTTTTGGAAAGCTTATTCAAGATTTCATTACCTAATTCAAATGTTATTTAAAAAAGATTAAACCTATGTAAAGCAGTTGGTTACTTCTGGGGCACTGTGTGAAAACAGTGTAGATTAAATGTATCTGAATATCCTCCACGCATCTTCTCCAGTTTTGACTTTAGCTGTACTTTTTGCAGGTATCTCAAACATACTTTCTGCAAACATATCTTGCAAATGTATGTTATCTCCATGTACAAAGGTAGTAAGATATTTGTTTACATGTTAAGTATTGAACAACCTATTATAATAGGTAAATACAAAATGAAGTGTATGATTATTTGTTTTCCCTCCTAGAATTTAAAAGTGTACAAGTACAATTGGAAGGTTACATTTATGTTAACCATAAATCTGAAACCCCATGAGTGTATCCACAATCTACTGATGTATAGATTACGGCCTCATCCCCTCCAGTTCCTTTCCAATCCACCATTGACCAGGCAACAATCGAGCCTCTAAGCGCTTAGAGGTTATTGATGTGAAAGCTCTCTGCTCACTGCTGTCCGCCTCCATAAAACACAGGAATCCAGAGGAAAACAGCTCGATGGCTAGTAGTGAGTCACACCTAAGTGATCTCAGTAGTACTTACAGAACGCTAACCATTCCTGGAAGCCTTTTGTCATTGAATAGAAAGACAGGAAAACACATTCTGCTCGAGGCCACCTCAGCAGCAAGCAGCAATATCTGACAGCCTGAATGTTCATAAATATATATTTGATTGTATCACTTGAGTAATCATGATGGTGATTATGTTCACTTGTTGTTGGGCACAAAGCAGGCTTGGACATGTGTGTGGGTTAAAGGAATGTATTGAACCTCCTAATACAGAGATCAGATTTATTTAATTATACTGAATTTTGGACACTTTTTAATATCATAACATATCCTCCTGGGACCCAGCCCATTGAAAATGTCCACTGTAGTGGACATTTTGTTAACATGCATCTCCTTTTACTCTTTTGAGCTACTCTATCAATCCCTGATGTATACTGTACAGAGGACATCCTGGTCTTTCCAGTGATATGTCATTGGTTAGAATTGCATGCTGGGAAGTTCCTCTTTCTTTTCATCCAAAATGGCTGGCATACCAAAAACAACATTTTATAGAAGCAGGAGAAGTCAAATATTGTTGAATAATTGTAATTGTTACCATGAAAATCATATATGTTCTTGTTTATTAACATGTGAGGAACTGTATAATTAGTTCTGAAAGCAATTAAATAATTCAAGTTTTCAAATAACAGCTCTTTTATAAATGTCCATTCTAGTGGACGTCAGGACCATCTTCATGGACTTAATGACTCAATATTGTTGCAGGAGACGGAACTGAAGCAGACATTTTCTGTACCAGATAGTTAAGGGATATTCAGATTTTGAGCTCTCAGATGATGAGAGAGATGAGGATTTCACTGGATAGAAGAGGGTCAAGAAGAAGGCGGGGAAAGATGCAGGAGGCTCCATGAGCGCACAGATACAGACAGAGAGACAGATAGGGACGAGCTGGAAAGACATGGCCCTCTGTGGGCCAAGAGTAGCACGTATTTCTTATTGTTGTTTTTATTTTAAGTGGAGCCATGAAAAATGAGAATTGCCTCAGGAATGCAAGCTTTGTTTCTATGAGCATGGTCAAATGGAGACCACATCCATAAAACTAGTCAAGATGACCCTACAGCCCGTGCCGACTGGAGTCAATGAGGTACTTTTCGCAGTACATTGACTACAAAGTCTTTGAAGATCTGGAAAGATTCACCAAAAACCAAACTAGTTTTTTAGTGACCAAATAAACAGCAATGTTCAGATCAATTACTTATTCATGTTTTAAATAAAGGTGAATGTATTATTGTATTAATATCACTCTATAACCATAATACGTTACATAGTCTATCTGTTAATTTTGGCTGTCTTTTCAAACTAAAATGGTCCTGACGTCCTCTACAGTGGACATACTGTAACATTTAAAAATTAAAGGGGTCCTATCATGCAAAATGCACTTTGTGATGTCTTTTATACATAAATATGTGTCCCCGGTGCGTCGGGGAACTCACGCAGCGTCAGAAAATAAAACCCTCTCTCTTTTCCTCCGTACCCAAATCTTTTAAAAACGGGTGTACAACGAGCGGATACAGATTTCCATCCGCTGTGACGTGTCCATCCGCTGTGACGTCGGCAGACCCACAGAAAGTTGCTATCAGAAACAATGCCTGACGTGTTTTGGACGTCATCTCGTCTTTGTTTACATTAGCAAGCCTCGCTAACACTCAGAGCTAACCTGTACTGTGTAGAGCACATGTGTTTAAAAAGCAGGAAATACAAAAATAACTCACCTTGTGATAAACCTGCAAGAAAAAAAGCATTTGAGCTCCATACTATTTCAGAAATAATCCTTGATGTGGTTTAAACAGGATGGCGTTTTATCACAGCAGAATTTAACTTTATCTCCGGTAGAATTCTGATCAGGCATTAGCTCCGCCTCCTCTTCTTTTTTCTTTCAAGCTAAGGACCCAAGATCCGCGTTTCTCTAACAGGGCTGCAAAAGAGGGGTTTGAGCAGTATGAGGCATGGCTACAATGGGTGATCTGTTTGGTATTTTGAAAAAAAAACTTCACAGACATGTTTTATATAGGTATGGCCCTACAATATATTTTTCAAATATAGCATGATAGGTCCACTTTAAATTAAATTAAAAAAGTCTAAATTGCAAGATGTTTTTTTAACCCTAAATAGGTAGGAAATCACAAAAAAAAGGAATTGGAAGACACTTTTCTCCCTCGGGTCCCAGGAGGATATAACATCATATATAAAAGAAATGCAGGCATGCTGATTCAAGATCTTAGAATGCATTTCAAATTAATCATATATACTTGTTTTCCCTTTTGCCCTTGTTTTAAAACCTATTTTAACACATTCTGAAAGTGCATTTTATTTATTCACATTGCATGGCAGGCACTGTATATCATCCTTTATAGTTCTCTGCACAAGCAGTATATTAAATAATCATTTGTTTTTTGAAAGCAGCTATAAAGCCTTGATTCCACTGGTAAATAGTTTACAACCATTAAACCTGCCCCGTCCCATATGGATGTCTATTGTTTGCGCTGACTCAGGTGCTGTAACATGAGCCTGCTAAGTGTATGTGTGTTTGTGTCAGAGAGTATTGACCAAACAGTGACTTCACCATTAAGATGAGCCATTCTGCCCCCTCAGCAGCTTAGCTCTGGAAGATCAGTCCTTTTCAACGGTGCTTAGTTTTAGTACACAAACAAGAATTCAACGATGAAAAGAGCTCACAGTGGAGCTATAGACATGCAAACAGAGAGTAAACCTTTTATAACAATAGGACGAAATGACTGTAAACATATTTATTAGAATAGGGGGATAAGTAAGAACACACCCATATGCCGTATGTCTTACGAAAATATATACTATTTTCCCATGATAAGGCAAAGGGACATTAAAACTAACACAATATTGAAAAAACCAAAGCTTAGGATCAAAGATAATTATTGTTTAATAAGGTCTTGCTCATTGCAAACTCTACTTGCTGATGAAGATAATAATCTGAATAATAAGTGTAAATCTAACCACTACATGGACATTGTTGTTTGCATTGTTCCATATAAATATATTATGTCTAATAACACAAATGAAGTAGGTGATCACACCTTATAAAGTAACAGTACCTCATCATACACCAGAGAGTGGAAGCGATAAAAAGAACCTGCGTCACAGACTATTGCTTATCCAAGAAACCTGATTTCCGAGCATCATAAGTGCTTCCTGCAATTTGAGGCATTTCCCATCACACTCAGTCATACTGTCTCCCCTTTTTATTGTTGGACAGCCTCCAACAACAGGCTGCACTGTGTGGAAATTAGCCACATGAGATGGTATCGCTTCACATTTCTTTGGTCCGCACATACAGTCGGAGGAAATGTGCGTGAAAATGAACCTTACATATTTACCCAGTGACTTCCCTCTCTGGCTGCTGCTGACCATTCCTGTTGCCAACACACACACACACACACACACACACACACACACACACACACACACACACACACACACACACACACACACACACACACACACACACACACACACACACACACACACACACACACACACACAGCGTGTGACTTCCTGCAACCTGTTTACAGCAAGAAAAGGGACATTTCTTTCTAGGTCAAGAAATGTGTCTTTGTCCTGTACTAATTCATTTAGTGTATTCTTTTTTTCTCTAAATGTGTTTACATGTGCTTCTCTGTGCTGCATGTTTAACTGCATGTATGGTGTGGGTGTGGTGGTGACTCATAAAATATTCACCTGTTCTCCTACATAATGCAGTAATGTTCCTGCACACAGAACTCTTTGCCTACAAAAAAGCAGAGTTATAAACTCCTGACTGTCAGCCTTCTCTCCTTTTAAATTAACTCTGAACTTCCACTTGTGAAAGGTGTAGTGTCATTTAATCTAGGAATTCTCACACCTCAATAGCAGCTGCACACCCTAAGAAAATGAGAAATGATGAACTTGTGCTTTCTCAGTTCCTAAAAATATGCATTGGTAATTTTTTATATCACATATCCCCAGTTTTTTGACCACGCTTTTTCTCAAATTTAGCCCATAAATACAGAACTGAAACAAAACATGGAACTGAAATGTTCACAAAATAGGGAAACAAGAGTTTGCTGCATGCATTCAGTCTGTCCGCAAAGTATTTTTCAATGATACAGTCAAGCTAACATTGGTCAATATAGCTTTTATTTCAGCAAATCATACATACACTGTAAAAAATGCATCTGTATCATAACCTTTACACCATCTGGGCTGTGATGACAGTGTTTGATTGGTTGGGAGTGGCTACAGTGTCTGAGGTCATCAAAATGATTTGCATGTCATCATTAAACTCATGAAACAGCACACTTTAAGACGGAAATGTTTTCCTGTTCCTATAAGTGAATTGAAATTCCAAGTTAAAAGGAATGAAGGGAGCAAAACAAAAATCTAAAATCTATTGGACAGTAAGATGGCACTTTTCAGATCTTAACATGGAATTTCAACAATGGATTGATTGAAAATGAAGCCCAAAGGCAGATTAATAATTGAAAATCAACATAGGAGCTCAGATATTCAGAGGTCTGGATAAACAGTCACAGAATACGCAAATCTGGGATCAGTTTTCAGCCCAGACAGATAAACAATATAAGTTGTCAGAGCAGATAAATTACAAATCAAGCTTTTGAAACAAAGTGAAAGCAAAACAATGAAAGGTGATAATTTCTTTTTTCATATAAAGCTTTCTAAATCAAAGCTTCCTCTAGCCAGTGTACTAATATATAAAACGTTTTCAAATCTGGCAGAATCTAAGTGTTTTTATGTCTTAACTGCTAAGTATATCTGTGCTTCTCTACATTCTATCTATCATGTAACAAATGAAAAGATCTGAAATATGGCCTATGTAACACTATTGTAAGAGAGACCCAAACACAAGCCATACCAAAACCCAAGTAGTATTCGAGCTTGACAGTAAAGCCACTCTTATGCAGTCTAATGGCGAGCTTAATTCAGTCCAGTAAGCATGCCTCTCCCACAATCACCACCATCTGTCCTTACCGGAAAAAGGCACACCTTACCCTTTATCCCCCGCCAGACATTTTCTAGAGGTCTGCATGGCTCCGTGTTTTTAATACCATGCTCAAATCACGTTAAGACTCATAACTGAACATTTCAAACATAATGTTTTCTTCTTCTGAGCTGTGATGAGGTTGATTTCAAGCTCAAAGACATATTAAAGGTCAACAACATGTTTCTTTTTTAAAATCACACAGACTTGTAGCTCAAGCAGTTTATAACTATGCAAGTGCAGTTTCATCTGTACACGCTTGAGGTATTTTTTTTCCCCTCAAGCACCATTATGTTTTGAGTTCCGTAAAGGTTTAGCCTCTGGCTCTACAGACTGAAACAACATCACGCAGTATTAGACATGCTACGACAAATCTGTTTCATCTTCTGTATTCATCCAACAATGGATTAGAAAAATAGATATTAATAATATTTCCCCCATTACACCACCGGCCAAGCAGTAATCTGTCTTTCCTCTTTGCTGAGCCGTTGAGATGATTTGACTTGATTTGTGTCTCTGTGAAAACAGCTAGCATGTCGGTTCTGATTGCTATCCAACTCACACTGGGTTTTTTTGTAGCCTTAATTCTCCTAATGAAGCATGTCTAACGCTTATCTTGTTTTTCCACACAGTTACAGTCACAGTTACAAATCAAGATCAAAAGAAACCTAAAGAGTGCAATATTCTCTTATCTACATCATCAACATCCCACCTATACACAGGAACATTTGATAAGGAGTAATTGGGTGGGGGGCTGGGGGGGACAGGATGAAGGAATAAAAAAGGGAAAATCTCTTTAACAATGCGCCTCAAGCATCAACACACTCAGGCATTAGAGTGCTGCACAAAGACAGGACACACTAGAAGACACAGACTGTCCAATGAAGGGAGAGGTCTTTGCACATGTGACCAAATCCAAAGGATCGGATTGGTTGTTGATAAAGTCCTTGTCATCTTCTCTGGTTTGCTGACACACAAGTGAACAAGTGTCATTAACCAATCATATTTTATACTTAGAGAAGAAGAGAAATGATAAACGTTTGCCAGGAATATTGTTTTTTTGTCTTTTCTTTTAACTTATGAACAAACAATACACAGAGAGTAGTCCATAGGCTGATAGTACGATTAAGTATCTGCCTGGGGAGTCACCTAGAAACGTGCAGTTTGACCAAACAAACAGTTTTCTCTTTTATCTTTTTTTGTTTTAGTTTTTTGAAATTACGACAGATATTCGTCGTTGTCATCGTCGTCATCCTCATCTTCGTCGTCCTCATTGTCCATCCCGGTCTGGTATTCGAGGACAAGGGAATCTTCATCATCATCGGTGAACAGCGAGTCTCCGCTGCCCAGGTCGCCAGAAGACTCCAAAATCACGCCTAGGAGCAGAGATTAGTTGGTAAGAAAAAAGTTACTATGAGAAGATTCAAAACACTTTTATATCTGCACTTTGAATATGAGCCAGTAGGTTTAGCTTAGCATAAAGCAACCTCACATTAAGGACGAGGTTCACTTAGAATTCCCAGGCCAAGAAATACATAAACACGGATGGTAGGTGGATTCTGTTCCATTCTTTACGCTAAGATAAACTCACTGGCTGCTGACAGTAGCTTCAATATGAACAGACTGATATGAGAGTGATATCAATCTAACTCTCTGCAATCAAGCAAATAAATATAATCTGATCCAACAACAGTTTATGCAATAAATACACTGTGCTAAGTGACAGATTTCAGAAGTTAGAAAATGGTGTTGACATAAATATCTATAAAGTATTTCCTCCATGATGCCTTTGCTGCTAATCCTACCGTCTGGCTTTGTTCTCTCACACAAGCCCAGAAATATGACACTGTATTTTCCTCAGAGTTTTGCCTACCGCAGTTTGCAGGGCCATGGATGCGTGAGCTGGCCACCTCGTTGCCATAGCGATCCACACACCAGCACTGGCCGCTGCTGCTGTGACACTGGTGGGACCTGTAGTAACCCACCTCATCGCAGGATGGCAGGTACTGACCTACACATTCAAGCCAAAGCACACAGGTGCACACCACCAGTTAGGGTAACCCACAGTGTGTGTTGTTAGGGCTTCTGTGTGTGTTTCAGTGTGTGTGTCTTACCAAGCAGTTTCTTCCCCGCTTGCTTTTTGTTGATGCTGGACAGCTCTGCTTTACAAGGGGAATCTGAAAAAGAGAGACACAGGACGCTGGTTACAAACTGCAGAAGTCTGCTTTTCCAGGAACGCATCTGTTTGAGTGAACGTGTTCTCCCTTTGAGATATTCTGCTTTTGTCCTGAAGTTTGCTTTCCTGCTGCCTAAGCTTTTACAAGTGCAGCCTAGTGATTCATCTATGAATACATTTTATGTGACCAAAAACCATCATCTTTGTCCTTCGTCTCATCCAATTACATTCTAACACAATATATTAGAATGTTTGTGTTCCGTTTTATTGAATTGCTTCAAGGGAAAGTAAGCCGTTCTGATTGAATGGAAGATCTCTGTAATATTTATATCCGTTGAAGAAAAGTTTTGTCTCATTAAAACTTGGGTCTTTGTCTTTTGTTTGTTTTGGCCTTCACTTATTTTGGTTATCAAAACAATGTGCAATGTAACTAAGTTACTGCTGCAATGGTAAACAAGAAGTATGAAAGGGCAATAGACATGAGACAATCAGACAGGCGAAACGGGCCAAAACGAAGGCTAATTACTTTAAAATATTTCATTTGGAATTAAAACTAAATCCTTTATTCCACAGACAGTGTGTCTGCACAATTGCGATCATTATAGTAGATGTAGGAGCCAATTAACACTGTGGGTATAAAGGTAGGAACCTATGTTTGTGGTTAGAGGTTCCGCCGGAAGGCCATACAGTTTTTGACCACACACGGAACACACACGGAGAACACACACACACACACACACACACACACACACACACACACACACACCACACACACACACACACACACACACACACACACACACACACACACACACACACACACACACACACACACACACACACGGAGCACACACGGAGCACACACACAAACACGGGATTACAAACATTTGCAAAAGGTATTGTGTGGACCGTAATATTGTGTATGGTGAATTAAAAAATGAAGCAAGTTAAATGGACACCAGTGAACAGGAAATAAATGGACTGTATTTAACTGGAAACTTTGCATCGAACTTTTATTCACCGAGCAAACTTTGTGTGCGTCAATTACGCCAACATAGCGGATCCTCAGAGGCTTAAAGCGTTGGCTTAGCCTCTACAGTAGGTCTTAGATAAACCTGAAAATCAGTCAATTGTAATGGATGTTTACAATGGAGATACACATTGGTTAAGTGGGTCATACTTTTTATTTGTTTTGCTTTTGTCTTTGTCATTTTCTAAATAGGGTTTGGCTTACTTGGGGTTTTATTTAAGGCCTGTATTGTTGTCTGCTCATGTTACCTGTATTTTGTTATCCAAAAAAGAAAGTAGGACCAAATATTTGGATAAAATGAGAACTTCACTTTCCATGTTTACATCACAAGAGGAAGACAGAAGCTGAATCTGTATTTGCATGTTTCTCCAGGTTTGAATTCATTTTACTTTTAAATTGTATTTGCATGTGAGTGCTTGGAGCTGCCGTACCTGTGAACCTCTGGAAGCACGTGCACCACTCAGAGCTGGTTATAACTTTGTTGGCATGTGTATCACAGGATTTGAAGAAGGCGTCAGAGCACGGCTCATTCCTGTCCAGGTAGAGGCTCTTAATCTCCGATTGGTCCAGCTGGACGTCAAAGTTTGTGTCCAGTCGGGAGAACATCCAGCCCAGAGGGTCCTTACAAATAGGGGAAGCCCCGACCTCGAACTCTGCGGGGCGAAAGGTTAAAAAATAAGAGAGTGTAGATGCAGCCAGGTATCTCATGGATTATTGGGTTTTCTCTAATTCCTCTCTCTTTGTTAGTGCCACTTCACTTACTGTTCTTCTCTGGCTTCTGGATCTTGACTCTCTTAGGCATGCCATTCTCATGCAGCACTCTGAACCAGTCTCTCAGACGACTCACCACCTCCTTCAGGTCCGACTCACTGCACACTGAGAAACAATAACTCATGATTAATAATGATGAATTGATGTTTTTTGTATCCATAAGTCATGGTCAAATACAGTACATAATAAACTTGTAGGGATTCAGTATCACTTTATCAGGACGGAAGGGCTTCAGTGTGTCTGGAAGGGGCTTTAACGTTGGCTTGGACACCAGTAAAGACTTTTTAATTGAGGAGAATTTCCTATCTTGCAGTATGCAGTCATGTGTGCAGAAATGTGTACCTTTCTTCTCTGCAGAGCTCTGTTCAGGCTGAGCTGGGCAAGGACACATGCCAGGACACTTCACAGCGATCTTCTTTCCTGTGATGCATGCCTGGTAGTCTAACTTACACTGAGCCGGAGCGAAAGAGACAAGGACAGATGGGACCAGACAGAAGAGGAAGTCAAATCAGGATGTGTGTCTCTTCAAGAGGAAATGAAAAAACAAGTGCTCAGATGTCTCTATTATGGGAAATAATTAGGGTGTGGGGGTACCTTTGTGGAGTAGGAGTGGCCGTCGGTTCCACAAACAGGAGAGGGGTGAACCACAGGGCAGGGTGTGCACTTTGACCCCGGACTCTGGAACAAGCTGGCATCTTTGAAACTAGAGAGGAGATTCAAAGGATTTGATTTACACCCACACACACTTAAAATCTGACTATGCAAATGAAAATATTTCAAACAATGCAGTTGACCTGCTCTCCATCACAATGTACTGTCTTTTATTCAAACCCATTTTAGTCTAAGCATTCTGCATCCACAGTGGATTTTCTTGTTCTTACATCAATTTCAGAAACGAGAATTAGGATGTATTTGTGATTATTTTGTGATTTGCTGGCAATGTTTAGTGGTAATTGTGTTGCTGCTAAGAATGGAAAATGAGGTCAGTATGACATTACTGTCCTCTGCCCAGTCTGCAGTGTCACAGACAGACACACACACACACACACACACACACACACACACACACACACACACACACACACACACACACACACACACACACACACACACACACACACACACACACACACACACACACACACACACACACACACACACACACACACACACACACACACACACACACACCACACACACACACACACACACACACACACACACAGGCCCATTCATATCACTTGGCAGGACTTTGTGTCCGTTGTAAGGTACTGCCAGGGCTGGGGTAATTGGACTTAACAGTATTGTCGCACAACAGTCACAAGAGAGCCAGGCAACCGGTGGACCAGCTGGAACAAAATAAAACCACCCCTCTGGTGCTGTTACTTATCATGCTGCATGAATAATTGAGCAAAAAATAAATAAAATGAGGGAGGGAGTGATACAAAATTTTAATTTTGATTTTGATCCTAATCCACTGGCATTTGTGTTTCATTTTTGGCACGGATACAACTCACGTCTGTATTAAAAAGAAAGTGTGTGTGTTGGCGTGTGTGTTAGTGTGAGTGACTGTAAGCATGGTCTTACCTAACTCTCCTCTGGCTGACACAAGTGGCAGTCTTATAATCCTCAGCCACACACACCTTGTGGCGACTGCATTTGATCTTAAGACATGGGTCTTTGGCTGGATCAAGGCCTATAAAGAAACACAAACAGAGATACAGGTTCATAAGTCCTTTCAGTGTGTATTGTTTATATGTTTGCAACCAAACCACAGTGTCTTTATTAAAACAGATTCCTAGAAAGACTAAGTTTTCATGGTTGTTGTTTTCATGGTTGTTGTTGGCACTGTGTCATCGCATACTGGCAATGTCTCTATCACGAAGAACTGAAGCTATAATGCCATTAAGTATCCCTACAGCTAAAAACAGATGGAACTGGTAAGAGAGCCACTTCTGACCTTACTCTGCACTGAGTCTCATGGGTGCTCTTGCAGCAATCCTCTAACTGATCTGGTATCAGATCTCACAGCTAAGGGCCATATTTGGCTGAAGAGCTGATTTTAGATCTGTGTCTCAGGCTCTGTTGGTAAAGACAAACTAGCGGTTTCTAACCGCTTGTCAGCCTTCAGCCTTCAGCCTTGCACCTATGGTGCAGGATCTAAATCCCTCGGCTGATCTCAGAACAGTTTCTGAATAACCTCTGGTCTAAAGAACCCCTCTGTAATCCCTGAGCAGCTTTGGCAGATTATCCTGCCTCCATCCTCCAACGCAGCTCCTAATGCTATTGTTTCCATGATGTGTGTGTGTTGATGTGTGTGTGAGACACAGTAATAAGTGAGAGTGAATGTGTGAATGTCCTGGTTTGCCTGAATGTGTGTATGAGTGTATTGGTTTTTGTTTTGCTGTAAAATTATATGATAAAAGACAAGGAAAATCATAACTCAGTGGTATATGACATTTTAACCCTTATATATTCCTTTTTAATTTTATGTTGACATTCTCCAGAAAAACCTCCAGATACATATCCATATGCAGATACATTTTTTAAACAAAACTCTATAAATACATTTCAAAGGTTTGTTTGGCTGCGGAAGAGGTATGAATTATCTTTGTCCTTTCCAGTGTTTTCTGGTTTTATCACAAAGCCAACAGCACAACCACACGAGGCTCTTTTCCTCACACCCACCTTGATCGAAGGGCTTGGATGGAGTCCATGTTCCAGGCTCCTGAAACAAGGTAAAAACAAAATCATAAAAAACATAGTCCAGGTGACATCTAAAGTGAATAGAACATGACAAACACAAGATTTTTGAGCAATCATACAAACCTCCACTTCCTTTAGGAGAAAGCATTACAGAGAGAAAGAAAATAAGAAATACATTTTGATTAGGTTAATATTTCTTAATGGTCAATGACATATTGATATTATGACATCAGCTTTGTGCAAAGCAAGGGACCCGTGTGTGAGCCGATACGTGCACAATGTGCTCCTCCTGCTTCCTTAATATCACCTCATGCACATTTTTTATACCATATACACATACAATAAAGTCAGAACATCACATCAACAAAACAGGCACAGCTGTTTAAAAATGTGAAAGGAATATTAAACTTGAATGTTTTGGTTTTCAATTAACTGATTATGAAAAGCTTTGAGAAAGAACATAAATGTTTTTAGCTATTTAAAGATAAGGGAAGCAAGAACATTTCATAAAATGAAATTGGGGCAATCTAAATAATGATAAGCCAGTAAGATTAGCATTAAATTACACAGCAGAAAAACATGAATATAGATTTAGCATTGTTGAATATGCATCGGATTGAGTCTTCAGTGACATCAAAGCAAACCTTTTGTCACATTTTGTAATCGATGAAGTTGTAAATGAGGCCACTGACATTGCAGTTACACAATTGACCTTAAATATAAAAGTCCAATAATAAAGCAAATGTAATCAATAGTTGAAGCTGCAGTGATGGAGGTTTTTTTCTCTATACTTAAAATACTGCATTGTCCAATTATAGAAAAATAATCATATTAAAATGGTTATTTCCCACATAAATTGCGTTTCCTTTCCCATAATGGTTTAAAAGTAAAGTGTTTTTTAAAACCTTGTTAGACACAGTGAAGTCAAACGGTTCAATCTGTTGCCAGTGGATGAGTTTCAACAGTCTAAATAAGGATTGCATGAAGGTGAATGATTTGCCTGCTTTTAATAGGACACACCCAGGGGCTTCTGGCTCATGATGCAAATGAAACGATGTTAAGAAATAGTGAGCCGTGTGCCTTTTTAACTCAGTCCTTAGATCTCATTCACTGGTTTACTCTCAATCTCTGGTTCTCTCTCTGGGCATGTTCTCTCTCATTCTGTCACAACGATAACCTCTTCTGAACAAATGAATGTCTATGTGTGCGTGTATGTGTGTGTGTGTGTGTGTGTGTGTGACTCATTCAATTCTATATGCCAGAACAAATAGGAAGGGAGGGAAAGAGGCGAGAAAATAACATCTTATCAGCATAAATCCCACAGTGTGGCCAAGATGAGACGTGTGTGTTATCCACACAGTAAAGCCCTCTATTGTACATTTGTACATTCAATGTTGTGCAAATCTTCAGCAGGATGTTTCAAATTCAATAACAGTAAAGAGTACAATTCACACCTTGCTCCTCAACAGCAGTGAGAAATGAGTGACGCAATAGTAAAGTATAGACAGTTATCAATTATGATGCTGTAAGAAAGTGAGGAACAGTGAAAATGCCCCTTCTTTCAGCTTTAAAAATGCAAAAAGAATTAAATTATTTACCTAAGACACTAAGACACTATTGCCCTGCACAACAATTGCATTTGTAATACCAGCTGCACTACAGTAGTTAAAGGGTCTAAGTGGAGTTGAGTGAATTGGTGTGTAATGTGTATTTTTTTTTTAAAGTTCCAGTAAAGTGTGATATACTCTACTACTTCATATTGGAGCGCATGTTTTGTTTCTGGTTTGACATATTAGCAACGCATCATGTATTTTTTTCAGGACTGGGTGAAATATGGTTAACTTCCTGCAGATTTTCAGTTCAGTTTTGTTAACAGGTACGATATGTTCTCTTGGACTGAGATGCAGTTTCAGTAATGTGCAGTATGTTTCCTTTAATCTCACCCACAGAGGCAATGACAATGACAGAGTTACTGACCTTCATTATATAATATTGACGCTGTCTTTTATTTTTAAGTATATCATTGCCATTGATTCTGCAGGATTTATAATCAATACAATTCATACATTGTTCTATCAATACGTGCCGCCACATTGGAAATGATGAATATTACACAGTAGGCTTATTCACATACAGCAGGCCTAAACTGGTTACTGATGGTCAGAAATGAGACCTGAATATTAAGACATCTATGTGTCTGTATGTTGAGAGCATGTCTGGCCCAAACCCTTATACTTTGACACAAAAAAAAAGCAGAACACTCACTGAGTCAGAGAGTCTCTGTCTGTCTCACTTCCTTGCACTCTATAAGGTGAGGGTCAACTCTGGCTTTTTCTCAGCTCTAATTAAGTTATCCCTCTCGTCCGTCATTGCTGCCACATTCTGACCCTCTGTATCTCCACTATGGCCTCGCATCTGTATCACTTCTACCTCTCGACCTTCCACCTTATAAAATGGTCCCTGTTACGAAAGAGTTCAACAGTGGCCATTGGCTCTGTCTGTTTTTTTATTTAGAATTACGCACAGTACATCTTAATATAAAGAAAACATGCATACAGAAAGATTAGCAAAGATAAAGCCTAATAGAAAGGTACTTTTGTTTCTGTTTCCCTCTGGCACTGCTGACCATTGAAACTGAATAATGAGAACATTGCATTATAAGAAGCCGGGCCCTCCTGACCAGTCAAGACAACAATAGTGCTTGCGGTCTGATTTCTTAATGGAATCAACTGACGCACGCAAGCGCACACACCACACACACGCAAATACACAGAGCATATGCACATACATATACATGCTTACTCAGAAAATAAACTTGACTGTAGTGCCAGAATGTGTCAGCACTACAAAGCATCAAATAACTGGATGCATGCACTCCACAGCACATGCAACCAGCCACCCACTTTCCAATAACCCACAGAAAACCTCAAATTCAACAATAGGTCTAATGGCCTCCTGAGTGTGTGCTAAAAATAGCAACTTTTCAATTTATCTTTCCATCTCTTTCCACCTGCTCTCTCTCCTTGCAGTTTCAACCGTTTTTTCCTCATGTGCACAAACACACACAGACACAATACTGTGTGTTTGTTATCTCTGTTGGCAAACATCCTAATGTGCTTGTGTGCAAACTAATACTGCTATCAAGATAAAGTGTTGCCAAACTTGATTTACATTTAAATCAGATTTTCACAAATCCTCCCTATTAATTGTGTCCTAGTGGCTTCATTGGATCCTTGCTGCCTCCCGCTAACTTCCAACAGGAGAAATATGTGCATGTTTTCACTGTACTGGCTCTGCTTGTCTTGCTCAAGCTTGTCGCATGCATGCACGCACAAACACACACGAATACACACTGAGGTGCTTTGAAGTGGAAAAGGCCTCAAGCTCTGTACCTTCCCTCCGAAACACAAACTACACAGGACATCCGTGCACAGTAAAACACACAAAGAGAGACGAGACGAGAGGAGAGGACAGAAGAAGAGAGGGCAGGAGAGGAGAGGAGAGGAGAGGATGATGATGATGAAAAGGAGTATTCTGATCTAATTAGGCTGGTCCAAACAATTTCCTCCTAAAATCACATGTCCTATATTTTGTTTTTCCTTCATTTCTTACATTATAAAACCTATCTTTCTCCTCAGCTTATCTCCTGACTCAGGCAGTGGTTGTAGGTTGGCCAAAGTCCATAAAAGCTGAGCAGAAAGTCTAAAAAATCTGAGATGGCACCAGAGCTGCAAAAAAGGCCCCAGGCTCTCCAGCCATCCTAACAGGACGTACAGTAAATCAGTGGCCAAGATCCTATCTAGTGCACTTAGCAGGAGACCTACTTATGACTCTCGGTGAAAGATGAAAGCTAAAGTACAAAGTACATGCCTAACATGTAAAATGTAAATCACAGTAGAGCAAAGTGTTGCATAGAATACCAGTGCATGAGTTAAAAAGAATATAGCTGTGTTTTTCTGGGAGACAGAAACAGCTGTTTGTAAAACCATTACTTAGTTTGTGTGTAAAATCTTTCCTTAATACTCGCAAACTTCAAACTTGTGATTAACGTCAGTTGCGTTACAACATTTAAATGCAATGACATTCTTATAATGTGTTGCTAAAGGTGACATTTGTAGCTCTGCTCAATCAAAGCCATTCAACATTGTAAACAGGAAGTAGCTGCAACATCACAAGCTGCAACATAACTTCCAAAAATAGGTGTGCGTTTGTTTTAGTTATATACAGTGTGCATACATAGAACAATATGTTTCAGGATTAATCATTTCACAGTTCACAGTGAGAAGAAAATATCTGTTTAGGTTAGATGAAATGTTAAAATAATGTAAAAAAATACCGTTTTACATCTTTTCAGTCACGTGTCATGATGTGTAAATCATATCAAATAACATTTTATGTAGCAAGCTTATGTTAGCTTTGTCAATTGCTAATTAGCTGCAGTTGGGCTGAACATGAGAGTTAGCATGGTTAAACACCAAACTAAAATATATTAGAAAGGGCAGGTGTACAAGCTCCAGTTGTTAAAAAGTTCATATTGTAGATGCAATCAGGCAATCTACGTTTTTTCATACACTTTTCTTAATAGGATATGTATCTCAGAAGTACATTTTGCACGTTCTACATATTCACCACCATCTCGAGCAAAGCACTGTTTAGTTTATACATGGGTATATGTTTGTACAGGGGCTATGATATTTTTAACACTGAGAACATAGCTGCTTCACATGTTTAAATGGCAACACAAATACAAAGAGAAAGCTTAGTAAGTTTCCCAAGACTATCTGTCACTGCTTCTTCAGTTATTCAGTTGAATGACGGTGTGTACAATAATTTCCTCTGTGAAAGAATGTAGAAACACACAGTCACACAGATAGAATCTGGGACACAGCACTAAGACAGGAAATGACACCTCTATCTCGAATGCCTGAGCCTCAAGGTTAAAACACAGTTGTGAATGCACACACAGCCTTCAGTCCACTCTGCTCTCTTTCATCTTTCCACTCTCATTACCCTGTACCTCCTTCTCAGGTATCTTTCTATCTGTACTTTTTGTTCTGTTCTAAATGAGTTAACTATCCACTCGTTGCCACACACACACACACACACACACACACACACACACACACACACACACACACACACACACACACACACACACACACACACACACACACACACACACACACACACACACACACACACACACACACACACACACACACACACACAATCATCTAACAGTAAATAGCACAGCACATGGCCAATCACATTCCCCCCCTCCTGAAACCCTATTTGCATAATCCAAAATCCTGATCAGTAGTTGGACCTGTGGTGAGTCACATGGGTCCACCTGAGCCCCTGGGTTCATACGCTTACAGTAATTGAGATGGGCATTGAAAAGTGCAGGTTAAAATACATGTTACACGTTCAAAACATGAACATGTAGACCTACTCCTATCATTTGAAATTGAAAACAACGTTGCCCTTGCTTTAGTCTACCTCTCTGAAAGAGGGTGCTCTAACTTAAAGGAAAACAGAGCATTCATGTGTGCAGCATGGTGGTAAAACCACTTGTCAAAGCTAGTTTGCATAAAAAATGCGTTGACCATGTTATTTTTTTACCATAGCTCCTGAGCAAAAAGCCTGTTTATTATAATTTATGTTTGGGTGCATTAACAGTTGGTGCATACATGCTTAATGTAGGCGTTTTTGTGTTTTAGTGAGAATGAGTGCAAGTGCAAGCATGTACAAATCATGTCTGCTGGTGTCGACCCAGTAATCTGTGGTTAGAGGCAAGATATCCTTCTAACAAATACTCCACCTGAAAAGCTTAATTACGTTGTAATACTGGAAGGCACAATCAGACTTTTTTCCCTTGCATTTTACCGATTTCTGATAGTGATTTTCACAGTATTTTATCCACAATCTAAATCTGATGTATTATAAAGTATTAATGTGTCTCGCTACAGTAAAAATTATGTATCTTCACTAAAGGATTGATGCCCAGTGGATATAATGTACATGTGAACATCATGAATGCAGTTATTCTAAGCTGGCCAGGGGTGGTCCTGGTCAGTGGAGATCTAGGACTTTATTTGAAATATTTGAATAAGTCCAAGGACAGGCATCTATAACTACTGCACATTAAACATGCTAAGAAAGATCATTATATCAAACACAAAATAAAACACAGCTGGCCTTCTGTAACATTAAGGACAAACCAACACACTATTTTAAAAACACTGTTAACAAACTCATTGTAGCCTGCAATGAATTTACAATTCATTCCACTATAGTCAAACATTTTAGGTTTTGTATTTTATGGGAACATACATATATAAATGCAATAAAAATGTAATTAAAAAGCCACAAAAGCCTACATTTGAATAACAACATTTTATGGCAAGCATACAATGCTCCATCCAGTTTTGAACAATCACTCCAGTCACTCTGTATTTGAAATAAAATCTAACAAATGAAAGGTTAATATCAGCTGCCACTGAATGAACAAACTGGATAATGTTTAGTAGGCTACTTTGACACACATGCGGGACTGTGTTATCTGGCGACACACGCTAGCATTTTGGAGAAGGGGGAGTGTCACTATTTTATCTCACTCTGTTTTTGCCACTAGCCTACATCCCTTTGGCAGGTGTTAATCAGTCTCATCTAAAAAGCTCCTGTAGGCCTCATTGCTGCGGACTCCCTCGATCATATACCTGCCCATAATTAGGCCCTTTTTTTTCGGGGACTCTGTGGTGCCTCTCGGCCAGCTAGGCTATGTGCACTTGTGTTTCACAGAGGCCTCGGCTACCTCTGCAAAGCAAAGAGCTGCAATCGAGAAAAACACACTCACGGGCAACGATCATCCCAGTATCGCTAGTGTATTTACTGTCTCGGTGGCACGAGTCATGCACTTGTGACACACAACACAAACGGGCCCCGTGACGCTTCGCTTGGACACAACTAGAAAACGAGCAGCGCATGATCACAAACCAATGAGGGAGAAAAGGGGGGTGTGAGGGGGCTGTAAATTAGATAATGAGGAGGGAAATGGCGCTAATGATATAAACCGGGAATATGACTTACATCTCTGAATTTATCCCATCTTCCGGCGAGCCACTTATCATCCAAAAAATTGCCGCTGTCGGAGCGAGCGGAGACGTGTCCGAAGGCGACGGCGCACACACACAGCAAGGCGACGCTCAGCATCTGCGGAAACACAACAACAGCACGGAGAGAGGACATCCGATCAGGCTGGAGGACACCGCAATCGGGTTGAAAACAGAGGCAGTTTGATGTCCATCACACCAGCGATGAACGTCAACAGATAATAATATGATGCAGAGGTGTTCGTTCTCCTACCTTGTCGCATCAGCTGCTTTCCAGACTGTATGTGCTCGCTGCCGTTTTCTGTCACTAGTAATAACAGCTCTCTCTCTCTCTCTCTCTCTCGCTCTCGCTCTCTCGCTCTCTCTCTCTCTCTCTCTCTCCCTCTCTCTCTCTCTCTCTCTCTCTTTCTCTCTCTCTCTCCGCATCGGCTGTCTGTGCGCAGCAGAAAACGGGAACGCGCATGGCACCGTGCGCGGCCCCTTCGCTCTGTCCCTCTTTTCTTTTTCAGCTCTGCCTCTCCTCAGTGCGGAGGAAACGGTCATGATGGCTCACTGTGGGCCACCGCAAGAGTGTCTTCCACTGATTACGACCTATGAAAAAAACATTAGGCAATCTTATGATAACGTTTAGAAAATCAAGACACACATATAGAAGGTTGCAGTGTTTCACTGATGGCATGAACACTACACAAACTAACACAAAATGATACTGTATATAACTATTTATATCTTAACTATTATATAACTTAAAATACAATTAAAGGGTTATTTCCTAAAATAATTAGCCTACTGTAGTGTTTATGCCCTTTACTTCTCCCATGTTTCTCCTCTGTGCCATCACATGGGAGCCGCTCCAGCTTGTTTTTACAGTAGTGATTCATGAGAGAGTTCTGCTCACATTCCTGGCAGAGGTTAGCTCAGGACTGTAAAATGATGCCACAAGATGAGACAGTCTCCATAATAAATGCACCTAAATGGCTCACTCTGTAAGATTTGTGAAGATAGTCTACAACCACCCTTTAGGTATTGCAAAGCCCCAAATATGCTTGCTCACAGTGGTTATGTGTTATTGAAGGTGTTTCAAGGAGGGAAATGTGATGCCACAGCAACTGCTGACAACATACGGATAGACAGACAACAACAATTAAAGGAAAAAACAAAAAGGTGTCAGGCCATCGAGAGGTATCAGATCCTCTTTAATATGTTTTGTTATTCTCCAAGTTTCTGAACTACTTGAGGAATTAATACTTTCCTTTCAAAAGTTATCTGGTGCTGGAGCGCTGTCCAACACGTCAGGTCAATATCATCTAAAGATGTTAAACTACATTGAAATCTGGTGACTGTAAAGTCATGTGAGTCACATTATTTTCATAGTTGTCAAACCGTTCAGTGAGCCATCATGTATCTGCATTCACTGCAATGATTGTACACTCAGTTCTTCTGTTTTTGTTCTCCTATTTGAAATTGTAGTTGATCAAGCTAAAGCAATGGACAGAGAAGAAAATGGTGCATGCTGTTGAAATAAAACAGCATAAATCTTGCAAACATGGAGAGGGGGAGCAAGTTAGAGAGAATTCATATTATTTGAGGCTCTTCAGAGAGAAGCCTGATGGTCAGATGGGTCATGGCATTATTATGCACAGTTGCTGTAGAAACCAACCTTGACCTCAGCTTCACATCTTCATCTTCATAAGAGGCAGAGGAAAAAGTGTGTGTGTGGGCATGTGAAAAAGATGACAGGGTTCAGCTATTTGAAAGTCAAATTAGAACTATGAAGCATGCATGACTGCATAAAAGTGATGCACAAGAGTGTATCATGGGGGGTGGAGTGCAACTTAGTTGCAACCGGTGAACTGCATAGGCACACAAAAGGTGAAGACAATTACAAAAAAAGTGTTGTTAGTTCTATGTTCCCTCCAGCAGGAAGTGTGCAACATGTAAACAGGAAATTGGTGGTAGAGAGACACCGTTGCGGTTGGAGACACGGATATTATTTTACGCTATTCTCTCAAAACAACACAAGGTGATCAGCTATGGAAAGATAGTTGTGTAGACGGCGGTGTACAGGACTGCAGATGACGTGGCATTCTTTTATAGCCCTGCTAACTTGTACTTCATGACATTTCCGCAGATGGATGCAGTAAAAGAGGTGTTTTGTGTATATGTGTGTGTCTTCCAGCCCAGGGGTTCATACATTATTCAGTCACAGACATTAAAGATGTAGATGTGGTCAGAGACATATGCAGGAGAGACACACAGAGTGCTCATGCACACACACACACACACACACACACACACACACACACACACACACACACACACACACACACACACACACACACACACACACACACACACACACACACACACACACACACACACACACACAAATCTGCACAAGCATGCCCACACAGACTTCTGTTGTTGCCTAATTAAACTCTTTATAGATTTTTCATTCCACTGTAATTTGATTTCTCGTTTCTTTTTTATCTGCTTTGAGTAAATCCAGAATCGCACAATGTTGACTTAATCTCTACAAGAGCAGAGAGAAAAGATGAGAGAGAAGAGATGGAGAAAGGAAGGAGTTTAAGAAAAATAGGACATAAAGTGTGTGTGTGTGTGTGTGTGTGTGTGTGTGTGTGTGTGTGTGTGTGTGTGTGTGTGTGTGTGTGTGTGTGTGTGTGTGTGTGTGTATTAGGACGGGAGAGGCATGGAGCGTGGTTCAAGGAGCTGAGATTTCACAGCCCAGTGACTCTGTCACCGTGCACCTGCTCACTAAGACGGTGTGGGGGAAGAAATGAGAAAAAATAGGGAGGTGAGGCGAGGGGGTTTGTGGTGAAAGGGAGTTTAAAATCCATCACGAGAGAATTAGGGTGAGTGTATAGCGAAATCATTTATTCATCAGGCATTTAGCTCACTGTGCACCTCATCATCACAGTTCACTAAGTCAGTGCCACTCTCTACTATACCATACAAGAATATATATTAACATATGGCTTACATTATGATGACACTTTATATTGTTCAACACCTCTTTCCACATCAATTGGCCCTATGTCACTATACAAACCTCTACTTTTCTGGGAACATTTTCCACATGAGTTTCAAACCTGGCTACAGACATGTACTTCCATTCAGCCACAAGAGCATCAGGAAGGTTTGACATTAAGATTGAAGTATTGCTGTTCATCCCAATAACTTGGTGTCTGTTCAGTTGAGGCACACAAGTGTTCACATTACCACAACACTGAAACAGACCTTTTGCATAGCAGTCATTTTGTATTTAACGCATTGGTCCTTGTTCAATAAAGACATATAAAGTATTAGTATACTCCAAGGAGACAGCAAATAGCAAGCCCTAAAACTGGCTGAACTGAACAGCCACCATTTATGTTATTAATTATACCTGTTCTTTTTTTGCTTGGCATGTCAAAGGGGTCTGCCATGAAAGAGGTCTACTGGAGCAGCTAAATGCAATTCATTCAACCCTCATTTAGGCGTTTAAAAAAAATATATGTGTTTTCTACTATGACATATCAAAACTTCCTTTAAGAAAAAAGGGTCCTTGGGCACTGTATGTCAATGCATTAAGATTTCCCCAATTGGAATTAAGGGGCTTCGTCCCTGAAAAGCAGTCCCAGACTAGAGGTACATAATGCAGAAAGGTTTCCGCAAACACTTGGTCTTGAAGAAAAGCTTTCCCTCTCTTGCCCTCATTCAATGTAGCTCGATTTAATATACTTTAATGATATGAGTGTCAATCAAACAGTATTGCGGGAGATTAAATTACAACGTTGTAAATAATTGGGTATCATAATAATAATCTCCCTGTCCCTCGCCGCCTCTGTCTTTTTCCATCATGTGAAATGAGAGGTACTGAAATAGAGAGACTCAGGTGTTCCTGGACTTCTTGCAATCACTGTTCTTTAGTGAAATGAAACATTCTGGGGTTGGTTAGATTCACCCCATTTTTAGTAACTGCTTTATGCCGTTTTAGCAAAGTGGAAAAAACCGATGTGTGTGAAGAGGATTTTCCTCTGGTGCTTAGTATGTGTAGGTGTGTACACATTGATATGTAGGTGTATGTGACTAGATTTATTTTGAACATGCTGTACATATGTGTGTGTTTGAGAGAGACAGAGAGAGAGAGGGGAGGTGTGGGGGGTGAGTGTGTTATCTTGCAAAGCAGACGTTTTGGAGCATAGCTGTGACTACGAGGTCAGTGTGAGTCCTGTGTTTTAGCCCCAGGATAAAAAGCTAATAGCAGAGTAATGACAGAGAGGGAAACTGCAAACATGAGATAAGGCCGGCAGAAACAAAATGGCCATCGCTGAGAGTCAGCAAGCAAGCGTATGAGAGGAAAAGAAACAAAAGAGGAAGAGAGAACGAGGGGGAGATGTAGAGGGTATGGGAGACAATGCAGGATGAGCGATGTAGAAAATGGATGGATGTTCTGACCCTAGACTCCTCCCTGTTAGTCACATTTAAATTACTCCCATTGAAAATTGAGAAGGTGACCCTGTCTTTCTGCAACCCAAAAAGCACAAAAGTCACTTTCATTATGATTTAGAAATAGAGAGTAATGTAGCTGCCTTTCTAAAGTGGTATGATACCTGAATGACTTTTGTAAATGCACCCAGGTGTACATTTTATATTAGTTAGCATTTACTTATTATTGCATCAGTTTGCCCTCCCCATCGGATATGTATCCACAGTCACAATTTTCCAGTTAAATGATCAACAGGATGTCTTTGATCTGCAGCTGGGCGAGCCAGAGTCACATGCAACATGTTCAGGTGGTTAATACACACAGAGCTTTTTTGATTTGTGATCAGGAAATAAACATGCATACAATTAAGAAAAGAGTGGTAAAAAGTATGCAGATGAGAATTTCCTCACGTAGTCCCTAGAATATTATGAATTTAATGATAACAACATACTGTAGATGTATTGGTTATGTTATGGTGATGGTTCTCCCCCTTGTGGTGATCATTACACATTACACCAAACAGAAAAGAACAGCACTTTTATTGTGAAGCTGAAACAGGACGATTTTAGTGCACAATGTAAAGTTGGGCTCCAAATCAAATTAATCTATATAAAGAGTTGTTTAACCAACAATTATTTAATTATTGGACAAACCTGATTTGCATACACTCATTAAGCAGTGTATTAGCACAAACAAATAACAAATACAACAACAAATTACAATTTTTTAGCACTTGTGTTAGTGGACTGCAGTTTATGTTAAAATATGTTTCTTCTGTTTTGCCAAATAATTATGATAAACTTCTCAATATGATCTTATGCTAAAACTGTAAAAATACATTGGAAAATGACCACTGAGTTAAAACAAAAATATTTCACTGATATTGGAAAAAAATATCATCGGATTGACAAAGCGTTATCACTGGTTGTTGTAATGGATTTCATTACCACTGCACCTAATTACTGCTGCTTATGTGATATGCACATTGATAACTTACGGCTGGTACAATACTGACAGTGTAAAATTCACATTGGACACTCATCTGAAAAAGATTAAAATATTTGCATTACAGCTGCCCCTTCAATAATTAATCAAATCTCTTTGCATACTTGCAAGAATAATCTGTACAAGACAGCAACAACTATTGCCTTTTTACATCTATAAAACAACATAACTTTAAAACCCAAAGAAGGTTAGCAGAATGCATTCTTAGCCATGTAAGAATGGTATTATACACCAAGTCTTAGACACAATTTTACAAAACATGCTGTGTATTCAGTTTCAGTAATATTTTTACATCCTAGGAATAATATGTTCCAATTCCAGGATTCATTGTGTTTTTGTGAATAATAAAAAATGTTCCCATGAAAATGCTGGACTACGGGACACATGTGAGACTCTTTTGAGAGTTCCTTTTAATGAAGTGAATAATGTGAGGTAAGATAAGAAAATCCTTCTTCCTGATTTACTATATACTAAATTAACTCTCAGAAGCATCTCTGCAACTCAAACCTGATCCTGCATGTTTACACTTCACATCCAATGGATCAGAAACACCTTTATTAAGAATCAAGTTGAACCCTTCAAATAGAAAAAGGAAGTTGTTCTCTCTCTGCATTACCCTACCACCCTCCCTTATCCTCAAACATGTCAACCAGCTACTCCTTCAAATGCAAATTCTGCGCCCAGTTTCTCCCATATGTCAACCTCTTCTACTCCAAGAGTGGTCCGCTCTGCATGCCAGAGCACTTGTAAAATGTTGTCTGGCCAGACAGAACTCCAGACTGTTCTCAAGCATCTACACATAAGCCAGTTTATTAATATTCTGCTGCCACCAAATGCTTGGCTGTCCTTTCCCTGAGCTGACCAGGTCATCACTTCAGACAGATCTGACTACTGCAGACTTCTGGCAACTTTACTGAGAAACAAGTCCATGCAGAACAGATAATTCATTCCTTGCCTTCCGTGAGAGAAAACTAATTGTTCTATATCTTATCACAAGTACGCCTTCTGACAGAATGTATTTTCCTTCTTTACTATAACTAACTCTCTAATAAAAAAAGTCTTTTTCCAGACACTCACTCGGTTTGTAAACGTTACATTTAGTGGACAGTTTGTTAAATTCAGTCTAATACAACGGGCAAATATTATTCCCAATCAAGTTATATCACCCAGGATACAATCAAATCTGATTATGACGCAAAACAATTCAGCCAACTGCAGCCTCCAAAGTGTTCATACAGTTTAATTAACGGCTAACTAAACAGTGGAATAAAGACTGAACATTAAAACCTTAAGGCAGAACGGTTGTATTAGACTGCATTAGTGTGACCTTGCTGTATCTAATAAACTGGCAACTGCGAGTTTTGTACAGTTCCTTTACTCAGGTATGTATTTCACACAGCTCACCTTACTATATTAGTGGCTTCAAAGTAGCAACATGGTATATATATTTATTTATGTATTCGTCATTTATTTGTTTAAGCAAACTTTAATCATAAGGCATCTACAGTAAGGTTGTTCTGCACAAATGGGAATCCTTTTCTATTGCTCTTTCCAAGGTTACTGTTTTTCTGTATAAGTGTTCTTCCAGGGAGTTTTTCTTTACCAGATGGTTTGAGGATGGAGGGAGTCATATGCTATATATATTTTCAAGCCCCTTGAACAACATTTTGATTTTAGGTATGCAAGTGTTTGATGTATATTTTGACTTGACCATTCCATGTAAACAGAGCATATGCATTTTTTGTAACTGCTGTTGGAGCTATCTTATAAATTAATTATCTGGTAGAGGGTTAGTAAGTATGTATTCAGCCCAATATCCAATAACCTTGGAATCTCTTCTCAGAAGACCGCATACGTTGATCACATTTCATCAGCAGTGCTGCAAATAAGAGAAAAATAAAGTTTTTTTTTTAAATGCTAAAAATGACATCTATCAAATGTATACAAGTTGATGGTTAGGAGCTGACTTTTTGTTACTTCACATGTAATACCATAGTTTGTACACTAGGGAGCAGAACAGAACATGTCTGGACCAGAGCCCTCACAAATTGAGTGCACACAATACAAAATAACTTAAAATGATTGACACTGTATTCTCCAATATTCTGTCCGCCTATTTTGTTGTTATTGTTTTTTTGTGTTTATTCCGATGCTTTACATTCCCAGTCTAATTCAGTTTTTTAATCAGCAACTTTATAATGGCACAGACTATTTATTTATTTAGTAAGTTCATGATGAATTAGCAGTTTCCCCGGAACTAAGGCATACATCAGAACATTTGCATTGTGTGTCAATTTTATTGCAGAGTCCTGCACAATGTAGTCCCTTTGCTGCCTCATCTTTGCCCATTTTTCTTTCCTCTCTCTCTCTCTTTGTCCATACTGTCGAAATATGCAAGTCTTAGCACCCCCACTCTCTCCGCTGTCTTGTCACACACACAGTAACACAATGACACACACCATGACCACCACAACTCTCCACGGGAGAGTTCTGTCATGCTCTCTAGATTGGGTGTCCCAGGGTGATTAACTATTGATATGGAGCTCAGGTAACGCACCTGATATCTGGGTACAGGGAGAAAGGGAGGGAGGGGGAGAAAGGGAGGGAGGGGGGTACAGAAGGGGAGGGGGAGGTGAGAAAGAGGATGAGAATGATGCGGTAGAAAAGAGAGAGTGAAACAGAGAGAAATGTGGTATGTTGGCAAAGTGGGAAAGGGACACATGGTGAGAGAGATAAAAAAAAAGTGAACAGACAAAACACGAGTTAACTGTTGAATAAACTGCTACATACAGACCCTTTTTGGAGGGGAGGGCGAAGTGGGCGATAGCCAACAGCAGAGTGGCATATTGTGATGAGTCAGGGCATAGCTGAGGAAATGAGATGCAGAGGGCAGTGAATGTATCGCAAGAGATTAACAGCATCAATGTGTGTGTGTGTGTGTGTGTGTGTTTGGAGAGCTGATGCAAAACAAATGGATCACTGTTAGAGAAGAAACATCCACTTGTCTCTAAGTACACACCATGGCTATGCTCTCTAACCCCCACCCTCCAAAATGATGTACATTCCCTCCAGTTGTTTTGTGTGTGTTTACCATGTAAACAGACCTACCTCTTTGTGTGACAGTCAAGTCCATTTGTCAGCATTATTACAAAGACCTCAATACTTAAATCCTTTATCTCTGCCTCTTTTCTGCCTGATAAGCATCTGTCCTCTCCTGACTTATTGCCTGTTGGGAGTTTGAACAAGCCCCTTTCCAAACCTTCCCTCCAGGCAAACTGTGACACAACAGCTTTCCTCTACTTCTACAGTTCAGGAGGGCGTATCATGCGTAATGTGCTGTATCGAATGAAAATGAATGAGTTGTTGGATCAATCAAGACTAAGCTATCTAAAACACAATCTTCAAAACCATAAGCTGGTACCCTATTTAATACTATAACAACCTATATAAATGACACACACACACACACACACACACACACACACACACACACACACACACACACACACACACACACACACACACACACACACACACACACACACACACACACACACACACACACACACACACACACACACTATTATTACATGGCTCAGCACAACAGATTGCTGTGGAGAGCTAATTATTTTGCTGATTATAAAGCTATATTACAAAGTGTTTTCACCGATATGGTGTAAGTGGAATAGAGTGCTGTATTCCAGCACCATCAGGAACTTTATCTTCCAGCCCTCCTTCATCAATCTTTTAGAAGAGCACACCGCACACATCGCACACACACATCGCTCACACATACATCGCACACACACACACTGAGATCTGTGTATACAGTGAGATAGATCTATTTGTCTATAAAATAAAATGTACTTATGCTAGGCTATATAGATAGTTTACATTGCATTAAAATGCAATCACTTTTCTTTAGCTAGGTTGTGAAAATTCCCTGTGTGGGTGGAGTGGTTAGAGCGTTTACCATTTACTTGAACATAAATCTATTTATTGACACCATGTACAACTGCGGAATTAATATATTAAAAGCCATTATATACTATCTACTATCTGATATAAAAATAATGGTTCACGATTTATTAACCAAATAACAATAACTTTTAAATGATTAGAGCTGAAACAAGTATTCAAACTAAAAGTTAGTTTATTTTTTGATACATTGTTTAAGTCATTTATCAAACAAATATTGCATATATTCTCTGGTTCCTGTCTCCTATATTTTTAGATATGTTGTTTTCTCAATTTTATATTATTGTTAACGGAATGTCTTCATACTGCGTTTTCTTTCTTCGGTTTTACATAAATTTAAATATCTCTATGCTGCTGGAAAAAATGATATCTTTGGATTGTGTTCCTTGGACCAATGAAGCAATTTAACAATCAATGAATGCAAAATACAATACTACAATTTACAAACCATTTAAAAATACCTTATTAGAAAAATTGTTCATTGCTATATAAAATACCTAGCCTGCCTAATACAACTACAGCACAACTCACTAATAATTCAACATTTCACATAACAGTACAAGCTTTACCTCGCCTTCAAAGGCAATATCTTTCTGTAATCAAATCACAACTGATCAATAATATATTTAATCTAACAAAAATGATGTCAGTCAGAGGAAAGAAAGCTGGCCCTGATGGTCTCCTTTATCAAAACTCACTAACCTATGGCCCATGAGCTACATCATCCCAGTGTTGAGAGTATCAACACAGATACAGTCACCTGTTTCAGTCACCTGTGTGGGCCGATACTCCCCACTCCATCCTCTTTGTGCCTCACTCCACCAACCACAGGTTTTCCCCTGCGCCGCTCCCTTCCTCTCCATCTTGAAACCGCGCTAGCCCCGCCCCTGAGAGAGGGACTGGGAGTTTAATGTTCCCTATGCCCGTCTTCGATACCCGGGGACCCATTTTACTTACTGTAACTGCCATTTTTCCTCACATTTGACCTCTTTGAAACTTTAAATTGATATAACATCTTCCACAGTTTCACTCCTCCACATCTACTGGGCAACTTTCAAACCACAAGGTAAGGCCGACACAGGCGAGCACTTACAAAACAGGTGTATCGTAAACTCCGAACTTTATTCGACAAAACTCCACTTTTGTCTTTATTTTTTTCCACGCTTATAGTTAAAACAAGTGATCTGATATTGCTTAAGTTGACAGGTGTGACTGTACCGTATTGTTTGAGTGCTTTTACTGGAAGATTAGGTGCGACGGTGGAAGCCTCCTGAGAAGCAGGTGTAGCCAGGTTGCTGTGTTGCGTTCAAGTGCTTTGTAAATTCTCCCTTACAATAATGCCGCCGTAGGCGATTACTGAATTGTCATGAAGTATTTGTAAACTCACCAGTAGATTGATTCTGGTATTCTTTTTTTTCAGTAGCATCACTATGAAAGATTTACTTTTATTTTGCTATTCCAGTTTTACCTTAAAAGCATAATTCTTTGCTTGCTTTAGGTAATCAGGTCATCAGACTTCAGGATTTTATGTTGGACCCTGTTCCTCCAGAAGAGCAAACACTGTCATAAAACACGGTTAGCCTGACAAGCTGTGTTGGCTTGACATTTTACGAGTTATTATCAGAGTTTTATTTGAGATATCAAAATTGCACACGTCACTTTATGGTGCAGTTACTGTTCTTAGAAGGTAAGAGCTCGATCTGAAACCTCTATATGGCCTGAAAACATTCAAAGCTTATTTGGCCTGAATGCAGTGGATATTTCCTGCCATAACTATGCCAAAACGATCACCTCATGATTGAACAATGTTGAATAAGTTGACATCCTCCATGAATACATTGTGGTATTGCTTGGACACTGTCTGGAGGTATGCCTTTACCCAGAGCCTGATTATAAGTGAAACATTATAAATATATCAAGAGCAAGACAGGCTACTTTAGAAATTGTTAGATAAAGTATTAATAATATTACGGTTTTTAATTTTAATGTCATAATAGGCTTCAAATTATCCAAGGAATTACCATTGGTTAAATATATATTGTTTGACTACCTTTTAACTGTGCATCCTTGTTTGCAACCATTTTTCACATTCATGAGTGCTTGTTTATTTGAAGTACATTATGCTAATGAGATACTGCTGATGGTCACTGGAAACCTTGGTGCTTTGTCTCAGTCCTCTGCTTTCAATCTTGGCCTGTCAGACCTGTTCTTGTGTGCCAATGGTTGGGGTTTGGTGGAGGTAGAATAACATTTTTAAAGTAAAAATCAGCAGTGGCATGTAAAGAAACATTACAGACATGAGGAAGGAGACTGTTGGAAGGAATGGCGTTTAATATGACATTAAATGTCTGTCTGATCTTCAGAGTTACATTGAAAACAGCCTTGGACTGACTGAGGTAATATGGGCAGTTGGGTTTCTTATGCTGAATGCCTAGTAGGCTGGGATAATTACGTAGCTTGTATGTATAAGGAGTACACTTTACAGAGGATATTACATTCAGGCTTGTTTATATCCATGTATATCTTTTGTCAGATGCTGATGAAGCATACATATATAAGGGCAAGCGGAGAGATCTTGTTGCTATTATAAACATCTCCTCATGTTCCCTGGCATGGGAAAAACAAGCGTTATCGTCCCACCTTAATTTTGTTTTCACAAATTCAAGATCTAAAGGCTCTGGACCTTAGCTTAATTTATCGACAAAGTGCAGTAGGCTGCATATTTAATCTTATATTAAAAAGGAATAACGTTATCTTCCAGACATGACAATTTTATTGACCCTCTGTAGACCAGACAATTTATGTTAGCATCTTAGATTAGATTATCATAATCTGTTTTGTGGTATGATAAACATTGGATGCAATTATTAAATTAGACGTTAAAGCTTTTGGCATCTCAAATTCGACCTGATTCTTGAAGTACACCCTGTGTCTAATCTCATTTTGTCTGTATACTGTTTTTTTCTTTAATCTTTTTCCAAAACAAAAAGCCTTACTATTCTAGTCTTGCCAGTTGGCCTCAGGGCCCACATTTGGATAACATTGCAGCAAACAAACCCAAGATCAGTGTAACATACTCAATTATATATATGAGGCATCATCATTTGCATGACTGTCTTGTGTTTGACTAATATCAGTTCTTGGAAGTCACATCTCCCCTCTCAACGGGGTGCTTTGAGCTAATGGACCCCCACTGTGGAAACAGCAAGGGTGTTCCTCCCGCTGAGCTAAATCTAAAAAATGTTAGTCCAGATTATGGTATTGGAGAATGATAATCACTGTAAAATTACTTTCTTGTCTCACTCTCAATAGTTTGTTTTTAACATCACATAATTGAAAGCTGCAATACAATGGGAATTTCTAATTATTTATGCCATTATGCCAATTGTTTGTTGAGGCCTTAACTGTAGTTTGTTTTGCACAATAAACTCTTCTGTGATGTCGTTTTAACAGATTCAGTTATCTGTATAGTACCTGTTTGCATAATCATATACAATAATGTATTTGATGTTCAAGGCAATGTCTTGTGTAACATTGTTATATGGTCCACATTTATTGTTTACTGGTAATAATAATCAAGTCTAAATGGGTAATTGTGATCAAATCAAACACAATATGACAGTATTGTAACATAACATTAATGTAGCTGTAGAAAATAATTCTTATTTCACAATACCGTAGGCTACGTAGCTCCAGCTCTTATCTGTTTACTATAACATATTATGCCTTCATAAAAAGCGTTCTTTACAAAATGTTGAATGCGTTTCCCTCCTTTTGAACTTTTGTGCCTTATTCATCTCGTCGGTGTCATTTTCTATTCTTTAAATCTCTTAATCAGATAATTTCCTCTGCCCTCCCTGTGCGCAGGGTAACCAGACTCCATTGTTAGTAATTTAAGTCATGATGCATCGCAGTCCTCCGTAGACAGTGCTGGTTTCTATAGTTACCATCAACAGTCTGGGCTGAGAAGTGTTTGTAACGTTATCTTCAGGACAATGCTAAACAAAATGGTGGCCACCTTAAAGGTAGGGTAGGTACGTTTGAGAAACCGGTGTAGGTACCATATGTGTTCGGGGTCCGTTATGCTTACCAATGACGTCACGCATTGGCTGTACGGTAACCCAAGAGGACATTTTACACGGTCAAATTCCTAATGTATTGAAACTCCAGACTCAACGTAAGAGCTTGAGCCTCTTCGGGGGATGCTAACATTTAAACATACACTTCATTCTTTACTTTGTCCGTTATATGTAGAAGATATTACTTTTTTCTCCGTCATGTTGTTTCCATAGCAACAACTTCAAAATAAATAAATCTAAATAGATGTGTGTTCTACACACCAAAATACGTTATTTGAACACCCCTCTCGATCGATTTACAAAAGAAAAATAGTATGGCCCGCCCTAATACACCAACGCAGTTTTTAAAGATATACATTTTTTAACACAGAATCATTTACCAAATTACACCATATCCAATCATTTTACGAGTCAGAAAATGCTATCTGTTCATTGCAGTTATTGTTTATTGAATTAGATTACCATGAGCTCAACATAATTATGTAGAGTACAAGTCCACAGCCAATAAAATGTTATTTGCATATCATTTTATTTATGAATATGGAATTATGGAATTCTAACACTGGAGTTTGTTATTATTTACTATAACTTTATTATAGTATTCGGGTACAGCCCTACTATATCCGAATATTCGTTCATTGGAGTACTATTTCGGGTTTCAATTTCGTTATTCGGATATTCGTTTTGTTTGTTTTTTCCCATTTTTTTTCAAATTGAATTTATTGAAATCTCCAATATCAACGTAGGAGCTTGTGCCTCTTCGGGGGGTGCTAACACTTAACCATAAACGTTATCGTTTACTTTCTCCGTCTTTATATGTAGATATTACTTTTCTCCGCTAATCTCTGTCACGCTGTTTCCAAAGCAACAACAACTTCCTGTCAACTGCGCTAACTCTCCTTCAAAATAAAAGCATGTCCATAAATAGGAAACCAAGCCAAATTACACTTAAGACGTATACAACTGCAACGAAAGTAACAAACACAATGCGATATCCTTTTCAATTTCAAAGAACACAAATTGGGTTACATTAACAAATAACTATAAAACAACAATACTCTAGAATAACAAAATGAATGCCGTGACTACACCGAAATACACGTGTTGAAGCAGTTCGCTGCTGATTACTACGCCCCCCCCGCGCGGGCCGAATATTCGAATATTCGCTGCTGATTACTACCGAATATCCGGAGCCCGAAAAATGGTATTCGGGACAGCCCTAGATCATTCTGCTTCAGTTTGTGGGCTACAGCCAGTTTATGGTAGCAGCACGTTAACAGCTTCATCCTTTGATCAGACCCCCGGTATACCCTAGTCAGCGCCCCTAGTTACTCCAATCAGCGTGCGATTACCGTACAGCCAATCACAATGCGTGGCGTCATTGGTAAGCGACGGACCCCGAACACATATGGTAGGGCGAACACATATGGTACTGACACCGGCTCGAGATACACTTTTTGTTATATTCCATGGAATGCTCTTAACATCCCGATAGCAATGAATATCTTAAGTGCTTTGACAAAAAATCCATAAAAAAATGTCATCTGTGGAAGCCGTAGTACTGTAAAAAGCACGACCAATCATTTTAGCCGAACTGGATGGCCTACCTGCCTGTCAGCCTTCCATCTGTGCACAAACTTATCTCGTGCCCTCATTGGTCATGTGCGCGTTCGTGTGTGTTGGAGGAGGGGCTCTATAAGGAAGTGGCAGATTTTCTCCGGTTGTGTATTTTCAAATTCTAGCGATCTCGAGCCGGTTTCTCAAACTTACCTACCCTACCTTTAAGTGCTTTTCCTACCAGGCCGCAGCTGTTTCCGGACATAAACTTCATATTGGTGACAGACAGGTGGCAGATACACTATATAATCCACTTAGGATGCTATCTGGTGGTCCCCAGAAACAATATGGGCTGTGCCATTTGATATAGATTGAGGTGTAACTAGGGCTGCACGATTTTGGGAAAAAATCTAATTGTGATTTTTCTGACAAATATTGCGATTGCGATTCGATTTGCGATATTTGTTTTTAAGTGACCCAACGGAAGTTTATTGTAAAATGCGGCCATATCTCCGGTTAGGAAGGTCGCATCAATATGCTCCCGTCTCTAGCACCCCCGCAGCCCGAGCTACAAGTGAAAGAACTAAACTTACATGAAACTTCCGTTGGGTTGCTTTAAAGTCAAGCTTCAGTTTAAGATTCACCCTGTAATAGATGTAAAACATGTGATGGAGCATTACTAACCTGACTCAGATGGTTTGTTTCACCAAACCATCTAGGAAAGCTCCATTGGAAGCCATTTGGAAAGGGCAGGCACTTTCAAAAATACTTGGCAGCAGGCACGTGCACACATATACATCAAAGTGGGCTTGAGCCCCTGCCCTTTTTCCTCCTCCAGAGAAAGTGCCCTTTTTTCCCCTTTTTTAAATTTGTATAAATTAATATATATCTACTGCTGTTTGCGCACAGTTTCCCTTTCCAAAAATATATTGATTGAATACAAAATTAAAATATCAGGTCAGGAGATTAGACTGTGAAGCTCCGATGCTCTCTCTACCCTCCCTCCCTCCCTCCACGTCTCCTGCACAGCGGTGCGGACATCGGCAGTCACTTCAGACAGACAGGTAGCAGCACCTCCACCTTTACTGTTCCATGTTATGCCGGCTTTTCTTGGCTTGTTTGAAGGTGATTGGTGATGAACAAATTACTAAACTGCCAGTGCCTCGAGTTTACAGCTAATTAGCTAAAAGACAATAACAAATATAGTTAACTATGGTAGGCTACTAGCTAATGGATAAGTTAGCTCAAGGTTTAGCTAAGGCAATTTATCATGGGCATACAGGCTAATGTACTGTACTTAAGGGGAGACACTTAAAGTGAATACAGTAAAATGTGTATCTAATAACGTCATCACAATATCGCCACATTGATATGCAAAGTAGGCGTTAACTAGGCCTAATTAAAATGCGCTAATCTGCATGCAGTTACCAAGGCATTGCAGGTGAAAAGGATAAAACAAAAAAACACATCACCTCACAACTTCCCCAGATAGTTACTTACGTCAAGTCAGTATTTTCCCCTGAAATGTTATGTTTAAATGCAGATTAGCTTTAAATCTATAGATGAATTTAGACATGGTAGTAAAACGAACACCATTTATATGTGTTTTTTGAAGTTTTATTTCCATTAGAGTGAAAGAAAACTTGGAAGCAAAATAGACCAAAATAACAAGTACATGAAAAAACGATCTTTTTGCCTGTAATGTCCTTAAACAGTAACTTCATAATTTTGAATGTTGGCTGCTCATTTAATAACTATTAATTGTACTAGTTTGTTGTCTGCTCTTGTGCTTAGTGAATACTAAATAAGACCATTGTCTCTGTTAGCTGATTATTTTGTAGAATTCTGTTGAGTATTAAACAATTGCGTGAGTGTGAGGGTATTCAAATAAATTGGTCAGTAAGTCAGAGATGTGCAACTATATTTAACTTTTTGTTATAAAACACTTTTTTATAAATGATTATGGGAAGTGCCCTTTTTCTCACTTGAGCACCCGCCCACCAAAATGTCTGTGCACGTCCCTGTTGTTGATTGGATCAATCTGTCTATCACCTTCTATCATGGGCCACTTCTGATTGGTTAACAATGGCTGGTACATGTGGAGCACAGCACTTCTGATTGGTGTGGATGACTGACAGACAAGAAGAACAAACAATAAAAAAAAATGTTTAAAAAAATCGCAGGCTTTGCGATTTGATAATCGCATCATTTCAAATCGCGATTTCGATGTAAAATCGATTAATCGTTCAGCCCTAGGTGTAACGGTAATGACATCAGGAGATATTACTTGTCAGGTTGCCAGTCTGAAACATACAGACGCAGAATGAAATCCACACCTACAGGCACTTTACAATCTCCTATTCCCCTAATCTTCTGTTTTTGGACTGTGGAATCAAACTCCACACAGATAACACGTAGGTTAACAAAGGACCTCTTCAATTTTGTATATTTACTTAACTAGGTGTAGCACATTTTAATGCTGATTTAATACTCAACACATGTGTAACAATTGTTCACAAGGCATTATTCATTATTTTCTTTTGGCCTCTAATTGAACATTTGGAACAGCATATTCAAATAGATATTTGCTTATCTCCAGTGCGCCAAAAGGTAAGCTTTGAAAGGACATGGTGGGCTACAAATATGTAAATGGATCAAGAAATGATTAATCAAAAGAGGTTTCCATTGTTAATGATTAATCCAAGTGAGAGGGGGAGTGTAGGCAATAGCATATAGGGCAGAGGCTCTGACAGTGTGGCTTGATAATAGTTCTTTGTGTTTGTGTTTGTGAATAGAGAGGCCGAAGGTTTAGAATGACGTTGGTACTGCCCACACCAAGTCAGTGATGGCTGTGCTCAGAGAGGAGGGATGAAGGGGTGGAATGGAAATGCAGATAAAGAAAGGCAAAGGATAATTAGCAAAGGTACACTTGAGGATAAGAAACCAATACAAACATATACTGAGTGATAATGGTGATTATGATCTAAGAATTGGTGAAGTATCAGTGACTTCAGAGTTGGTTAAGGCAGAGGCTGTGTCACTGCTGTGTCTCAGAAAATGTCTATGTCAATTATCTGGCCGTAACTTCCAATAAATCTTCAGTGTCCGAGATAACTTTAAAGCTCTCTGGTGTACTCTTTGTTTTCCTGTTCTTTGCTCCAAGAATTTCATCCCAGGTTGTATTCTTTTAATACTCGTTTTTATGACAGAAACAGACACAAAAATAGTAAAGACCAGATTGCATGAAGTTTGATGCAAACAATGTAAGATGTAAAACATTTGTAGATACAAAGTTAAGATGACAAACTAATTACATAAGTCTTCCCCTTCTTTCTTTACCTTCTCTGAGACTTGTGGTTTCATGTCAGGCTTCTCATTGAAGATGAAAGACAAACAGTTTTTGGCCCATTTGCCAAACCTATTATTAATATTAAACATACAATGTATGTATGTGTCTAGACCTGTTGGACATCATTGATTATTATGACCTTTTTTCTTATGAATGTCTCTGTGTAACAATTGCTATTTGTTTTTATTATTTCAGCCATGCTACTTCCCTCGTCACTACTACTCCTCCTTGGCCTCCTCCCTTGGAGTCCCAGTGCATCATGGGCTGCTAAAGTGATCGTGGTTCCACCCATCATGTTTGAATCACACTTGTACATCTTCAAGACGCTGGCCGAGGCTCTACACCAGGAGGGCCATGAGACCCATTTTTTAATTTCAGAGGGTCGTGGTGTACCCCCTTCCCCTAACTTCCACTTACAGCGCTACCCAGGGATCTTTAACAGCACCACAGCTGACAATTTCCTTCAGTCCAAAGTCAGCAACATTTTCTCAGGCAGACTAACATTTCTTGAACTTTTTGACATCCTTGACCACTACTCCCAGAACTGTGATGCTGTGGTTGGCAGTGTTGAGGTAATGACCCGCCTCAAGGAGGCCAAGTTTGACCTGCTGCTGGTGGACCCTAATGAGATGTGTGGTTTTGTGATTGCTCATATCCTGGGTGTGAAATATGCGGTGTTCAGCACAGGCCTGTGGTACCCCGCGGAGGCAGGTGCCCCAGCCCCCCTTTCATATGTTCCCGAATTCAACTCATTGTTGACGGACCGCATGTCTCTGCCCCAGAGGATCGCCAACACAGCTGTTTACCTGGTGCAGCGCTTTGGTGTCCGTTATATTGCATTACCCAAGTATGACCGGATTATGAAGAAACATGGAGTGACGCCTCAAGTGGCCATGTCTGACCTGGTGCAGGGCAGCCGGCTGTGGATGCTGTGCACCGACATGGCTCTGGAGTTCCCCAGGCCCACCCTGCCTCACGTGGTGTACATAGGAGGCATCCTCACCAAGCCCCCCAACCCACTGCCACAGGTCAGTACAGACACACAGGCAGGTAAAAAGCACATTCAGAGACTGTTAAAATGTTGACGGTTTATGCAGTGTTTCACTCTGAGAGTACTTTTAGATCACATTATGAATATCAAATCAAGTGAGAAACTATTAGGATAAAATGACTGGAAAACAATGTAGTTTTTCCGCTAATCCAGCAAACATACCCAATACATTAAGCTATGGACTCAAACACCATATCAAATGCAATGTTCTCATATATTATCATTGATATGAAACATATCCCACATCACTCTAATAAGGTAAAGTAATGTTACTGCATGGTTAACCATAGGGCAAACATCTTTGATGTTTACAAATGTATATAATGAAGTTCACTTACAAAAAACCCAAACCCAAAATACACAGACGATTCTCTTTGTATTTTGTTCTTTGTCAGTTTGAGTTTTAGTATTCTTTTGTATATACCCTTTGCTTGTTCCATTTGTCTTCCCTTGTATTGGTAACTTGTATTATCAATCCTGCTACAATGCGATCCTTTATAGACAATGTTGGGTTGAGGATTGATTTTGAGCAGAGAGCGAGGGGAGTCATGGGGAGCAGAGGCGGGTGGTGATGGGGGAGGGGGGGGGGTTAGTTCAGCGTTCGTCCAGCGTTCGGATGCAGAGAGCGCAGGCTGTCGGTATCTACTGTGGGTGGTGTTGGAATGCCGCTCCAGCCAATGGGGAGCATTGTGCCATTTTGTGAAGAGGGAGTTATAATGGAAGTGGAGGGAGAACGAGGCCATTGTTCTGGGCAGAGCTTTGGGGACACTGAGACTCTTTTATGGGGTCACTGAGGCTGCGTTGTAGGGACAGTAGGGCTGCACTGCTGGGACACAGAGTCCAGTGTGCCCCTGATGTTGCTCCGTGCCAGTGCCAGCCTTAACTGTCGCAGCTGGACCATAGGCCTCCCTCCATCTGCATGTCCTTCACTTCTATTACTCCCAACATGGCGGATCCCTGATCCCCCACTGATCCCCATACATCTTCACGCACCAGACCTAGTTTCGGAGTAATGTGGGTTACACCTTTGGATGAAACCAAGATCAGGAAAAGCGGAGAAGGAGGATATTGTTGGCCTCATTTTACAAAGGCATGTCAAGAATATCGTTTTCACTTCCTGATGAAGTCTTCTCAGTCGGTAGAAACCGATTAGTGCCGCAGGACTTATTCCTTTTTCATTTGATATAACTACCGTGCTGACATTTAAAATGTTCCGGAAACTTTTAACTGATAGACCAAAGTTACAGTATACTAGTGGGTATATGCCCTGTAGGATGGATGTCAGATGTAATTTCTTAAATATGGAATTCATTTGATCATGTAACAAGGTCAATGGGGTCTTTGTTTTCTAATGAGTCAGTCAACTTCCTTCACAGGGAATTCTTCTCAAAAGTAATGAGATAATGGTGTTTACCGCAAAGAGATGTTGACCTCAACGTCCAAGTTGTAATCATGACTTGGAGCTCTGATATATCAGACATCAATCTGGATTTAAGAAGTGTCTAAAAACAAACAAACCTGGACACATAACTTCCATGGATATTCCCTAATTTAATGCTAACTTGGTGAAATGTCATGAGTTTATAGCTCCTCTTCAGCCCATCAACTGCACGATTTGGGGCTATTTTCTTCTTCAGGAAATAGTTTTGGATTACCCAAAGTACCTAGTATGTGGTTTCAGGAGAGAAATACTGCTGTTTAATTTGAAGAAGAATTAATTAATTTGACCTCCATTGTATTGATGCATTTGGACTTATTTGATCTGACCCTTTAAGGACGTAAGTGCATTGTGAATGTATGAATGTTTTCGAATGGACTTTAGATTGGGATATACATTATGTTTAACAGCACTGCTGATAGTTGAAGAAAGGTTTGCTTACAACATATTTTTTTATTGACGTCCCCATAAGAAACCAGCATTTGTTTGGTTTCTAATTCTATATTAATTGATCAGAAATATAATTTTAATGGATACAAATGAGTGCTTTGAGGATGATATCATGGCAAATATGCTACTCTCAGATTCATTTATAGGTTTATTTTGAAGCAAAGTGCAACAGGCAGCAATTCAGAAGAGATCTAAATTCATGTCACATTTACTGAAGAATAAAGTTTGCGCAAAAGAAAACATACTGCAGATTTTACTCAGTACTCTTGTTCTTAGGCTCTGTCTATAATGATGTAAAATCATTATAAAATTATACCATTAAGTTTAGTAACCTATCTTAAGCTTTGACAGGAATAGCTGATACTTCTAAATAAAAAACGATTAATTATTTTGTATTTATTCCCTGTTTTTTACATGTTCCTATCATTGTTGTACATCTACACTGCTGTTTTGTTTTTTAACAAAGATAAGGAAGGGGACATATTTATACAACCTGTACTATGAACAATATGATAAGAGATTACACTTGTTAAGCGGTTTATAGTTTGGGAGTCTCCTTGTATCTACCCGTTGCTTATCAAATGATACCCTAATGAAACATTTTATTGTACCCTTTGATGACTGATAGAGTTTTTCTGCAAAGTTTTGTAAGGTGTATGACATTTTCTAGCAATTGTCTGTAAAGCTATAACTCACTCATCCTCAAGTCATGTGTGGGAAACATGCTTCAGTGATAAATGTTTATTTAAAGGGTCTGTTCTATTGATGTCAGCTATTTATTTGCTCAGCCTCAGATTGACCTCAGCTGTTTAATTGTAGTGATCAGCTTATTTTTCCCATCTAGGTAAGATGATATTACTTGCAAAATACAAATGTTACGGCCTGGCTCATTGGCTGCAACAAAGATGGGAGACCAGACAAGTTAAGTGTAACAAAAAGCGTATTTATTTACTATAACCAAAACCAAAGGTCTTCAAAGAAACCTAATAAACGTGGAAGTCAGTTATCAGTAATGATTGCGTGTATGGGTGTGTGAAAATGTGCAGAAACAAAGACGCGGCCGTGTCCAACAGAAGAGTGAGAGGGCAGTATGGGTTAGTGTTGGCCTTTTATGTTGACGGCCCAGTTGTGGTTCATCAGGTTGATCAGCAGAACACAAAGGCAGAGACCCCTAGTGGAGTGGAGGGGGTCGTAACACCTAGGAACACCGTCCAAACATAGCAACCAACACAGAATAATATTGAAATGCAAAGTTCAAAATTACATATACATGTTCCATACTGACCGGTTTGAATTTCACATCTGTGTTCACCCAGTCTCCATTTTCCAACCCAGCAACTCTAGTGCCTGAAGAAGCCTTTTAAGAGATGCAACCCCGCAACATCAGCGCCTAAGGAAGCTTTTTAAGAGTTTATAGGAAAGATGGAGATCAGAGAGAACACACACTGAAGAGAAGGGTGATGGGCCATGCATGGAAGAGCATTAACAGGAGGTCCAAAAACAGATAAACATTCACCAGAGTCCGACAAATTACCTGCAGCTAGACAAAGCTTTGCCTTCACCAAGATTCCAGCTATCACAAACTAGAATCAACATAAGCGTCAAACCAAAGGTTCCTCTAAAACAAACGGCTCACTAGCCAACCAAGTCTTCCTCAGAAGCACAGCACAAAGAGGCAACCAAACTACGCAAAGCTCACCCAACCAAGGCATGAACTGCAGCGCTTATGTTCCCAAAGCTTACAGGTCTAACTAACCACTTGCAGACACTTCCAAAAAATTACCATTTTGCACTTCCCCTCCTGCTACCATCTGCTTACTACCACTGTAGCATCCTGCACTAATGGCGCATTTCCACTACAGTGCGGAGCTCGCTTTAAGCATGCCCGTTTTTGGTTGCGTTTCCACTTGGTGTAGTTCCGGCTAGCGGGTACTATTTCACAGTTTTTCTGGCCCGATAAAATCGAGGTTCTTTCCGGGCTGAGTCGGGCTGAGTATGCTAAACTAGAGAGAGAATCGCTGGCAAGGGGGCTACAACTACAACAAAATGAACATATTTGACCGTGATTTAATTGTAATACACGTTTCAAAATGATGCCGAAGTAACAACATACTGATACCGGTTAGTAAAAACCATGAATTAATGCTTTGACAAGTCGGCAGACAGACGGCAGGCAAAAAACCTTTTAAAATGCGTGTTTTCTAAATGGAAATCGGCTAAGCTAACGCAGTATATGCTCCGACCGTCCACACTCACAACAACGGCCTATACAGACATAAATAAACCAGCGACTGTATTCGCCATGACACAGACAGTCTGTGGTTTGTACTTGTTTAACTTTTGTCTAGTTTCTGAACAGATATGAGGAGCTGTGAGCTTGAGTGCTAACAGCTAACGGCTGATGTTGTTTTTCTGTGGTTCGCATTGAAGATGACGTCACGGCTCCGCCTACACTGCGTTACTATAGTTACTGCCCCAGCTACTAAACTGAAATGGAAACGCAGCATAAAGTGAGCCAGTCCTAACGAGGCCTAACAAGGCCTAGCCATACCGAGCGAGGCCCTGTAGTGGAAATGTGCCATAAGATATCACCACAACCCAGACTTGTTTTAGAACTAATAAAGCCAAACGGTTTACCAGGATTAAGTACTAACAGGAAAACACCAACATTATTTAACTAAGGCGAGACAGATAACAAACACTCATGTAAACATTGTAAAGTCACTTAACACATTTGCAGCCGATCTCAAATAGCACATACAACAGCAGTCATGTCCCTCTATCTACCAAACCAAACCGAAACTACCTAAACTCCTCCCTAGTCTTCAGGTGCTACTTATGGTGGGTATGTATGCACTGAAACCCACAAGCCCGGTAAAGCAACCAGCAATTGGCAACTCCACCCGCAGCTTTGGACGTGCTCCCGAGCTAATAGCTCTAACCACGTCCACACCACACTAAAACCCCCCAACGAATTCCAGAGGGAGTCCGTTCTGAAGCCTACAGGGACAGAAGTGAGAGACACTCACAGGACCACCAAAAATCGGCTCGAAAAATCACCAATATAACGAGCTTAGCGACGAAAAACAAACACCACCCACCTGCATTTCATTACAACTGCTTACATTATCCAACAAAAACAAACATCTACTCACCACACTTGTCCATGGGTGTTTCTCAATCGCGAGTACGCTTGGTAGCACATGTCTGCTGAGCATCTTGCTTCAGAAGCGAGTCAAGAATACTTCCTGGCATTCGGAAAACGAAGTGTGGAACACGCTAGCAAGTGTGCAGGTGTGCGTCATATGAGAGGCCCCGCCTTACATCTTCCGCCACAGATTTGGGGAAATTGGTCCGTGCGCAAAGCATTGTGGGGATTTTAAGACCGCGGAGTCTACTCATGTGCAGCCTCGATTTTTCTCCAAACGGAGTACACCGGGCTCGGTAGATTTCCAAGTATGCTGGAGATTGGAACAGTACTTCGGCGGCACTCGATGACGTAGTATGCTTGAAATAGTGGCTCTGCAGCAGCTTTACTCGCGATTGAGAAACACCCCATGTCTCCCAAACAACCAGCATGCACACAACGAGGTGCACCTGCCTACCAAGTTACAGCTGATCTGATTGTTGTAATCAGTCTCAGCCCTTCAATCCACTTACAAGCAGAAAAGGATGGCTGCACTATAGAATTAGAAACAATGTCAAAAGGTTTGGACGAGCCCCCATTTGTTACGGCCTGGCTCATTGGCTGCAACAAAGATGGGAGACCAGACAAGTTAAGTGTGACAAAAAGCGTATTTATTTACTATAACCAAAACCAAAGGTCTTCAAAGAAACCTAATAAACGTGGAAGTCAGTTATCAGTAATGATTGCGTGTATGGGTGTGTGAAAATGTGCAGAAACAAAGACGCGGCCGTGTCCAACAGAAGAGTGAGAGGGCAGTATGGGTTAGTGTTGGCCTTTTATGTTGACGGCCCAGTTGTGGTTCATCAGGTTGATCACCTGAAACACAAACAAGAGCCAGCCAGCAGAACACAAAGGCAGAGACCCCTAGTGGAGTGGAGGGGGTCGTAACACAAATAAATAAGTCTACTATAAAATAAGTGACTGGTGAGGTTAAAAATGTTAGGGGAACAAAGGGTTCTTCACTACAACAACACATTTATTAGCGTTTGCATTTTTATGAACCTCTACACCAGGGCTATTCAATTAGTTTGGAATGGGGGCCGGTTGATGAAAATGATCCAAAGCAAGGGGCCGGGAAAAAGATGGCTTGAAATATGAGCAATCATATTTAAGAGCTTCAGATACAGTAAATACTACAACAGCATAGTGGAGTGCATATATTGTGTTTAATTCAATCAAACAACATAGCCCCAAGGCCTTTATAGATCTAAATGGCAAGTTCAGAACTCAGTAGGCCTACATGTTTCATTTGATTTCATTTAGGTGAAATTATCTAATCATTCACGCAGAGATGCAATCAATGACAGGAGTTGTCACTACAGTATAGTAGGTGGGTTCGAAACCCGAGCCCGTCGAAGTTTTCAGGCATTGTCTACCCCTCTATCTCTCAATGTAACACCCTCTCTGGAATAAAGGCACTATGGCACAAAAAAAAAAAAAAAAAAAAAAATCTTAAAAAAAGAAATTGATGACTTTTTAACATTATACTCAAAGGGCCAGTAAATATCACCCCGGGGCCGGATTTGGCCCGCGGGCCGCCAATTGAATAGCCCTGCTCTACACAATGAATAATTTTAGCTCTTATTCTCTTTCTCTCATTTCTCCCACAGGATTTTGAGGCGTGGGTGAATGACACAGCGGAGCATGGCTTTGTGGTCGTTTCGTTTGGAGCTGGGGTCAAGTACCTTTCCCATGACATAGCTCACAAACTGGCAGGAGCCCTCGCCAGGCTTCCCCAGCATGTCGTCTGGAGGTGAAGTATCTGTTCTCTCACTCTGGAAACCACTTACACAGTGACAGATGTGAAAATGATTTTCTAATAAGGTTCAAGTTACTGTATCTCCTCCAATCAGCACTCAAGTTGCAAATGTATTGCTTTATATGAACCCCCATTATCAGCTATACTGTGCACAATACATCGTTTTTTAAATTGTCATCGAGCTGTTGAAAATAAATCTAACTTCGATACAACCAATGTTAATATCTAGGCCGTCTCCGATACCGAGATCCGGTGCTGATAAGGCTCCAGAAAACGTCCGTCCAATCTTTTTAGGACTAAACCCCCCAGAATCTACACGCAAGATCAACGTAATCTGCTTAGGGGGGCGCTTACAGCATGGCCTCTAACACCATGCTGCCCGTCGTATCACTTATTTCAGGCACTAAAGCGTCGGTCTCCGACCGCCAGGATAGTAAAACGGAGTGTGTAGCGTACAAGAATCCAAAAAATAACAAAGACACAAGGTCTAAGAACAAAAGCAACAGGTTCACCCTGGAGCCCAGGAGCCAAGACCCGGAATCAAGCCTCAGAAAGTTCCCCCAAGCTCTCAAGCCTCAAAAAGCCTAAAAAGCTCCTCTTTCTCTTCACAAATCATCTTTTATAGTCTCTTCCCTCCTCCCTCTGCATCAGGTGGTTTCCCCTTTTCTATCTTTGAGGGAGAAGGAGGTCACATATGTTCAACTTTTACTTAATGAACAATTAAATATGTAAAGTTAAAATCAAACAAATAAAGACTTATAGTAATAATATGCAATTTTAACAAGAGGGAATATGAAAATGTTTCATGAAGGCAGAACACATTGTCAATTAGAGATGTCCCGATCCGATCACGTGATCGGGGATCGGAGCCGATCACGTGATTTTCAAAAGATCGGAATCGGGAGAAAAAAATCGGGGATCGGGAATTTTTTTATTTATTTTTTTATATCAAATATTTTAATTATTTTATTTAATGTTACAAAACTAAAATGACCATGTTCACGTCTTAAAGTCATCCTGAGGCCTTAGTTTTGGTTTAAAATTACACAACATCATGTATGTGTTGCTTGTTTTCATAGACCTGGTTGCTTATTTCTCTCAAATCTGGCAACAGAGTGGGCAGGGCGCAGTGTCTAATAGTAGCAGTAAGCTAACAAGAGGCTACGTTCAGCTGGTGCCTCGGGAGTCGGGACAGAGAAAATGTCAGGAGTTTGGAAGTATTATAAAATTGAAAGCGAAGGCAGTGTAACACCCAGATGCAATGTTTGCAAGGCGGAGGTTCCGCGTGGTGGAAAGAACAGCGCTACGTTCAACACGACCAATCTAATACAAACACCAACAACAACACGACGAGTACACAGCGGCCACTCAGGTAACGGCACTGAAACAACCGACACTTTCAGAGACTTTTAAAAGGAAAGAGAAACTGCCCCAGAACAGTGAAAAGGCCAAAAAAATAACAGCCAAGATAGCTGAATTCATCGCGTTGGATGACCAGCCGTTATCTGTTACCTTTTTTTTCTCTTAATGCATTGCATAAAGATCGGATCGGGAAAAATCGGTATCGGCAGATTGTCAAAATCAAATGATCGGAATCGGATCGGGAGCAAAAAAAGGTGATCGGGACATCCCTATTGTCAATGTCATGTTTAGAATCAGAATGTTTTTTCTTTAAACATTTAATTTCAAATATGCAAACTTTATACTTTAATTTATTAACAGAGACTTCATTTATTAACAGAGACAATAAGGACAGCTTGTCTCTACGATTCGCTGGCCCAGGAAGTTGATTCGACCCTTTGCGTAGGTCGCCTGCATCCTGTGCTTCATACCCGCTGTAACCGCTCTCAAGGTGTCAAAAACCACAAGCGCCTTCTCAGAATTGTGGCTGGAACTTTTACGCTTTTATTGCCCCATCTAGAATGCGTAATGCGCATAGGTCAAAAGTTCAGAATGTCCTATCTAGTTTCACATGCCTGGTTTCATACGTCTGAAAAGACATGATGGAAATATTGTTAATTTCGTTGACTAAAACTATGACGAAATATGTTCGTCAACGACCTTTTTTCCCATGACTAAAACGAGACGATGACGAGACGGCAGTAAACAATAACTGTAACGAAATCAACATGCAATATCGTTGACGAAAAGTGACCAGACGAAAATGTAGTTTACTAAATAAAAACTATGCCAAAATCTCTCTTTACTTTCGTTGACGAAATATTATCAAAGATAACGTTACATCTCTGATAGTCAGTTTTTCTCCCAGCAGTTCCATTTCCGGTGCTGCGGCTGGGCAGAAAATAAAATGGCAACAACAGGGCTTGGGAGCAGTGGTCGCGTTGACCGAATTCTATAATAATTTTATTGTGAAATAAGTTTGACTAAAATGACAAATTATTGGTTTTGGCTAGACTAGTTTGACTGAAATGTTCTATATAATCTGATGACTAAAAAAGACTCAACAGTTTTCATTGACAAAAAGTAGACTAAAATAATTAGTTTTCTTTGACTAAAATAAGACTAACATGCTCAGACTTTTAGTCGACTAAAACTTGACTAAATAAAAACAGGATGAATAGGATATGACTAAAACTAAAAAGGAAATTTAACACAGGACTAAAACTAAATAAAAAAATAGCTGACGAAATTAACACTAGATGGAAACATACATCCTTTCTATTTACAGCCAATTTAGCATCTTTTTATCAATGGTAAGCTTAATAGAGGTAGGTGAGGTAAAGGTCAGGTCTGACACGGCCACTTAAACAGCAGTACTGTCAACACTGTCAACTTGCGTGACTTGCAATATTGGAAATAATCCCCGTTTAAAAACAAAATGTATTTATTTTTTGGTTTACTCAGCGCAGCAGCAAGGCGTAGGAATATACTTTTAACGTCTGTTTATTTGTTTATTTATCAAGTCATATTGTTACTGGGATATTCATTAACTTTATCGCATATTTTCCTCATATCCTTCAGCCCTTGTGCAATGGCACATTGTAAAATTGAGGCGACTATGTTGTTCCTCTGATAATATTTGCCGTGGGACCAAAGTCCATGTTTCTACCCTACTTTGCTCCATGGTATTATCTCATGTCGTCCACTTGTTCAAACAATATTGAGTAGGGAATCCTTTGTTCTCTTCTCAAGGAAAAACGTTTCATTTGCTAAGTCAAACACAAAGTTCAGTGCCTCACTTTTAAACCTGCAGAGTACCACATTATGTGCCCGTGGGAGCTGGTTAGTTTTTGACAGTGTTCTATCAACATAAAGACAGTCATTTGCTACAGCCATGGGAATGGGGAAATATGGTCTTTACCGGGGGAATCATTTGTAATGTATTTGCGCATGTGTGTGTCCCTCATAGTGTTATATACCATCAAAGTAGTGATGTGTCGGTCGCAAACGAGCTCAAGAGCCGGCTCTTTTAAGTGAACGACGGGAGCCGTCTCGCGCCCGCGAAAGATGCTGCTGTTTTGCACATTGCACTACATTTATTTTTATTATGTTTTGTTTATGATTAGAGACGGTTGGATGCTGCTGTTTTGAACATTGCAATATATTTATTTTCACTATGTTATTTATTTATGATTAACTTTAGGCTCAGCAAAGATTTGATGTCAGCTGTTGCTGTCTTTTTTTCTTTAGTTAATACTGAAATAGAGCCCTGCTGTTTTGTTAGGGCTTTTTCTTTAAATACAATTTTAAAATGTCGATACAGTAGCTGTCATCATTTATATTACAAATGTAATTTTTACTTTTAAATACTTAATTACAAAGGATGTATTGAATAATTTCAAAAAGAAAAGTGATACTGTATATGGGTACACATATACATCATTAGTCAAAACAGGGCTACATTTGACTGAATTATAAAAGGTATATGTGGTAAAATGAAGAGCCGTTTGGGACCCGAAAGAGCCAGCTCTTCTTGGTGAGCTGAGCCAAATGATCCGGCTCACTAAAAAGAGCCGGAATTCCCATCACTACATCAAAGGGCCTTCAGAGTTATCTAAAATGGACGGCATCCATAATGCTCTTTTCTAGTTTACCCACCACTCAAAGTGCTTAGCAAAACATATCTACCAACCAACATTCACCCATTGATATACTGACATAAGTGCCTTCAGTTAGGGTTTGACTCACGGACACTAAAACACTCTGGAGGAGAGATCTAACCAGGATCCTTTGTGATAACAAAACGACCGCTCTACCTCCTGAGCCATGGCGAACCTTATCTATAATGTTTGTGCTTGCCAAGAAAGGGAAACATATTTGATTATAATCTAATCTGTGGTTATCATTTACATAGAGTCTTATGGATATGATCTACTGACTATGACCTGAATGGCAAATAAAAGTTGTAACAAGCAGTAGCGCTGAGCAAAGTGACTAGAACGTGACCACACACTTGTAAAAACAGAGAAGAACCAGTTAAGCACCAAAAATGCACAATAACGGATCTTGAACCCTTGGTGGTTCTAGAAATATTTTATATAAAATTGTGTTTTCTATTTAACTTATTGTACTATGATTATTTTTGTAATCATGCATGGTATTTTTTGAATTAACCTTTTTATAATATCTATCCTAGGATGTCCATGTAGGCATTACTTATGTAGACTGCAGGAACAAAGCCTTGATCCTAGTTCATATATACATGCCCCTCCCAAACCTGACCTTTCCCAAGGTATATGACTGCTGGGTTAATGTTTAAACATGTGCCAGTGTGCACAGGTCTTCACTTGTAGAAACTCACAATTTACAATGATGTCACGACTGACACCAGGGATGATACAATTGGATTAAATGTTCTACAATAAAAACATTTATTTAGTTCATAGAATTGAACTCCAGTTTTGCTGTAGTTAATGTTTTTAGCTTTTTTAGTTTGATTTTAATTTCCATTCTGTTTCTATTTAGCTCACATTTTTAAAATGATCATCAGCACTGCTGTTCAAAGTCCAAACTGTGTTATAATTGACTCACTGGGGATGGATAACTAAACTCTGAATTTTCTTTAAAAAAAAGTTCTCCTTTTACTTAGTAAAAACTTTACTTAAATAACTCTTAATGACAATATCACATTGTCAAATTAAACTTCTTTCTGGCATCCTGTCTCACAGTATGATATGCAAATGAGTGCAGTATTTTACTACTACGAAGAGGGATCATGTAAGTTGGAGGAATAAAAGGAGATAATTATGACCCTGCTGCTCACATTTGTATATATTTATTAAGTAAAGCATCCTACTGGCTCTTGATCATGCCTTCATTAACACAGTCGATAAGGTGTGGGACTGCTTGTCTACTAATATATAATATATATAAGTGCCTGCAATCATTTGAATTTAATCACATGGAAAAGAGAATATGAAAAGCAGCATTCTGTGGCATGGAATGAGCAGGGTTTAACAACAGGTTTGTGAAGCCAGTGCCTTTTAGTAGCTGGGGCTGGGCAGAGTCACTGTTGTGATTTAGGAGGATCAGTTTGTGGTTGTCAGTAAGCTTGCCAGAGTTATAGTTAAAGGGCTTTGTGTGTTGGAATGTGAGGTGATATATTTAACTTTGCATGCAACATGCATGTTTGATCATTTCTAATTTGTGTCTGAAAAACTACAAAGGCAACATCAATCACCGACCTTTTACACTGAGGTAGCAGAAAATGGTACTCTACATGTAGTTATCTGACTGCATTGGTTTAAAATCTGTTGCTAAAGGCAGGAGCCTCTTAAGCCCCAAGATTTAGTATTTGACATTCAATGGTAATTTGGCTTTCGGTCCTTCCAAACTGATGGAAAAGGGAAGAGGGCAAATGAAAGGGACAGGAACCAAGCATTGATAATTGCATGAATGTAGGCTTTGATTGGCAGGGCAGTGAATTGGTGCTTTGTTGAAAAGAGAAAGAGAGATGAAAGACTTTGGGTTAGGGAGGGTAGGAGACAGAGATGGACGGATGGGGTCGTAATGTTCCATGTAAATATATTGTGTGCTGCATTTGGTGGAAATTGCTTCCGCACATGCAAACACAGACACTTTCAAACATACACAATGTTGTACACATTCTCTACCATCCGTTTCATTTTGTTCTGAGGAAAATAGATCAACTCTTGTTTTCCCCTTTGTTCACTTTCTGCATGTAACTAGACTCCTCATTTAGCCTTCTGCAGTATCTCTAGGACCAATTATACATACTATACATCCTCTGCCCTCGCTATGTCCCTCAAGTATCACCAGTGAAAGATCAACATTAAGTGAAATACAGTTAGCCCAACAGTATTTTAATATTGTATTAAAAACACATTACCTTCAGACAGCTAGTAAAATGGCTAGCTTAGGAAATACTAAACTAATCTCAGAAAAAATAGATTTAAGGTCTGGCTCGAAGTGTCTCCTGAAAATAACACCAGTCTTAATGCCAATGGCCCCTTACACTCTTTCTCCCACACCCTGCTCTGACCGCACCTATCTTCAAACTCGCCCATGGTTTTGATCTCAACTACACACCAGTAAGGTGTCATAACTGTGTCTTGCACAGTTTTGACACACTTTGAAGCAACAGTTCTGCGGGTAGATTTCTGCAACACACTATCTAACCGCAGACAGACCAACAGATAGACATATAAACACCTCCGTAGTGGTTCACGCTTCAGTAGGTGTTTGCAGGAGCACATTTCGCAATGAAGCCAGCCACACAATAATGTGTGAATAGCGTCTAGGGGATTTTAATTGGTGTTCACACATTGTGATGGTGAGCTAAATCTTATCATTAGTCTTTTTTGCTTTCTTAGATTCTCTGGAGTTCCACCCAGTAACCTCGGCAATAACACCAAGCTTGTTGATTGGATGCCTCAGAATGACCTATTAGGTAAGTACACCTCAAGGACAAACACCACTTACTGTAACGTGTAGTCCACCCACCATGTGTATATTATCAACAGTCAATTTGACTTACTGAATGTATGGTATTGCACAAGGTAAACTGAAATGAATTGCTTCAAGGTGTTTCTTAACACACATCTGATGCTTGGTGTTTTATACAACACCAAGCATCAGACAACTCATGGTGTTGTGTACTGTTTTTCATGGTTGGGTTCCTCCCTTACCTACTTATTAACCATTGTGGATGGTATAATGTGAATGTGTAAGCCACATTTGCTATCTTTGTGCAAGTCAGGGATGCACAACAATCAGATATTGACAGTAAGCATTATATTCTGAATTGGTGCAATAGAACTGTGGTTAGCCAAGCCTTCAAAATACATTACACCAGTCTGTCTATATCTCAATTTAGGTGCTAAATTACCTTAAACCATGCAAGTAAACATAAAGGGCCCAGATTAAGACGGAAAACAAGTTGGGCCGTTTTTATTAAGGAATGAAGGGCATTTACTTTGAAATGTATTTCTTTATAAAAACTATAAACAATATTTGGTTAAATATACTGTTAGAAAATAAACACTCATACACACACATACAGTCTGTATTCCTCTAACTGTAAACCATCCTACCCCCACCTCCGTGTGCAGAGCAACAGTAAAGTACTGCAGAGTGTGCAGACATTTTTGGGCTTTACTCTTTAAACTGTAAATAACCTAGCAAAATATGCACCAAAAAATGACTTGTGAACTTAACACCTAACATGCAAATGAACATCCTTCATCCCTCCTGTCGTCCAGGCCACGCCAACACAAAGGCCTTCCTGAGTCACGGTGGTCTGAACAGCATCTACGAGGCCATGTATCACGGGGTGCCGGTGGTAGGTGTGCCCCTGTTTGGAGACCACTATGACACCATGACTCGTGTGGCAGCCAAAGGTATGGGTATCATGCTACACTGGAAGTACATGACCGAGGAAGACCTTTATACAGCCCTGAACAGCGTCATCAAAGACAGCAGGTTAGATTTCGAAGTCTTGTATGCACTGTCACACACACATGCTTTGTATATGAGTGTTATGGTTCATTAGTGCCATCTGTTGACCAGATATAGAGCCCTTTAGCTTGCCGATAAAGGTTGTTTCCACATTTCTTCCTACCTAGGTACCGCCAGAAAGCACAAACTCTTTCCAACATTCACAAAGACCAGCCAGGCCATCCAGTGACCAGGGCCGTCTACTGGATCAGCTACATCCTGCGTCACAACGGTGCCGACCACCTTCGCTCCGCTGTGTACGACGTGTCCCCCTACCAGTACTTCCTGCTGGATGTGATTTTCACTGTAGGAGCGGCCCTGGCTCTGTTTGTCTTTGCACTGCGACGGTTGGTACGAATGCTGAGGGGGAAGACCGATGACAAGAGAAGAGGAGATGGCGTCTCCAACGATGACGGTAACATGGCCAACGGACATTGTCATAGCGAGAGCCTGGCCAATGGGAAGCACAAACGCAACGGCTCCTTGAAAAACGAGAAGAAGATTAACTAATGTTTCAAATGGCCAAGAAGGACGAGGAGGAAGTTGCCCCAAGGACCCAGCTCTAGGTGTTGTTAAGTGATTTTATAAAAGCTTTGAAGGAAAGAGTTTCTTAGTTCTGTGTCGAATGGCAACTGCTACTCAAAGCGTGAAAGAGGCTGTAGGAGGATACACAATGCATCGTGTGTGGCATCGGGTGCTCAAAATCTGTGTTTGTGTGTGTGTGTGGGTGTATGTGTATGTGTGCACTGAGGCAAATGTAACGAAAACTCTTAACAAAAGCAGCTACAGCAATACAACACCAAATAGGAAAGTGATTAAGAATGAAACACAGGAAAGACACATTAGCAGGAAATTGTCTCTCCTACGTGATCTCTGTTGTCTTCCTGCCTTCCTTACCAGTGAAAGGATGATGAAGAGGAGAAATCCTGAGCGCCAACAACTCATCCTTAGAAAACAAATAGATAACTTTTGAAATAGTTAGATTTAATGTCTTTAACTGCAAACTCTGCTTCTTCAAATGTCTGAACTGTAAATAGAGAAAACATCTATTTATTACTGTAAAAAAGCTTTTTAATGAAGGACCTTTTTAACCTTATCTTATTTTTAATGTATTACATGTATCAATGGTGTTAGAGCATTATGTTAATTGTACACTCCCTCTTTACTAATTATACGTACAACATTGTGTTCGTCCTAAAGGTGGAACATACAAAGCAAAGACTGAGAGCTGCAATCATTATACGTTTGCACAGGTCTTTGCTTTCTACAGTTGCATTATCCACAGAATTCATGGTCCTCTTATTTTCAGATTTATCAGTGTTGAAAACATTTCAATTGTTTCCCTTTTCACATGTTAGCGCCATCCCGTGACTTTACTGTTTGTTCTAGTAGATAATATCTCAACTGTATTTGGCTTAACAATGTGAAAAGGAATATCATGTTATCATTAAAACATATCATACAATAAAGGCTACTACCAATGATACTGTGGAAAGGCAGAGACTGCTCTAGATGTGCTTAAGCTCATCCAGTCATGTGATCAGGGGTGAGTCAGAGCATTATTGATTCATGACTACTCGCTCCGTGAGTCCACTATCTTTATTCTGCATCCCTCATCCATTATAAGTGATTATTGAGAATTCATCACTTGTTGGCCATTTTTAGTGCTACACTTGATTTTGTACATCATTCCTATATGATTGGATTGAATGTTCATTTCTAACAAAGTTTGTTTCAAATTACACAGTTCAGGTCGAAATCCATTCAAGACTTCTGCAAATTAAATTCTATTAGATTTAGCAATTGAGTTTTAAAAAAAAAACTAAAATAACTAGGTAGGCCTTGTGTAACTAATTATATTAAAATTGAATGTGAATGATTCACATTCTGTTTGTGGCCTTTTGTAATGCAAATATTTGTTTATGCAGCATGTTTGTAGTTGTGCTTGTTACTGTTAAATTATTGTGGGTTAGATCACTTAGACTGATGGATGAACCAAGGACAATTAGGTATGTTTTAGCCCACTAAGAGATGTTAAAACAAACATTGGCTTTTCAGCCATTCTGTGAAGTCATCAAATTAGGTGTACACCCATGCACTTGATTCTTTATTTCATTCAATAAGACCAAAGTTGCACCCTGTAGCTTTTTTTTTTATCATTTTATGTGTCAATCCACTCCAAGTTTACTCTGGTAACTGTCTGTTAATTCTTAATGCAGATGGAGGAAGGGTGTACGGAGGGTGAAAGAGTGACTTAGTTCCTTACTACTTCTACAATGAGTAATACCATGTCAAAGTGACACTGATCCTTGCAAAGAAATTCTCTTTACTTGAACCCCTGTCGATGAGATCAAAGTACAGGGCGAGCAGAATAGTATTTTTAGAGTTAGTCCGGATTTGGTATTGTGCTAATGGGCATTTCAGGAGGGAATGTCTTCCCAGACTTGCAGATGGATGGTTTATCACACCACCAGGTCTAAATAAATGCATTTATTTTCCTCCATTGTTCAAGCATGACGGCACAGACATGTATATTTGGATTTGGAAAATTGGCATTCAGATATTGTTTAGCAACTTACTCAAGCATGGACAATACAGCAGTGTTTTTACAGGAAACGAAAGAAAATGATATCACTTAAATGTCAAAAACTGTTGAGGGCTGATAATTCAAACCACATGTGCATTCACATATCCTGTATGATAATAAATAAAAGTTAGTTATGTTCCTTTCTCTGTGAGCTACGACTACACTTGCACAGCCCCCAACCCAGCCCTGCTGAAAACAAACCATTATACTTGAATCATTGTCATTATAATCATCTTCTATAAAAGTTCAACTGATGGGTTTGCAAGATGGGCCTGCAAGTGCTACACAAGCTATGAACAGGGTCTGGAGAGAGAAAAACACAAATTGTGAATATACATCATTTTTCATTATTGTCAGTATAAATGTTAAAGCTCTGGTTAAATGTCCACCCATGCCCATTCTTTACTCGTCTGTTCCCTGCAGTCCGACATGTCTCTGTTCTTGTGGCGTTTGCATTTCATCAGCTTGAATTTCTCTTTGTTCTGTCTTCAATAGTGCACTGCCTGTTCCATTTGTCCACTTCTTTGTCCTACTTTTTCACTTCCTGGTGTCATTGTATTCTTGTGTCATTCCGACTCTCACGCCTTAAATATCAGATGTCTCCGCTTATTTTTTAAAAACCTTTTCACTTTGATTTTCAAATGACAAAGTCCTCCATTTTCCTGTCATGTGTGTCCATGTTGTAAATAGAACAGTGTAAACAAAATACTAATGCTGAATAAAAATTACATATTTTGTTTGCAGAGATGATTGATACTTCTTTTCCTCAAAAAAGTGGCCATGGCATTTCAATTGTCCTTAGTTTTGAGAAAATAAAGTTAAAGAACACTGATGAAATAGTAAATGAAAAGCAGGGAAAAAGTTGTACTGTAGTTTCTGATGTATGGTCAATCAATATTTTGCTTCTCCTATTTGCTGTTGCATGTTATCAGTACACAATATTGAACAGACAAGGGCATACAGTGCATACTTTTGAGTCCTGACAAGGCAGATGGTGAAGCATTTGATGCTGACAGTCTCAGTTTGATAGGGGATGTATAGGCTTTCTGTCGGGAATTGTTACCAGGCAGCAAAGAGGTTTTGTAGGTATCAGATGGTAGAATCATCTAAAGTAGCCAACTGCACAGACGCATGCACACAAGACGGGTGGATAGGGTTATCTAATGCTGTATACTCGTGCTGAGTGAGGCTGGGGTAACAAAACACCCCGCCTGGTACCTTGCCTCGCTCACCGGCCCTGTTAATTATTCACACCGCCTGTAGGGGCCCGCTGTCCTCACACACACACACACACAGTTAGAAGCATCTGCAGGTATGTTTAATTTACGTTCCTGAAGTTGTTTTCTTTTGTTGTCGCTGGTGGCCAAATCAGGCACTGTTCTGTTAACTGAGACAGGAAGGGGGGAAGGAATAGAGGACAGGCCTCTGCTGATGAGGAATCTGATATCACAGAAAGCACAGCGGGCATCATTCATGACATCCTCCATTCATTCTCAGCCATCCCTCCCTCCTCAGACCTTGTAAGTGCCTATTATCTACCTTTCCTCTCCACCTCAGCAGACAATCATCTGGAGCAATTAACCACTTTGTGTTGGACTAAGTGGGCTTACTTCATGGACTAAAAGTCCTGCCTCTCTGCACAAGATCTAAGTGATGGATTTGTCAAATGTTTGACAACAGGGTATGGTCTAATCTTCCTAACTGACATCCACACTCTTTCATGTGTGGGTTAGGCTAAAAGGATATAGTGGGGATTGCATGAGTGGACTTAACCACGTTGTTGACCAAGCTTGTGCGTGGTAGTGTGTGTGAGCAATGCCCAAGGGTGTGTACCAGTTTTGAAATTGTTGACTTAGCTTATATAACCATAAATGAGCGATGGCCTTCCATTCATCTCTGTCACAGCAAATATATACCAAGAGCTCTACCTATGGAGAGAGGGATATCATATTTCTTTGCAACATGTTTGTGAGGATTGAAAGACTTTCCTAAGATAAGATTTTATTTATCCCAAAGGAAATTGTTGTGCCAGAGTTACAAAAATACAATAAACACAGCAGCATAATAGTAAAACTGTACACTAACAGTGCAGTGAAAAGAGAAATCAACCACATCAACTCCAAAGCTAAACTGACCTTGACCGTATATATGTAGTGGAAAGAGAGAAAGATCAATTAGTTCAATGGAAGTCCTGTTAAGCTAGTGAGATCATTGCATTGTGGAAAATAATCAAATGTATCTCGAGTGAGATTGTCCTGATGCGTTGTTTGATTGTCTTGTAAAACGAGGTGAAAAAACAGCCCTGTTCCCTTGGACAAAAATAGCCTAAATTCTAATTATGTGGGGATTTGGCTTGTCCTTTAACAGCAGAGCAAGGTGCTTCAGTGAGTGCAGTATGTAGGCTATTTTGCTCTTAAAGCCAAAAAGATATGCTTTTCCTCCGGAAGCCCTGAACTTGGTGCTGTTGTGTTACCTTACATATTAGGATCACTGGAACAATCATCAAAAATACTGCAAAGATTTATCTTTGGTCCTATTTTACTCTCTCATTGTCTTTGCCCATTGTTAGTCCAGTAAAAGGTAGAACGTAAGAAAAGTTGGGTGTTTCTTGTTCAGTATAGGGTTATCATCAATACAACCAAGGGCAGCTTCCAATACAAAAATGGTCAGTGTAACTATTACCATGCCATGTGTTTATGAGAGTAAGCACATAGAAGTGAAGACAGAATTATTTTGCAGGTTACCCATATGTCCAGTAGAGGGTAGTAGTAATCCATAATGAATGGCTCTGGTCACCCCATGCTTCTCTCATTTTTTTTATCTCGATCCATGATACCATGGGGTCCTCAGATTCATTGCTGGGGGACCTCTAAACAAATGTTTGTTATTTTTTTTGTTTTGTAAATGTAATAGGAAAATCATTGATTAAAGTAAAATGGCGAAACAAATTATAAAGAAAATCCATCCCACTTTATTCAAACAGCATTGATAGCCTTAGCCTTACCGTTACCCATGAATTCTCATGCAATCATGTGAGCTAGCCAACATGTACTGAATAACTTTGTGGCACCTATCCATATTGGCAAAAATAGTGGTTATGTAATATTATTTTAATAGTTTAGTGTTGCATGCAACATGAAAAGGAGTGTTTAAACATGCCCATTGTAGTCCATAATATGCTACTTAGTTTTATACATTTCTAGAAGACTTTGGGTTCCAGCTCAGTCTATCTTTCTGCTCCATGGCATGACAAATGGGAAGACCCCTACTCTAGCTTTTCTGCCTCCACTAACAGCTGATGGACCTGTTGACTAAAGTTTCAACTTTAAAAAGCTCTGAGCTCTGATGCAAAGATCTTGCAATATCAAATGTGTGTGTGTGTGTGTGTATGTGTGTGTCTGTGTGGCTTCCTGAAGTTTCCTGTGTGGAGGCGGGCTGCTATTGTCATTCTGGCCCAGTATCCAGCTGTAACTCCTATTAAATCTCCCTCAAAATCTCTGGTCCCAGACTCTGCATGACAGATGTGCCCTGGTGGAAGCCTTGGTAGAATCAGCTCAAACATCACAGGCCTTCAAGTGTGGCATGAGTGTGTGTGAGTAAGATTTCAAAAGAAAGTTAAATGATCCGTGTGGAGAAACAGGGTCCCTTTGGCAGCCTCAAAGATAAGACGAAGGCAAAAAAGAGTTGAACGGAGGAAATAAATAATTGCAATGAGCAAATATAAATGTGCTATATTTTTGCATGCAGGCCTTATATGTGCACATTTGTTTACATGAGTATTGATGTGTGTGTTTGCGTGAACCAATACGTATGTGTGTGTGAGTGTGTGTCATAGTGTTTTGGATAGATGGAGCCCTGTCACTGTGTCAACATGGAGATAAGAGAAGCCTGACAGCAAGGGAGTGAGGATGACAGCTTTTATATCAATCATACTGACTTATAACTGCGTGTGTGAGAGAGTGTGTTAGTTAAGGGGTTAGGAAAGGGTTTTAAGATGGAATCAAAAAATAAATCAATGTCATACGGTTTGTATGTCAACAGCTGTTCAGTTTGGCATCACCTCTCGCGGTAATCTCTAAACTCCAGTACACACACACACACACACACACACACACACACACACACACACACACACACACACACACACACACACACACACACACACACACACACACACACACACACACACACACACACACACACACACACACACACACACACACACACACACACACACACACACACACACACACACACACACACACAACCACCCCCCCCCCCCCCCTCCCTAAGTGCCTGGACCACTGCCAGATTGATAGAGTTGGCCAAATGTTGTTCTGGCACCAAAGTCTAAATCTCTCTCACTAATTTACTTTCCGCTCCTGTTGGAATTGCTATTCCTTCTCTATCCACTTCTTTTCCTATCCCCCTTCCTGAACTTTTCTTCCCACTTCCTTTTCAATCTTCCCCTCCCTCTCAATATCCACTTTCGTTCCCTGCCTCCAAACATCTTCCAACCCAGGGCCTCAGTAAGCTGATGCAGCGTATCTGTGAGGAATTGGGAATTCAATTGGAGAAAATCAGGCTTTTGAGTTTTCAGCCAGATATTTAATTATGGGAGTGAATTATCGCTGTGTCGCTGAAGGGACACAGCAGAGAGGTAATGTGACTAAGTAAACAATAAATAAGCACTAAATAAACATAACGCCCATGATATGCTTGATTAGAAACATAACCCCTGCTGCTGCCCTGGCTAAACCTCCCCTGCTTACTTACTTTAGCCAAAACAATCCAAATGCTTTCCACTCTATTTATATGTGTGTGTTACTACCTGGAAACATATCAGTAATATTATCTGAATCCTTTGCCCCATAGCGGATCCCAGACAGTAGCTGAGAGAGAGGCCAATAGTGAGATGGAAAGATAGAGAATGGGGGGGTTTGTAAGATAGACATCTAACCTCCACTGTGATTAGGTACTGACCTCATGGGCCTGCTGTCTCCACTGATAAAGAAACAGCAAGACACATACACACGCACTCTACTCCATGCCATATCTTGAACCCAGTAAATCATTTGATTCTTATCAGATGTTCATTCATTTCATTTCTCTCTTGTCTCTTTCGCTCCGGGTTTTCCAGCTTTTCATTTTTCTATCTGTTCTTCCAAAAGCTAAGAAAAAAGATAATCTTGTCATGATCTGTTCTCACAATCTATTGTTCATGCAGTCTCATTCATTTTCTCCACTCCACTGGGAATGTTTTTTAAGTTCAAAACTAAGTTCAAACAAGGTAAACTTGCCGTATCTGGATTTTGCTGATGCCATTTTGCTGATTCACCTAAGACACAGACTGAAATAAATCAATGATGGGGGGGCATCGTAAAAACGTGCTGCGTTTGAGGAACAACAAAAGACCCCTATCTGTATTGGCTGATAACTTTCCTTCAATGATATGACAGTGATACTGACACTACATTTCATGAGCCATGCTGCTTTGCTGTTCTTGAAGGCCTTATCTGATCTTGTCAGATATCAGATATACGTCAAACATAGCTCATTTTAAAGTCTGGGTTAAAGCAGGGGATAACATGGTTATCTTCGCTCTTACTGTATATCTGTTGCCCCTTCATATTTATGCATGCACGCGCAGACAGACACTCACACACACCTCCATTGAGTCAGTCAGCGAGCTCTCCATCATTGCCAGCGGTAGCCCGGTGCTCTTTGGTTGGTTGCAGGTTGATGGATGAGTCTCCCTTGAGCAGCTCTGTTAAAGCGCCTCTCTATCAGGCTGCAGCCGCATGGGCCCTCACATTTGATTAGATCCCAATGGAAGCCAGTTGCTCCCTGTCATCACTCATACAGCATAGGCCTGAGATGCAACAGAGACAGCCAATGGAGCACAGAGCTTGACGCGCTGAGGAAGCCATTTCGGTGCAAAGAGAGGATATTATGTGACTCATGTACAACTCTGTCTCACATGGGTGGCGCTGCACTTGGCTGGAGAGGAGAGATAGCATGAGGGAGAGGGATGCTCATAAAGAGCAGAGTGTTATTTCCATTCTTCATGGGTTACATTCAGAACTGAACGCCTCATCCAAGATTCTATCAATCAAATTGCCCACCTTTTCATTTAAATTACACCTGAATGAGAATGAGGACCATTACAGCACTTCAAAATTCAACAGCCTTGTGTCGCTTTGACTCTGTCTGTATGTATGTGTCTCTATCTTTTGCTCCCCCTCTCTGAGTCTCCCCCCTCTCTCTCTCTCTCATCTCACTCCGATGGTATTTACATGTCAATTACTTCTGTGTAAGTGCCTTTCTCTTTTTTCGTCTCCTATTTACATGTCAGTGGCTTTCACTGCTTGATGGTGCCGCGTTAAAATGAAAGTAATTTGCTCTGTGACAGTCAGACCATTTTACCAGCTATTACTCTCATCCATTCTGGTCAGTGAATACTGATGACAATGAAACCAGGGAGCTGTGAAGATTTTTTGCAAGCTCTCGTGTTAGTGACGCTGGTATGGCTTTCATGTGTTGGCAGTCCTGCCCCATTCACCTCTAACATAGTTTTTTTAAATGATATGCAGCATCTTTATCCTTTTTTTTTTAGGTCTTTGTTAAACGATGCAGGCATTTCAAATCTTTATACAGGTTAATTGCTTGAGTGTAGTGCGTCTGCTGAAATACAAGGAGAACAATTCCTTCCGACTCCTCATCTTAGAAGCAGTTGGGGATATTGGTGTTGTTTATTGCTCCAAAGCTGCGTGGTCACTGCAGCCCTAAGTCAGGCCTGACATTCTTTATGAACTACACAACAATGTGAAAGCCATTACACTTCCAGTAAATTGCTTTGAAAACTTGATAGCTGCACAAAAAAAGCAATTTCAGCATGAAATCATGGTACTTCCCAGTGAGGCCTGGAGATAAGTCTGAACTGATGATGCGGTTTAAAAATAAAGACTAATTTCCTTTTAATCAGCAGCATAGACTGTGCCGCCCAGAGTGTTAAATCACTGTTGCAGAAGTGATTTGAGGATGGCGGATGAGATATAGTGATGAGAGCGTGCTGACATACTCGGGTCAGAAGCTCACGTGCAGATAGACAGACAGAAACACCCGTACACCAACTCTCTGCTGCTGTGTTGTTTCCAAGAGTTCCGTTGGCCATTAATGATTTAGTCTTACAGGCAGGACAGAAATATGACTGCTTATGACTAAAATATTGATGGAGTTGGGTGAATTATTAATAGGGCTGATTTCTGGAATAAAGATGCAGTTGACCTACTGTAGTCAGAGGTGAGGTAATGCGGTCCCACAGTTTTGTTTCAATGGACGATGCAGGTGTTCCTGATTTCACGGGAGGTATTATTTTGTGCATCTGACTTTCTTTGTGTGTGGGTAATACTCCTCTTTTCTTGAGATATGCAAGTATGAATGAGAAAGCTTTGTACTTAGGCCAGCCTGGCAGTGATGTGTTTATTTTTTAAACAACCAGGCCTACATTGCCCACAGATTGTTAGATGTTAGCTGCTATGCACAGCACTCGCTTGCCAAAACAACCTGCACACTTTAAAAAAATCTTTTTGTGTTTGTGCTGCCTCCAGATTAATTTAATTTGGCACTGCAGAGCGGGTAGTTAGTGTAAATATCAGTATGCTCTTGGAACAAGCCAACAGAGACACGTAAAACGGTCAAAACACAGCTTGTTGTGATAGATGCAGGATGAAGGATTTATTTATTTTTGTTTACATTGGAAAAATTCACATATAGTTCATTTACAGTTCTCTTCTAATCTCCTTCCCTTGTTCCCTTAAAGATTCATGAGCCCAGAAGTTGTCATTCATCAGTTTGATTAATCACGGTCTCTCCTCATTTTGTCGCATTTAGTAAACCATCACTTTGGGTTTCACTGCTGGCTGAGTTCTCCGGCTCGCGATTGTCCTTTCTTAAGTCCTCACTTTGTCTCTATTCCTCTCTCACAAATTAGTGGGTCATTGGATAGATTTTTCAGTCTTTCGTTTTATGTTAACATGACCCTCTGATGATGTTTTTTTGTAATGGAGCTGTGACAGATAGATAGGGAGTTCTGGAGATGAGTTTCACTTGAAGTTAGAAGCAAAGGAGACAGTAATACGTGCTAATGACTCGAAAAAATTAGGCCCTAGAGGTGCACAAAGACTTTGGGCGACAGGAAAAATGGTCCTGCAGGCATGTTTCAAGGAAGGACAAAGAACAAAAGGAGATTTTTCTAAAGCGTTTAGGCCTTAGCTACATTAAGTTTGCTGGCTTGGGCTGTTTTGTCCTTCAGATGGGTCAAGAGGACAGGGGTGTCGGAGGGAGGGCTGAACAGATAGTATCTCTCTCCTCAAGGGATGGAGGGAGGCTGAGGGGATAGAGAGGTAAGCATGTTGAGGAAATGGAAAGATGGAGGGATGGAGATAGGAGTGAGTGGTGGGGAGATACCATAGAGTGGGGGATGCAGGGAAGGTAGAGATAGATGGATTAACAGGGGGAGAGAATGCCAAAAAGGGTGTTTATTCCTCGGATGGGAGAAGGGAAATATTAGGAATATAAACACAAGCAAGACTTGTTTTCCATTAGCTCTGACTATATTTGTTTACATTCAAATGTTCACTCAAATAGATGGAGCATTTAAATACACAAGGTGGGTAAAGGAAGACCTCTGCGCTCACAGCAATCTTTGTGTTTCAGTTGCATTGTGGGCCACAGGGTGAACACATAGGTTTAGATGGCAGGTATTGATGAAACAAATGTAAGGCTATAAAGAGATTAGCTATAATCTATTGCTAAAAGCAGGGGGCTTTCAGAAACATCAAGCTAAAGCACAATGGAGTCCTGCAGAATTTGGATTGTGCTGGGCTGGAGTGTGTTTGAGTAAGTGAGTGAGTGTGAGTGTGTATGTGTGTCTTTAAATGATGAGGTTGAGTCCCAAGCCACCAGCTAATGGTTTCCATAGATTTATTGGCAGCACCAGGGGGTACTTTGTTTTAGACTCACAAGACAAGTCGCAATATGTCACCTACTCAACCAGCCTACAGACATCAGACCTAAAACCAGATCTGTATGAATGGCTTTCTGGATGTACATAGGGATGTGTGAAGGAGAAGAATGGTAATGACAAAGCCAGGGTATTTAAACTAAAAAGGTTGGCTAATGTGAGTCGCAGGAAGACATTTAAGGTGGAATTAGCAATTGTAATCCAATAAACCTTTTGTCAAATTCATAACATATCTACACATGGTCAACCAGCTGTCCGTTGTGCGCTGAAAAATAAATCTGGTAATCACACTCAGCCCTGGCTCTGTAAATGGGAAACATGCACAGAGGATCAGACCATGCCACAGAACCCTATGCAGTCAAACAGGTGGCGTTCATACATAGGGATATCTGTTTGGGTGATGAGTTCAAATATCAACAGTAATTCTCGTGAACGACTGACTTAACCTTTAAGTACTGGTTTAGTGAAATCACAACTAGGGATTGGTGGTCGATTCCACCCATGGATATTGGATATGCCTTGCTATGACCACCTGTGAAATCACAGCGCAGAGCGTTTGGAGCCTTTAGGCAAAGTACTTGTCTGCCCAACAATAGTGTTTTCATAACCAGCCAACTGGGAGGAGATCTAAAGAGAGAGGCAGGAGCACTAATCAATAGGAGAGGGCGGACCGGTGTCAAACGGCAAATAAACAAACAAGCCATTATCCTGACATACATACACACACATAGATGCAGACACATCAGGACAAATGCAAAGACAGATGCACAAAGGCTCGCTTTTCGTAAATGTATAATACAAACTGAGCATTAATGTGCATGATTGTATGCAATTGGCAGAACAGAAAACAACCCATTCCTATTCACACCGACTCTCTCCACTACTTCTGTAAGTGCATATATATATATATATATGGTCCAAACACACACATCTATATATATATATATATATATAGATGTGTGTGTTTGGACCATACACATGCAAAAAGGCTAACTACGTGTGTGTCAACTAAACAACAATTTATGATAAATGTGGGTGTATGATTTTTATTTTTTTATTTCTGGCTCTGAAAAAAGAGGTGAAAAGGAAAGAGAAGCTGGAGCGGAGTGTGGCTGGGGTAAACACTGATATTACTGTATTGATCAAACCCTCATATCTGGTGGCAGTTAGATGGCCCACAGGCGTGACTGTGTGTGTGAGCGTGTTAAAGTGATCTGTGTATCATCTGCTGCGTATGCACGTGTGCATTTGTCTATGTGCATGCATATGCTTAATCTCTTTCTGTCAACAATTTGTGTGTGTGTGTGTGTGTGTGTGTGTGTGTGTGTGTGCATGTTTGTGTGTGCGATTGCATGTGTGTGGTTGAAGTTTGTTCTGGGCAGCATTGGTGACAGAGCGAGGGAGAAGGAGAAGTGCTATTGATTTTTAGCCCAGCCATGCTAGAGAAAGATCTGTTTGGGTGGAACTGTGATTACCACCCTTTCTCACCAATCTCTCTCTCTCTCCTTACCCTTTCACTTAGCATACATGCAGTATCTATCTATCGTCCAACATCTCACCCGTCTCAATCGTTAGGCCTAAACAAAGCGTGTGATGTGCTCGCACTGTCGTTTATTTCTGGATGCCAGCATGTCTGTGAGAAAATATCCTTCAAATGCTTTGCAGTTTAGAAATGGTGTGTTTTTATTCTAAGTTCAACACACCTGCCACATAGGGATTGTGTTTATTTGTGTGCTCACTTTCTAAAACAATGACAGTCGTATCTGAGGTTTAAAAAGATTTAGAAGTGAATCAGTTGCCTGGTTACTGGAGTCTGTTTGCTTGCTTGCAGTTTGCATGCATACCATTTTAGACATATTACCCCACCCTTATAAACGTATGAACACTTACATGCTCATACAAACATCTCTCATTTTCAGATGGCACGGACATTGTGTAAAACATACCCACTTTACTTTGCCAAACTTAATCCTGAATGCTAAGTACCCATGGTCGCGCTGGTGCAATCCGACCCCAGATCAGTGTGCAGCTGTCTCTCTGCACATCTGTCTGTCACTCTGCTAACCAGCTTGTCAGTCCTGCTCTCAGCCTGTTGGAATGGAACAGACTGCAACACAAAGGCAATCTGTGTTTCTCCGTGTGCGTACTGAGATAAACAGATAAATGATTAGTTGCAATAGAGAAGAGGGAGTCTTAGTGTCATCATTAAGAGGGAGAGAGGGATCAGGATTAAAAGACCGTGTTGTTTCATTGTGTCTAACAGATTATTGGGCCTGTATATGTGTGTGTATGACCGCCTGCGTGTGTGTATGACCGCCTGCATGTGTGGTTGGCTGGTTTTCTCATTACAGGATTAAAGAGCATCTGGTTCAATGTTCCTACTCAACCCTGCCATTCAAAGTCACAGGGGAAATAATGCACTATTGTCTCATGTAGGTGAATTGCACGTGCTTGACCATGTGTGTCCGTCTGTGTCTATGTGTGTGTGTGTGTGTGTGTGTGGGTGTGGGGGGGGGGGGTTTGTGTGTGCACATGCCACCTACATTATGGTGCATTCATGTCAACTGGGAGAACAGATATGGATTAAATGGATAGACACGGGCAGAAATGAAAATGGCTGTGTCTAGAGCCCATGTCAGAGTGGAGAAGCTTGTATTGTGAGCTCTGTGTGAAAAACTCTTGAGTCAAATCTATTTCTAGTTATATGATGAAAGGGTGACTGCAAAGGGCTGTTCTGGATCTGTTGCTGTATGTGCAAAGCCAAGAAAGTGATAAGATAGAGAGACAGAGAGAGGGTGATAAAAGACTGCTTGTTTGGATAGACAGAGACACGTCTGCTCAAGTTGACAATGTTTAGATTTAAGGAAAAGACTCATGCTTGTTATCACTGCATTTACATGTAGGTCCTCACTTTGTTTGTGATGTACAAACACAGACATATGCGTGCATACATTTGCTTGTTAACATAAAAATCTCTTTTATGGCACTTTCATTGAAAGTATGAGCTTGATTACAGAAAGAAGTTGTGGTTTTTTAGAGGAAACAGTCTGGGGTCACTAACACAGCACTTGCACACTTTACACACACACGGTAAATGAGCTTGTTACTGTGAACATCTGGGCAGTTGGCTGTTTGGGGAAAATAAACAAGGTTACAAAAACACAACAGTGTAATAATTCACAAATCTTAATTAAAAAGAAGTGTTTGGGGTAAATAACATATCGTACTGAGTTGCTACTTTAATTGGCAACTAAAATCTCCGATTCCCAACCATACCTTTGTCTTGAATCACCTCCTATTCACTAAAATACAATTTAAGTTGAAAAATGTTTGCCTTATAGTGCCTTTAAAATATAAAGAAAAAACATTACATGTTGATCAAATCCAAAGTTTAATACTTTGCTTTTGATAGATTTGCAAATTACAACTATGTATGTGACACTACATCTGTCAGTGATGGCAAGCTGGTGATTTGTTAGTCTGTAATTTGAATGTACTGCTTATTATAAAGTAAATTATTGTGTTCATTACACAAATAGAGAATGTGTGACATATGTTACTTTCTATCTGAAACCAAATCAGAAGATTTAGATAATAATTTGTAATAGTTGTTGTGATATTGCACCAATTATCAGCTCCTCACATAAACAAATAAAGCACACAACAACTTAATTGAGAGCAGGTTGATGATGTGTTTGAAAATGATCATTATTTAATGTAAGGTATGAGCTCTACAATTCCTCCTGTAAAGACTTCATAACTGGATAAATAGTTGGTAACATTATACAACAGTGGTATTGATACCCAGTATATTTGTGAAATGCTTTAATGAGTGTTTAAAATCTAGTTACATTTGTGTACATGTGTGTAAACAGTTAATAAATAAATTGTGTTCATGTGTCAACTCATAGATCTGTTATACAGTGTCAGGAAGATATGAGAGGAGTTTAGTTGTTGACAAATGCATTACAAAACACTTTAAATGTAGGCAAGGCAAGGCAAGGCAAGGCAAGTTTATTTATATAGCACCTTTCAACACAAGGCAATTCAAAGTGCTTTACAAAAATGGAAGACATTATGAAAATGGCATTTAAAATCAGTCATTAAAAAGAAAAGATAATAAAATAAACATTAAAAGAAAAAATAACTGGATAAAAGTTAAAAGTTACAGTGCAGTTTAAGATGTGAATAGTTCAATTAAAAGCAGCGGCAAAAAGAAAAGTCTTCAGCCTGGATTTAAAAGTAGTAAGAGTTGCAGCGGACCTGCAGGTTTCTGGGAGTTTGTTCCAGATATTTGGAGCATAATAACTGAATGCTGCTTCTCCATGTTTAGTTCTGACTCTGGGGACAGAAAGCTGACCAGTCCCTGAAGACCTGAGAGTTCTGGATGGTTCATAATTTAGCAGTAGGTCAGACATGTATTTTGGGCCTAAACCATTCAAAGCTTTATAAACCAGCAGCAGTATTTTGAAATCTATTCTTTGACACACAGGAAGCCAGTGTAAGGACTTCAGAACAGGAGTGATGTGATCCACTTTCTTAGTGTTAGTGAGGACTCGAGCAGCGGCGTTCTGAATTAGCTGCAGCTTTCTAATAGATTTTTTAGTGAGACCTGTAAAGACACCATTACAGTAGTCCAGTCTACTGAAGATAAAAGCATGGACAAGTTTTTCCAAATCCTGCTGTGACATTAGTCTTTTAATCCTAGATATGTTCTTTAGGTGATAGTAGGCTGATTTAGTAACTGTTTTAATGTGACTGTTGAAACTCAGGTCAGAGTCCATGACTACACCTAGATTTCTGGCTTTATCTGTTGTTTTGAACATTGCAGACTGAAGCTCAGCGCTAACTTTTATACGTTCTGCCTTGGCTCCAAAAACCATTACCTCAGTTTTATCTTTGTTTAATTGGAGAAAGTTCTGACACATCCAGTCATTGATTTGTTCAATGCACTTACTCAGTGTTTGAATTGGAGCATAATCTCCTGGTGAAATTGTTACGTAAATTTGTGTGTCATCCGCATAGCTATGGTAACTTATTTTGTTGTTTTTCATTATCTGAGCCAGTGGTAGCATGTAGATGTTAAAGAGAAGAGGCCCCAAGATGGAGCCTTGAGGTACCCCACATGTCATATTTGTCAACTCAGATGTGTATTTACCTATAGAAACAAAGTTTTTTCTGTCCTTTAAGTAGGACTCAAACCAATTTAGAACTGTTGCCGAAAGTCCCACCCAGTTTTCTAGTCGGTCTAGTAATATGTTGTGGTCAACAGTGCCAAACGCAGCACTGAGATCTAATAATACTAACACTGAAGTTCTGCCACTGTCTGTGTTTATGTGTAAATGTATGTAACTAAATACATATAAATGTCATATATCTAAATATTTAGCGAAAAATCTTTTTTAAATTAATAAATGTAGTAATGAATCAACATGTGGGATGCCATAAAAACGGTTTTAAAATTCATTTACATTGTTCTTCACTCAACCAAAACATTAGGCAGGCAAAAAAAAGAATAAATGCCTTCCATAATTGTATAAATTGTATTCTCATTTGTGACCAACACGATAATAATAAATCATTGTGATTGTGATGTTGATGGTGGTGCTAAGCTGATAAGAGTTTATGTTAGTATTTTTGTGTGATTGTGTATGGGTGTTTATAGCCTGCGCCCCTATTAATCAGAACCTATCACTTGTGCCTAATGGAGATAGATTATCAAGCAGAGAGACGTGACTGTCCCTAGAGAATGGCTCGTTTCTGTGTGTGTTGTAGTAAATACCCCAATAACGGCGTGATTTTCTGCTTGACTACTAGAGCCACCCTCATTTGTGTCACCTGCCCCCGATAAGGAGGGTGGGGGGGTGTGTCGGGATACACAGAGGTTAAGCATACTCATTTATTACACTGTGGGTGTGTGTGAATAATTAGCTGAGACTATGCTTGCTGGCATATTCCACATTCCAACACCTGTATACGGGTTTCTTCTTCGCGCCCGGAGGTAGAAAATGGTTTGCTACCAGCTGCAGCACGAAGCTTTAATGCCTTCGAGATACCTATATTATCCTCGCTGCTCAGGGTAAAATATCAGCTCCATACTAATATTTCTCCCCTGCTTCCTTGAAAACGTGTCCTTGCTTGGCTCCCCAGGATACCTCCTTGCCTCTTTGTTTCATGGAAACGTTTTAGGTGTATTCAGCCGAGCAAAATTAGCACATCAAAGGCTACAAACTGCAGTTCACGTTAATTTGGCAGGAACAATATGACACGAATGGTTTAGTGACAATAATAGACCGAAAGAAACTCCAACTGATCCTTGCCACGTATAATCCCATAATGGCTCACTCTCACAGGGAAACACACACTTGTGTAAATCCATTTTACTTTCATTCAGTATCATGCAAAGGGTTGAGAGCTCACATTTCACAGAGCACTGCCACAGCCTAGATATGAATGTCTCTTCAACATTGGGACAGACACACGTGCATAAACCCTCATTATGTCTCGCTCTGACAGTGGTGTTATTGGAGAGAGAGAAATTATTGTTGCTGAAGACACATGACTAATTCAAACACATCTATAATATGATTTTCAGAATTCAGAACATCGGTACGAGTCTGGATTAATCAGAAAAAGGAAAGAAGAGATCATAGAAAAATGCAATATCTGACAAATTAAAGGGGACCTATCATGCAAAATGCACTTTTGTACGTCTTTTATACATGAATATGTGTCCCCGGTGTTCCAGGGAACTCACCAAGTGTCAGAAAACACAACCCTCTCTATTTTCCTCCATACCCAAATCTCTAAAAAAGGGGCTGCAACGGATCTGATAAAAACTGATCCAGATTTGAACACTGTCCTGACGTCAGGACAGTGGCGCTACGGCTATTGGGCCAACTCCACCAATCAGGAGGAGACAGCCACGGCCATTGCTGTTCGAAAGCGCTGGAGACGCTGTAGTACATATGCCAGGCCTGTCGATGGTGCTGTTCTCACTGAATCTGCCCTTGCTAAAACAGAGCTAGAAATTGTCAAATTGAACAAAATGAGGCATGGCTAAAATGCATGATCTGTTTGGTATTTTGAAAAAAAAAAAGTATAAATATGCCTTATATAGGTATGGTCCTACACTATATTATTCAAATATAGCATGATAGGTCCACTTTAAGTGAAAGCCAGAGGCCCAAATGAGCATTTTGTACTTGTTTTCTCTATAATAATAATAATAATAAGTATAAAAAATACAAAGTGCAATCCAGAAAATAAATTAATAAAATCATCGTCATTTAGCTTTAGGTAGCTTCTCTGACTCCCAATGGAAGGTTATCCTCAATTATGGAACCCTACTACCTTCTGTCTCAAGCTTTGCCATGGAGACCGAGGGCAACAGCTGATCTGCAGATAGGAGAGTTTGAGGAGGGGTGTAAGGGGCGAGAGAATCCATAATATAAGATGTGGCAAGACTGCTCACTGTTTTAAAAACAGGGAATACACTTTTAAAATCAATTCCAAACACCACGGGTAACCAGTGCAATGAGGCGAGAATAGGGGTAATGTGCTCATGTTTTAGGAGAAGCTGTGGTATTTTTGGAAACGGTTGATTGAATTTTGAAGACAATATAATGAATCATTTTGTACAATGCTGAACAAAAGAGATGATCTAATTCTTACAAAATACTCCTTATTTGACCTAAAAGCTGATTTTGTGATAAAGACTATAGTCTCCAGGAGCTTTAACAAGCGGTTGTTGTCCAGTTTGACCAGTTGGTACTGTTTATTAGGGATGATGGTTGTGTCACATGAACAACAGTTCAATTCAACCTTCGATAGTTCCGCATAATGGATTCTGCTATTTCCTGGTCCTTTACACCAGGAAAACAGAATCATTTTGCCCTCTTCATCCTGACTTTTCGGGTCTATGGAGTCACCGTTTTGATGTGTTGGCGTGGTAGGAGTGTGATGTGGACTGGATGGAGTAGATTAACCAACACTCCACGCTTCCTTCGGGGAGGTAATACATGAAAATCCTGTTTATGTGACATTTGTTGGCAAGCTGGATGGAATCCTGGAATGATGAGAGGGAACAATGAATCTTCTTGCTGTGTTTGCTCTCACAGACAGAGGTCCACAGCTTCTTTTTGGTAGAACTGGTCGAAGCCTTCAGTCTAGCACCTAGTTTGCCCCAGGGTTCTCCAGCCTTGGGAGGAGTTGGTTCTGAGCATGGCACATTGGCACACTAGAGTAGAGTTTCCCTCCAGCCATGATAGCAGGGGAGCTGTTAGGCTTCTTTAATCCGCTGAAGGATGGATATTCTTTCTTCCATTAAGGCGATTTTCTTGCTAAGATTGAAACAGCTAGCACACTCAGACTGAGAGGTAAGTGGCGGCCTGCCGGGCTGACATGTTGTCTTTCAGTCAAATTGCTGGCTTGGTGTGTGGCCTATATTTTCAATCTCATTTTGACAATGCTTTGATGGCTGCACAGAGAAACAATGTAATGTAATGTCCTTCAATGTTTTTTAGACCGGATGCCATTTGAAGGTCAGTTGAAACAAAAACCAAGTTCACTCGTCTTTAAGGGAACAAAATACCAAATTACAGCCTTGCTTGTGGTTCCATCTTTTTCTTTCTTCTATTGATTGTCAGGCGTCTTCTGGGTACTCAGACTTGCTGGTGACCTTTAAATTATGTGTGTGTGGTGTGCATGTGTGTGTAAGTACGTTTATGTGTGTGTCTTTACCTCTGTGTCCAGCCGCAGCAGCATGTGCTCTCGTTGTGATCTGTCATGTTATCATATTTTCTTCTGTTCTCCACATTGATTACCTGTCATCAGGCTGAAAAGTGGACTTTTGTTTCAGCAAGTTAGCAAATTGTGTTTGCTTTTTCCTTCTCTCATATTCTGGCTCTATTTTGCTTCTCCTGTATTTCTACAACACAAGATCCTTTGATCCTGCTTATCTGTGGCTGTTTCCTTTCTCTTTCTCATAGGGTGTTAGACAAAGTTGTGTAACTTATGAAATACATTTGAATATCTGTTTTTCTTTTTGGTGCCATATGTCCTAGAAAGTAAAATCAAATCAGACCTGTCAACACGTCTTTCATGCTTGGCTTCATTTGTTTGTGTCTTTGCGTGTCTGTTTGTGCATGCAGGTGTGTGCATATATGCACACCTTGCATGTGTGTTTGTAATGTTAGCGGTACGCATGGATGAGTGTGTCAGGTTTTCTTTCTGGGATGCTAAACGGCTGAGGAAGGGAAGGTTAAGGAGGAAGGTCAGCAGAGTAGAAAGGGGGAGATATCCATCACAGAAACCAATAGATTCCCGTGAACACCGTGGCTATTTATTTCCATGTCTACGGAGAAGAAGACACTTTCTGCAGGTAAGCTGGCAGGCTGCCTGGGGCCAACTTGACACATCCTCTGCAGACATTTGGGGAAAACATAGAGCTCCGGAGTAAACAAACTGACTGGGCAAATCAGCCTGAAAAGTTGTTTGCGTGGTTTATTTATTCTTTCAAATAAGAGGTCATTCTGTCAGAACTATATATATATATATATATATATATATATATATATATATATATATATATATATATATATATATATATATATATATATATATATATATAGGTACCCACATTGACTTTTTATGAAAAACATTTGTCTTATCAATATCAGTGGATCAATTTCTGTTTTGATTTTTTTTACGAACTGTTGAAACCAATTATCCAATAGACAATGGATATCTCCATCACTAGACAACAACCACCAAGTGTCAGTTATTCAGGAAACATTTGTGAGCATTTGCCGACCTTATCAAGAAAATCTGTTAGCATTAATCCATTAGTTAGTCCATTAAATCAGTAATTCTAATGAGTTAAAACATGGTCAGACAAGACCAGTCATGCCATAATCAAGAGCCCTAGAGAAGGTTAGCTGGTCAATCAAAGCAAAACATGTGATTACAATAGGTAACAGATGTGTCTAACTGGTTTGCATGAAGGGTCTGTGGTTCTGGGAGTGGGTTGCGCTGCTCACACACTGCTAAATTAAAGCAGCAGCAATATCAGAATAAAAAAAGGTATATATCAACCACGTCTTTTTTTAAGCCCATCAAATGTCAGATAATAGTGCAATTAGCCGTCAAATGTTTTCAGTTTTCCAAGGTAACGTCTAATGGTGGAAGAATGTGAGGACAATACAAATAAAATTGATTATTCTAATTGTAGTTAATCATTTTTCGCTTAATGATCTATTATATTAACCATGCAATATATATTTTGCTCTGTAGTCTCGGATTTCAAGAGTGTATTTTTCTGCTTTTCAAATCAAGTCACATGCTAATTAGATTTTTTATACATAGGCAATTTAAAATATTTTTATTTTAAAACTGTATTTTAGTCTTATCATGTTTTCTCCTGCAGTCAAGCAACTTTCCCTGACTGTATCTTTCCACCATCCTCCCACTCTGTCACTATACTTCTTTTTTTATACCCCTCTTCTTTCGCTCTCCTCTCTTCTTCCCTTCCCATCTCCTCTGCCTCTAACACCTCTTGTCATTATGGCTAACTCCTGCTCTGACAAGCCACGTCTTGATCTATTTCTATCTTTTCCCAGACAAGTGTTACATATACACCAACTGTTCGTGTGTGTGTGTGTGTGTGTGTGTGTGTGTGTGTGTGTGTGTGTGTGTGTGTGTGTGTGTGTGTGTGTGTTCTAAGGACAGAGAGCCATGCAAATGTACTGCATGTTTAATTTAAAATTGAAGATCAGCATTAAAATTCACACCGAAGTCAATGTTGTTTTTGATGTTTCTGAAAAAATAGTAAGTTGCCAGCCTAATGGTGCTTGATACGGAGACAACAACAACGTTGAGTTAGCTACTGGCTAATAATTGCACATTACATTGCTATTGAAACAACTGACAACTTATTTTTGCAGGACGGTTAAGCATTGTGTGCTTTAATGGACTTATTATTTTAACTTAGCCTTACTCATTTATAGCTGCAGTAATCAAAAATGGTACGTTAACAATGTATCAAATATGTACAGTACATTGTGAAAGGCAAGCTCATAGTGGTGGTGACCCAAAAGATAATTGTAACTAGACTAGGCATTTTTTCCTCAGCACATGACTGTTTTTGTTTCTTGTAGTACCTGGTTTTGTTTTCTTTAACAACCAACAGCTTTACTGTTTTAGTCCGTTCTCATCACTTTTATTAATGTTGTTCCCAGCAGGCTCAGGTATCTGATAATCCTCCTTGTGCGCTCCCTTTCCAGCGCCTAACAACAGGCAACGATATTTAAGGACTAGCTTGTGAAGATATTGGAATATTTAGCAGTTAACGAGACAGATAATTACCTCAGGAGTTGGTAGAGACCAAAACTGAAATAAAAAGATTCACTTGGTTGCCAGAAAAAGAATCAGAGAGACTATAACCTAGAGAAATCTTGTTACATCAGTGTTGTGTTTACAGGCCTCAGGTGCCTCACATATTGCAATAGCCTTTGGTGTTTATAATATTATCACCTGAAGACTCATTTTTCATTTGTGAACAGTGATATCCTCAACCTTCTTCATCCTATTAACTTGTTTGTTGGGGATTTTATATATTTTTTGAAAACAGTTCATGATTTTAAACAGAAAATCTATACGGTACTAGTATTGTGAGACAAAAAACCAACCACATAGCATCACAAAGCCAGCATCCCACCATATCCATATCTAATGTCCCAAACACAACACACTGCTGATTGATCCTCATAAATCCTGGATAGCTCCTGTTTTTCTCGCAGGTCATTGAGGTCAACAAGTTGAATGTTTGTTTTTCTTTTGTGGAGGCGATCACACTCTAATGTCTTTGCTTTTGCTCTCTATGGGGCCATCAAACACTTCACTGTAATCCCCAGAGACCTTGATGTATTTAGTGTCTCTATGTGTTTGATTGTTAATGCGGGATCGCTGTCTGCCATAACCAAAAGATAGGGAGGCCTTTTGACCTCCCTTGTACCCTTCCCTCAGGGGCAAACGATCCAATCAGAGGATAAGCCTATTTCCAGACCCTCCCCCTGGGAGCGAGAAAGATCCAATCGGATAAGGGTTCAACTCAGATCAGAATCAACAGGGGATAAGAGACAGCACAGACACACAACACCATCAAAGGAGTGACAGAAAAGAAAGAGACAACACAAACACTAAAAACGTCTACACATAAAGTGTAACACAAACAGATGTTTCTTGTCATATGATGAGTGAATTAAACATACCCACCATGAGAGTGTTTACATTGTGTATGTTCAGATAAGGAAAGAGTGGGCTCCTGTCTCTCTGTTTATGGCTCTTGCAGAACCACGCTGTGATAATTCTCAGCCAGAAGTGCTCCAGCAAGTGGGAGAGAAAACACGCTTAAATGTTTAGAAAAACACAAAGCCGCTCTGGTTGAAAAAACAAAAAATAAACGCAGCGGTCTAGAGGATGGAAAATGAAAACGGGGAGAAGACGTAAATATTGTGAGATTGATGCTAATAAAATACAGACTGTGTGGCATCTCATGCTGTGTGTGCCCATGGAAAGAAAATATTTTTTACCTCTTTCTTTAATACTATTTTCTTTCTTGTCTTTGCCTTATATATATATATATATATATATATATATATATAAGCAATTCTCCCATCTAATTTATGTTAACATCCCTCTTTACGTTTGTCATGCAGCAGGGTGCACACACACTATTTCTGTGGGTTATAGTACGTTGTGTGCTATGTCGTGATATTGTCAAGAATGTCACTATTCGCTGGGCGTGTGCTTTGAACATACAAAAAAAACTTTAATTCCCACTTTTTCTCATAGTGACACTAAAATATGTATACAAACACACACACCCCCACGTTGACAGTACTGACAACACAGTAAAGCTTCACTTGCAGCCATCTTTGGGCCCTAAAGGAACAACTGTGATCTATGAAGCGTATCCTTCTGTTTAATTGTTTGGTTGCCCAGAGGATGTAATAATTATGCATGCTGCAACATGCCTAAGTGATTGTCTTTGTGCGCGTCAATATTTGTGTGGGTCAAAATATGTGTACACAATGAGCTTATGTGCGTGTGAGAGAAAGAGACAAAAAGAGAGGTAGAGAGAGAAAGAAAATGCTGCTATTTATTTACTTTGTTGTCTTTATTTATATTCTTCCTGTCAAAGAATACATCCCCTGGAATTATTTCAAATAGGATGTGGGCAAAGTAGTACAATATTTCTGTTTCTATAAATATAATTCTTGAGTTTATATAGTCATTTTATAAAAAGGTGACTGCCATACATTGAGTAAGTGTGTATTTGCATGCCTGTGTGTGTTTTTCAGCATCGCTAAGGGCAACACATGTCCTTTATCACTGTCAAAATGCCAAATAAGTTATCAACACCTCCCTGCTGCTGTGACTTCTATGCTCACACATAAACACAACACAACACAAGTCAGCAGCCAGACGGTATTACTGAACACCGGAAACCAGCTGAAGTAACACTGTGTACATTTGTATTAAGGTTAAAGTAAAGTGGCATTTGTTGTAATATACAGTATGTTGTGTGTGCGTTCGTATACTTTGCTGCCTCTGCCTATCTGTGTCTGTGGGCACTGTTTGCATTTATGCTTTTGGCATTTCTTCACTGTCTGTTAAAAACTGCTCTCCGGTATAAATGTAGATTCTCACCTCTGTGACATGAAAACACTCACTCAGCTTTATTGACTGGTGTCTTACTTAGAAAGCCTGAGGCACTTGAGTGGGTTTGACTTCAAAACATTCTCTCTGGCAATTTATAATGGCTACTTTGGACAGTGATACAATGAATTAATCAGCAGTGCAAAATTAAAGAGAATTATCCTGAGATTAGAGAGTTTTTTCAATTTATTTTTTAAACTAAGCCATGGAGAATCACTCAGACATATGAAATGATACTGTATGCAACTGAACTGTTCGCCGGAGCCTCGCACTGCGGAGCGCATAAAGCAGACCCTTCACACGACAGCAGAACGAACAGGTACAGGAGGGGTAGTTAATCGATCGCAGATGGCGTTGTGCTTGCAGACGGATAAAAAAAGATTAAACCTAAATGGATCGCGAAATATACTTTGGCGGACGTTAATATACCTGGGCGGCCCGCCCAAGTAAAGTCTATGTGTGGGAAACCCTGAGTCACTGTATGCATGCAATACAAAGATGATTACAGTTTGTTAGGAAACCTCTGTATGTTTTCAGTACAGAACCAGAGCAAGGCAAATACTTTCCATTGGATTGGTTTGCACAACTTAAACCAGATTAAATTACAAAAAACTAATAACAAATACAAATTAACTGTTCACTTGTGTTCAGTCAGTCAAGCAAAATACACCAAAGAAAGCTGCAGTGGTTTAATTATAATTCTAGTTGTGATCTTTGCCTGTGATTTTGTGACCGTGAGTGTCATCATCACTATAAAACATCATCCTCTAACCCTACTCTGTGTTTTATTCATCGATGGCCCTTTTCAGGTAGTATTTTTAACAGACATGAAGTAGACATGAAGTTATGTACACACGTCGACACACACATACACACACACAAATACCCATGCAGACACACACAACATCAGTAATGGGGGGTCTTCACTGCAGGGGATAGTAAGAATAATTAAATATTAAACCCTTCCCATCTTTCTCTCTCACTGACATGCTCTCTGCTTTCAAATATTGTATGCACATTGCCACTTTTCTTTCTTACAACCTCCAGCTATGCAGCTATCAGAACATATTTGTTTGTGTTCGGCTTCCTTGACTAAGTCTATTATTTTCTGTATCTTATGCATATAACCAATGACATTAAGCCTCTTAACCTTAAACACACATTAACCATAGTCATTTTCCATTTCCACAAACTCTCGTCATAAATAATGTAGTTAATTTGCACAGATATTGTAGCACTGGGGCAGGGGTAAACATGGCATTCAAAGCATACAATGAATACACATTAAAATATTGTCCATGATGTCAACCAGTTTCTTAAAAGATAAAGTGGACCACTCTGGTCATCGAAATCTTAGCCAATCTAAAAACGGGCAAATAATTGGATAAGTGGTAGAGCAGAGCAGCAGAGCAGACAGCTGGCGAGCAGGGAACGCTGTCATCAGTTAAAGTGGTCACTCCCTTCAGTTTTCACAACTTTAAGACCAAATATAATTGAAACTAGTGAGTTATATAAAAATCCCCCGCCCTAGCACAGTTGTCTTGAACAGGTTAATCAGTTTTAAGGACCAACACGGTTATTTGTTAATAGTAAACATGTTGATTTCTGCTGTAAAATCTGACATTATACCCTGGGGGTTTATGGGGATAGAATAGCTTTTCAAGCCAGCTCAAGTGGCAATTCAACTAACTTATTTTCAGTTTTTGGCTAAATATTTTAGAGGTTGCCACTTGATTAAAAGTTATAAAGTGTTCAGTGTTTAACAAACTTGTTTTTAAAGGCTAGTTATGTTTGTTTGCCACCATAGCATCATTCATTTGCTTATCCTTTTTACTCAGTGACCCTCAGCGTGACACTCTCTAGACCACTGTCACAGGTAATCATTGTTCACTGAGTCTCCAACTATTCCTATGCCTTAAAGTCAACCAAAGCAGAGGAGCATTTCACTCACGTTCATTCATGGGAGGGTCTTGGAGCCTGGTAGGACAACATGTGCAGACCCTGTCAGATCGAAGTGTAAATGCAGCTTTAACCCTGGTCAGTCTGCAGTCTGAAAGAGATGTAAAGTTACTCTCCACTTAACAGGTTAAGGGATTTTCTGCTGCACAACACAGACACATCATTTCCACATTGACAACTTTACATCTACATTGCGCCCCACTGAGACTGAGATTACATTACATTTCAACAGGGCAGATCGCACATTGTTAATGCACAGAGGTTAAAATCCAGCGAGCTATTGCAGTTTCATCTCATTAATCTCAGCCCCATGAAACCATCTATGGCCTTCCTCCCTCCTTTGTTGCTGCTAAAAAGCAAAGCTGAATATTCCTCCACTATTTATACAAAAATAAGCTCAAAATTAACTTTCAAATGATCAATTAATACATCAACACACAGACATTTTGTGGTAAACCAAGCCAGCATTGAGAATTATTGCTTCATTACGCGGTTGTATAATTGAAAGGTTTCCATCAAATTTGTATTATCTTCTTACATCATGAATGTATATGTTTCACGTGAGTCTTAATGAATTGGAATGTTCTTCCCAGTGATGCAAAATCAATGTAATACTAGCCTGAATATTTAGCAGGCAAGTGAGCAATGAAGATTAGCAAATTCCATTACTCAACACACATACACTTATTTCCTTCACACCCACACACAAACACAGATGGTCTCTGTCTTCCAAACACCGTATCGCTGTGTGTGTGTGTTTTTAGCAAATGCATTTGACTAAATTCTTGAAATGTAAAAGTCTGGCTCGGCTAGGATTATTTTCCTTTTCCACATTCATTAAAACTGCTCTCATTTAGCTGTTAAACAAATGGAAACAACACATTATTACCATGTAGTGGTGTTAAACAGCAAATGAGGGCGATTCATGCTAATGTCGAAACAGCTGATATTAGAAGAACATCGATGATTTAAATATATAGGTCGGATCGCGCTCATTAGTGGTTCATACCAAGTGCTTTAACTCTGCGGGGAATAGTAATAATAGAGTACATGTTTATGGATGAGATTTACTGCATGTATGTTCTGAGTAGTTGCTGCTTGGCATGGGCTGGTGTCCTACTGTTCACACCAATCTGACATTGGTAAATTAATGACGACGTGCTACAGCTGGGGTGGTGGTAAATAAATTAGGCCTCACGAGCGAGCTTCCTTAGAGATTTCAGACTTCAGAAGGAAGGGAAGAAGAAAGGGACAGAGGCAGGGAGGAGCAAAAGCAATTGAAGAGGAGTGGAACGCACTGAGATAGATGAGCAGAAACCATTTGGAGATTTTTTCCCCTTTCTTCCTCTCCCTTTTTTCTGTCCCTTCTAGTTTTTCTCACTCTTTGTCTTTCCTTTTCCCTGTCACCCCCCCCTTCTAACTAAATGCTTTTCTGTCTGCCCAAGTCTGCACGCCAAGTCTGTCAGTTCTCCTTTGAGAAACCAGGAGGTCGAAAGGGGGAGGAAGGCAAAGAGGGAAATAGAGACGGAGATGGAACATGATGGCTCTCAGAATGTAGATATTTCAATATTAATATAAGAAAAAAATGTCAATAATAAAATTCGACTTTGGATCTTTTCCTCTCTGCCTCTCTCTGGAGCCCTGCTATCAGGATGTGCTTTCACTTGGATGGGTTAAACTGGGGGCTAATCGATCTTGCTCTGCTGAGGATACTCACAAACAACATGATGAAGCCTCTTGAATACTTGGAAATTCAGATGAAGATGTGTACAGCTTCGAAAAGTCGTAACTGTCTGCAGAAGAAATGGAAATCACAGTTGGATTGTACACATAGTCAAGCTGGCAATTACTTTCTGATACACCTTGATGCACTCATATACTCACCTTACATCTCATCTGTTCCAGCAGTCACTGTGTTTGAAAAGTGTCTTGACTCATGTTGTGAGACTGCTCATCATATACACTTCCTGCTCTCCTAATGCCTGCATGACGTCTTCATTTATTTTACTCTGGTACTTCCTCCTGGTTCCTCCACTTTTGACATTCTAATTCATAGGTCTCTAGTTGTAGGGGAAATGTTGTACAAGTGCAAGCTGGAACTGGACTGACTGGGGTTGATATTGAATAATAAGTTGTGTTGGAACTCTCACTGTACTAACCAGTGGCATTTGAGAGAAGGTCGTACACTGGCCAAACACACTCTAGTTTCTGAAGGTCTATTATTTATGTCATCCTGCCAAAACAATAAATGCATAGTTCTACTGTAGTTGTGTAGCTAAGCTGTCACCATAGCCTTCTGTTTTCCATTGCAGTGTGTAACCCAGGCCTCTGAGGCTAAGCATGTTTGCCTGAGCACATGTGTAATTTAGCATGCTAACTAGCTACCAATTGGCAACTTCAGCTGGGTTTAGTATACCATTCACAGGTTTTAATAAAATAACTACATGTACTTGTCGCTCCCTATTCATTTAGCCCAAATCAATCTATTGGCTATATTCTACTTGAGTTACCAACATGTTTGTAACATGAGCTCTAACTAGGGCTGTGCGATTATGGCAAAAATCCTAATCACGATTATTTTGGTCAATAATTGATATCCCGATTATTAAAAACGATTATCCATTTACTTTGAAAACATCCATTTATTGAAACAAAAATGTGAACAGTATGTTTTTAACAGTTGATTACCCTGAACTTTAAGTATAATTCAACTGAAAAACCAAAAAAAAAAAAATTAAAAAATAATAATTACATTTTTTTTTTTTTTTTTATAAAAAAATAATAATCGTTTTATTTCGATTACGTTGTTTTCGTAATCGTTGCAAGCCAAAATCGTAATCGAGATTAAAATACGATTAATTGCACAGCCCTAGCTCTAACCCTTACCTTGAGTTCATGTCCAAACTGTCAAACAGGAAATGGAGGAATCCAATTGAGCTAATAGTGTGGAGTGGACAGTACCATATTGAGTGAGTTACAGGGGTGTGTTTGGGAGTGGGGTTCATTATTTATGTACACTTAACAATTTAGACTGTCAACATTTCTATGTAATTGGAATCATATGTGGACATTTCCATATTGCTTCTATCCTCTAATTATGTTAAATGGTGTTATATGTTTGATTATAATCTAAATTTGGTTTGTCTGTAGGAGGGGCTTACTGTTTAAAAGTCAGGAGTAGAAGCTCCTCACTTCAGTTTGATTTTAGAGTCTGTTTGCAGCTTTTTGGATGGAGTATGCACTAGCTGCCCAACAGCAAAAGGCTATGTTTTATGATGTTATATTCTGAAGTTTACACTAGCTACAAATACAACCAGCCTAAACTTTACTGTTGTGGTAAAACAAGCAGGAAAGCATGAGGATTACTCCTGTCGCCATGTTTCCTACTTCCACGACCCAGCAATTCTTTACAAGTACTACACAGTAAGCTAATGACTTCATGAACTTTAATTGTAACTAAATGTAATAGGTATGTCAAGTTTCAGTTCAGCTGACCATTTTTGATTAATTGAGATCCATTATTGTTGGAAAGTGAATCAGAGGAAAAGTGTGACATTATTTTGAAAATAAATATTAAAATGTCCAAATTAACAGTAGCTTTTTTCTTAACCACGTGTTGTTTAATTAATTTTAAGTTTCTTCCTACATAACTGTTTAAAACATTTAAAATGATATCCCTAGGCCTGTTGCATTTATCAACAGTGGGTTTATTGGCATTTTATTCATATCTGGTATGATATTATATTAACTGTTTTTAATTGTTCACTTTTGTGTATCCTGATTGAATGAATTGCATTTGATTTCCCCAGCTCAGTCCTCGCCATAGATCATATAAGTAAATTATATATTTGAGCCATTTAGCTTTGTCACAGGTGGGAATGCATTAATCAGTTGAACACAATCAGTGCAATTTTCACAACACACCCACATAATGAACGCCACAACAAACATGCCATGCTGTTAGAGCAAAACAGTGGTACGGTACAAGGTTTTTTACATTTTTTAAGACTCCATCTTGTCCAAATTTCATCCTTTCATCCCACTTGTCTATTTACTCCAAAGCAGTTGCCAAAAATATTCCCCAAACTCCCAAAACTGGACACATTCTCCTCTTGCCCTTGCAGCTAAAACTAGTGTTTGTGCCTGTTTGCAAGAGTGTGATACAGTATGTATAAATATGGGTTCATTTTTAAGAGTGTGTGTTTGTGTGTGTAAGATAGAGGGAGGAAAATGAGGACATATGGCTGTGAATTCCCTGAGATCCCACCTAAAACACTGCAGTATTCAACGCATAAATCACCCAGACTGCTGAAACAAACACACACACACACACACACACACACACACACACACACACACACACACACACACTAGCCTGAGAGTATTTCCCTACAAGCACACTTCAGTCAATGTGATGATCACAAACATTCATTTGCATTTACGTGCTTGCACACTTGTAGGGACATTAGGGACCATATGTGTATCCTTGCACAATCATGTTTGTATGTGTGCATGATTTGCATACCAGTGCAGCATAATGGGGCTGCTCTACAAATCCTCCAGCTTTGGTCCACCCTACTCCCTTTTTCTCCCTCTGATTCTTTTCAGGTTCAGTGCAGGTTCTCTAATGCTATCACTCTAACCATATGGTGGGAGCATCAGTTAAATTGCTGCTGTTTCAGCATTGCCTTGCCTGCGTGCAGATCACACACACACACACACACACACACACACACACACACACACTGGCTGGCTGGCTGGCTGGCTGGCTGGCTGGCCTGTGTACAGATCCAAACAAAGCCATATGGCCCTTCTCTTTCTTCATTTACCTCATTTACCTCATTTACTGTACGTAACCCGGGTGCAGCTGAAGGACAAGAGGAGCCAGCAACACCTGTCATTGCAGGCCACACAACAGAGAAAGAGCGGTGAAGTGTAATGTTGTGCACACAGGACTTTCAATTTGGCCTGGAGTCAGCCTAGCTCCCTGTGGCCTGTGCTATGAAGTCATTTCAACACGCTGGATATTTACCAACCAAAGCAATCTCGCTAAGCTTTCCAGTTTTTTAGAAGCATTTGATGCACAGATTCATTTCTTAAAAGATAGCTGTGGTTTATTAGAAGTTTATCTAAGTATTATATAATTTGCTGAGTAACTTCGTTTTTCCGTCTTTTACATTTTCTTCTGTCCAGCACCTGTCGTCGGAGTGTTTCTGCTTTTGTATAACGTTTTTCATATCTTAAAATCAGTCACTGCGTACATAGAAGAATGTTCCCCCTTAGCAAAATAACACTTTTGTATACAGTCTGCAGCACTTGCTTGGCAACACACAACTCAAGAGCTTATTTGACACAAATAAATTAATATATGATCAAAAAGGATGTGATATGATGAAATAAGAATTATAAGTGTGACACGTCAGAGTCGTGCACTGCTTTTAATTACTTTACTACGGTTACTTATGTTGCGAGTCATTATAAGATAAGCTTGCTTACCGCAAATGTAATTACAGTCAGATTGTTCTGTAGAAGGGCTGTAATATTCTATTAAATGACATACTCATACAGTCGGCGATTTATTACCACACATCTTTCCTGCATTTAAGCTGATGTATCCTGTAGCCTGGAATATGACTTCATAGCTTTAAACTACGTGCACCGAGCTCTGATTGGTCAGCAGGCGGTACTTTTACATGAGATGATCTCTTACCTTCAACATTAGCTGCTCCGTAGCATGTTATGTGTGCATTACAAGTCACAATGTTGATCTATCCCGGGAAGAAGTGAATCACCGTCGTAGAATTTACAACTCAGAGTTAACTCTAAGATTCCTAGGTCACCCAAAATCCTGCTTCATAGTACAGGGCACTGCTCTCCTGCTGCCTCTTACGCCCCGCCACTAGCTTTACAGCAAGACTATGAGATTAAATTATTAGATTGAATAACATTTTCCCTCTCATCTACACTGCAGTGTGATGCAGATCCAGTTTGGTATGGAACTATCCTGTTGGCATCGTTTTTTATCATGTTAAAAAGGTCAAGGTGTTTCCCTCAGAGGCCAGAATTTATCCAAGAGAGGACAGAATAACAGCCCGTCTAACTGCCTTACTGATGCCCGTGTTTGTGTGTGTATGCTCGTATGCGTGCATGCATGAGTGTCTGTTTTGTGGGAACATGACTGTGGATGTTTCCTCTCCTCCTAGCCATTAGAAGGGGCTCATATAACCAGCCTCTGTGCCTCCGAGAGACGCACACTCTATAAATACACACCACTTAAGGGCCTGTGGGGGACTTGGTACACACACACACACACACACACACACACACACACACACACACACACACACACACACACACACACACACACACACACACACACACACACACACTACACACGAGCAGCAGTTCTAGTACTCCCTAGTAGGCCTTCAAATGGATGTCTATGCTATTGCTTAATAGGAACAGGCCTCACAACGACACGCTTCAAAATGTTGCGATGTAAAAGAATAAACAAAAACTTTTTGCTGAGCAGAAAATACATTCCCTCTCCCTAATGCCCCTGTAATTGCTTACCTTACCTATTTCATACTGTACTTGTGTGTGGCTTTGATTACCTAAATGATAAAACGTGTCATTCATACTGGGTTTAGGGGAGTGGAAGGTGGCATTTTGGAGTTCAACATTGTTCTAAATAAGGTTAGTTACTGCTCTCTTCATACATCACTTTGCGCCTTTAGAACATTTTGCTAGAAAGGAGATAAAACTGTGGAACAGATGTCCCTGTTGTCCTTGTGCCCTTTGTCTGGTGTCTGTGTGTGCACAGGCGTGTGCTTGTGCGCATGCTATGTTTCATGCTGTGCATGTGGGTGTGTGACAAATCTTCAGCCGTCAGTATTTTTAGTCTTTTAGCACCTTGTTTTGGCAGCATGTTCACTACTTTTATCTGGTTGCTCAGTAATGGCTTGAGCGGTACTAGGCATGCACATACACACACATACAGACTGAACAAATTCAAGCCACTACTACACACACATGCACACACACTTTAAAGTTGAGTCCTTCCTCATGTCGATGGTCTTCAGAGATACGACGTCCTCTCTTCACCTGGCCGCGGGCATCACAGCCGCATTTCTACATTAGGATGTCAAGCTTGTTCATTTTCTGTCTGCCCATTTAGAGCCTCCCAATAGAGTTACTGTCTGTATGCTAGTCTGTTTGTCCATTTCATCAAAGCCCACTTCTCCTAATAGAACCACAATCTGTCTATCTGTCTGTCTGTTCAAACTGTCTGTCCATCTGTTTGTCAACGCATATGCATGCCAGTCTCTCTTTGCCCTCGCTTCCTGTCTTTCTCTCCAGTTATCAGTCTTGTTGTTCATTTATCGGAAAGTCCATTCGCCTGATTGTCCATCATCAATCTGTCCATCTGGTTGTCTGTGTGTGTGTGCTGGACCAAATTGCATTATTTCTGGACGCGATTATAAAAGAAGACATCATAATTCATAGATGCAATACAAACTATTTTACTTTATCTGTAGATGCTGTGAAATTACAGGCCATTACACACTAAATATCTGGTTGGAAGATGTATTTTTAAAGTTAAATCCATAAAACGTTGTCCAATAAATTGAAACTGTAAAGATCGCCTTGGGGTTTTTATGTTACTGCCGCTGTTGATAGATTATTCTACAGATTTGTAAGAAAATGAATAAAGAATTTATCAAGAATAGTAATAACTAAATGAACATACACACAACTGGAGATGGTAGAAATTGTAAAATTGCAATTCAACAGTAAACACTCTGAAACCAGTGGGAAAACTTTATTACATGCACAATAAAAAAAGATACTCCGAACACCTTTCATTCTGTTCATCAGTAACAACAACAGATGCTGTCATATGTATTTGTACTCTGATTCTTGAAAAAGAAACTTTGAGAGATTGAAATTGTGAATAAAAACTTGGATTTACATTTAAGAGGTTATTCATTGTATAATAAACATTTGAAAGAATTAGCAGATATTCCTGTTTTGATCACAACATTAGATTTCTGTCCACAAACAAACACCACGCCAATTTAATGAATGTCGTACAATATTAGAAATAATAAACTGAAAAACTAGAACACAATCTTGCATTATTCAAGATACTGTTAATGCAGAGAGATGTGCACTTTCCAAACAGACAGAGGAAGGAAACTTTAACACAGTGCGTGGTGCCATTATCAGTTCATATTATTGGATTGAAGAAGCAGAAACTTTGAGAGATGTACAAACATATAATGCTTGTGGGGATATATGTTTGCTATATTTCTTTATAGAGTTACAGTATGTTGTGTATTGGCTTATGCATGATTGCAGGTCAGAGATATTTGAGCAGAGGAGCAGCACAGAGCGAACAGAAACACTAACAGCCCAGAGCAATTCATTGAGACAGCGCAGTACAACCAGGCAGCATTAATTCATTTTCCATATCTGCTTACTCATTTTCAGGGTCATGGGGGTGCTTGAGCCGATCCTAGGGAAGGCAGAAAAACACCTTGAAAGGTTTGCTTGTACACTCCAGGCTAATGCATAAGCAGACAAACAAATATAAACCTAAGGGCATTTTTGAGTCAACACAAACACAGAAAGAAACATGTAACTTCACAGAAAAGAAACCAGGGATACGATTTAAAACTTGCTTAGAGCTGACATCATTAAACACTAAGCCAGAGAGCCTGGTGACACATTATACGCTAGTTTAAGACAACTTAGATCAGGTCCGCTGTGGTAGGAATAATTGTTCAGGGAAATAGAAGTCTTCACTGACAGCAGGTACACCTTAGGGTGCTCCACAGGGGTGTGGCACAGGAGCTCTGAAGCTCAGGTGTTTTGCAGAGTGAGCTCTTCCAGGTAGATAACAAGTGCAGCTTTTACTACAGGAACTCTTATCTTGCTGACAAAATTCAAAATGTAGCAAAGTTTGTGTGTGTTCACATGCACATGTGTGTAGCTGAGCACATGTGTGTTAGTATCATCCAGTTTGACAGAAATTCTGTAATATTTCAGACTTGAATCATCAGGAGTAATTCAGATCCAAAGTACAACCTGATTACTCACAAACATCGATGCTCACAATGTACAACTTTACAATAGAGTAAAAACATGTACCAATGAAGAAAGATGGAACCACCTGAAGATTATAGATTTTCTTTGATGGCTGGTTTCCCAATAACTCAAAATGGAGAACTATAATGATGAGCTACTTGTGAGCAGACTGGAAGATACAAAATGAATGAATGATAAATCATTACGTGATTATTAGTCCATTAATATCTGTGAATTGACAAACTGACTGCTTCCTCTGTTTTTCTACCCCCTCAAGTGAAATGGTACAATACTGAATATAGTTATTACGGCATCCCTCATTACTTCATAATTACCTGACCATCACTTACCCTTTTGTTGCACATTCAGGTGCTACTAATAATTGTGTGTAAAATGTAACTGCACACAGTTTAAATATGCTGAGCTGCTGCACACAAAGCCTGTGGGATAGAGACTGAATGTGTTTTTGAAATTGTGCTCTTGCTCTCTCTCTCGCTACCTTTTGTCTCTTGTGTGTGTGAGTGTGTCTTGTGCACACGTGAGTGCATTTTTTTTCTGCAAGTGGTGATCCATTATTCTGTCAGCTCTTTCCCATGATGCTTAACAGCAACAGGAACATTGTCTGGAGAAAATGACTTCATCCTCTAAAAGACAATACTACCTCATTCCTTTATTTCCCCCAGAGTGCCTCCCTCTCTTTAGATCCCTCATTCTGGCTCTTTTAGTCTACTGTATAGCGTCAGTATCAGAGTATGGCGTACCTTTCTGGATCACCTCCAATCTACCATATTTTCTGTCTATTACCCCGTCTTGGCTCCTGCTGTTTTTCTCTTTTCCGTTCTGACGCTCGCTATGTCTGCTTCACAGATATCATGTCTGGGTCTTTTTGTCTGAAATGCTGTGGTGATACGTATCTTGAATATGGGATGATCGAGCTAGCAGCTCCCTGCTTTTACATGATTGTAATGTGAAACACACACACACACACACATTTATTTTGATGTGTTAGAGTGATTAGCATCAACTCTCTGACTTCACTAGCCCCAAGCAGACTGACCTTGGTCGAATATATGAATGCAAAGTAAATACAGTAGAGAGACTGTCAGGTTTTACAGGCAGCTTTAACTGTTATACAACTACGGTTTTTTTAATATTCTGGCATTTGTAAGAATACAAACTTTTAGATTTTCTAGTATGTTTAATCTATACCCTTCCTATACTGAGTGCTTCATTTGAAATGTTGCTCTTTAAATCAAATGTATCCTAAAATGTTCAAATCTAATGGATACTTTTCTATCATGCAATTAAAATGACCAGCATCCATGTAAAACAGTTGAAGTATGAATGCATATGAATTATCATTCACAATCAAATGACTTGTCTCTTACCTCTCTTAATAAACAAAACACAATAGAGTACTGCATGATGAAAATGGATCACACTTACATTTTGCACCTTAACAGTTCTGCAGGAGACTGTGGCCAAAACGTAATCTCCCTGGTGCAACACATTATCCCAGCCTTAATATAATCATTATTCCTTTATTAATGGAACAATCCATTTTCAGTGGAAAGTTTCAGGTTCAAATGGAGTATTTGTAAATCATGGCAAGATTAGTTAAAGTTTTACATTTCTGGAGGGGCTGATTTTTACGTATTTTATAATAATTCCTCTACACAAATCCTAATGTCAAGATATGAGGCTTACACAATAAATAAACCAACCATCATACATCACACACTTATTTCATAGCATAGTCTTTTTATAATATTTAATTTTTTAAGTGTAAACAATGTAACTCTCTTTCCACAAAGTTTTTTTTAGCATCGTGTTTTACCTGTTTTGGTTGTGATTAACTTTTAAGGAAGGACTCCTAACTGTTTATCCTCTGATCATTAAAACCAACATTTAGTTTAATAATGGGGATAAGGAGTGTCTGTACTAAGATGTTCTGACAAATGCTTGAAAATTGGAACTGTCTGGTTTTAACTGGGACATTTAATCCCCCTGATGTCCCAAATCTGGGGGATCCCATGGGAGACTGGATGCATGATCTACATTCCCAAGTCTGGCTGCTGCCTTTTCAATGTGCCGTCTTACAGGGAGCTTTACAGCTAACGCGAGAAAAGAAGGAATTACAGTCATCATCGTCTGAGAGGCTCAAAGCATGAACAACTCTATCCAAATTTGACAAGTTTCGGAAATAACTGATGGATTGGAGTTTGTAAAAATTAGAGTTAACAATATTTAGCTTTAACCTGCAGTCAAACATAATATTTGTAATCTGTTTAGATGTGGAGAGCATTGTATTTTTTGTATTTTATGTTAGCTATAATATTTAAAAAACAAATGATATCATATATGTATAAAATACAATGGGTTATCCTCTTCAAAACAATAAGATATAGTGCTCTCAGAGACAGTAATGATAGTGTTTAGAGAAAGAAGAGTCGGATAAAAAATGACAACTGCTGTCACATTGTTATCACGGTTTGCCGTTTTGTTGTTACACTGTTCAAGAAGTACTTTGGAGCATCTGTGTGAGTGAAGATATTTTCTATAGCGTTTAGAGTACACTCTCTTAATGGGTTTGGTTGTTATCTGCTTGAATATAGTGATTTTGAGGGGCGAGACATGTATTCACCAATGTCATGCAAACATTATGTATTCCTTATATTCTTTAATATATTACTGTGTAATTCATATTTGCTTTGTTCATTTTCTATTATGAACGACTGATTAAGAGCGAACCCTCCTTTTGCATGCTAAAAGATCTGGTCTTTAGAGGCTTTTGTTACCCATGACTTAATTCACAGATAAAAATCAACAACTTGTCTTGTGATACCTAATTTACATGCAAGTCATTGTATTTTATTAGCTGCCTTCCATCACATCACTTGAATTGGAAAGTGCAAATTGATGTAAATGCTAACGTGTCAATGCGCTGACAGACAGAAATAATGGACTTCTACCTGTTGAAGGTTTGGAGTATGTGAATGATGTAAAATATATGGATCATGACTTGTAATTACTGTGTAGACAGACAGAGAAGGAAGTGAGTTTAAAGTAAATTGACTATTATTAGTGGATTATAGCTGTCACCAATATCAAATAATAATAGCCTAATAATAATAAATTGAATTTATATAGCGCTTTTCATAGTCTCAAAGTCGCTTTACAGTTTGGAGGGGGGGGTGGTGTGGGAGAAGGACAGACGAAGACGAACGACAGACAGGGATCGATGGGGGGGGGGGGGGCTCTGAGTATACTGATGAGAAGAGATGGGTCTTGAGGCGGGACTGGAACAGGGTGAGGGACTCAGAGTCACGGAGGTCTTGGGGGAGGGAGTTCCAGAGCTTCGGGGCTGCCACAGAGAAGGCTCTGTCCCCAAAGCTCCGGAGTTTGGCCTTGGGGGTGGAAAGGAAACCGGCTGAGGTGGATCGGAGGGACCGGGGGAGGTAGAGGATGAGGAGGTCAGTGATGTAGGGGAGGGGGGGCAGATGGTGGAGGGCTTTGTATGTGAGGACCAGGAGTTTGTAGTGGAAGCGGTGAGAGACGGGAAGCCAGTGGAGTTCTTTGAGGACCGGGGTGATGTGATGCCATGATTTTGGTTCTCTTAGGATGCTAATCATATTTACAACAGTTAAATAAAGACATTTCTCATATATCAACTTTAAGAGTCATTAACACTGGACTGAAGCCTCATTTGTTTTTGTATTATTTCCAAACAACTGAAGCTTTTATACAGTATCTTGCTGCACACATTGAAAAACAAATCTGCATTGATTTGTCGCAAATGAGCCATATTAACGCACGTCTATGGCTCATAGGAATCTTTTGAAATGATACATTTGTCCCTGTTCCAAGGACTCTGGGATTTGCCAAGTTTGTGGATGTCTGTGTGTGTGTGTTTGTCTATGTGTGTGCTCACACATGTGCAACAGTCTCTTTCCACACAATGACAGCCTATTCAAATCCAATTAAAGCAACACAGAGGGCTTCACAGCATCCTTCATTCATCTGTCACTCATTCTCTCCCCCTATCTCTCTCACTCTCTCTCTCTGCTGCATGTGGACCACTTGGTGGTAGCCGGGTGGGAGAGCTCTATCACTTCCTCGTTATCTCTGTCTTTCCTTTTACTCTTCCTGTCTTGTGCTAACACCTCAGGGTAAAAATGTTTGCTTGGCATGATGTCATGATCTATTATTTCTGAAGAAAGAGTCAGCTTGTTTCTGCGTTTGGATTAATGCTCATCCTGTAATGTCATGTTGTAATTTGTAGTCATTCATTTTGAGCTACCTCTATAGCATTTACAAGCAGTTTATAAACAATTAATAAATGGCTTGTTACACACTACAACACATCATAGTACGATCAATGGTGAGATATAATGACACTCTCTTTATCACTATGATTAATGCTTATATTTCATCATGGTTGGACGATTTTAATGGTCTTTTACGGGTATAAATCACATATAATTTCACAGAATCCAAATTGTGCAAAGAATGCCTCTGCAAGACCCCAACAAAAATTAAGAAAAGATAACACATTACTGCTTGTAATGACCTTACACTGGCTGTCCATTAGTTTAGGATTGATTTTATAATTTTACCTTTTACTTTAAAAGCCTTTCATGGCCTAGCCCCAGAAAATATATCAGAACTGCCTTCTTACCAACCAAAGTGCAGCCTAAGATCCTGAGGCAGTATTCTGCTGACTGTTCCCCCTCATGCTTAAAGGCTAAAGGGGACCAAGTGTTTGCTGTTAGGGCTCCTCAGGTGTGTGGAACAAACTGCCTGAGGATTTCCGGCTTGCTACATCAGTATTTTCTTTAAATCACATTTAAAGTGTCATGTGTGGGAAAGCTTTCTTATAATTTCTTCTTTAATTCTTTAGTTTTTCTTCTATGAAGCATTCATAACTTAGTGGCATATCTAAGTAGTTTAACAAACACTACATTTTCCAAGTCCTTTTAAAAACTGATACAAACAACTGTTTCCAAGGTCATTGAGGAACATTCACACACAACGTTTATAATCACCTTTGAACTGCGCTGTAAATGTTTTGTTCAATAAACACACTGTAACATTTAAATTGAAGTTGATGAGTGAAACCTTTTTAGTCAATTTGAAGTAGATCATAGTAAGTGGTCATGTGTATTATCCATGCTGCTCTATATGTTAAAGCAGAGACCAAATGCAAATCTGTGGCAGCGAATGAGTATCCTTACTTGCAGCCAGAGTATGTACCGGTGCTTTCCAGAACTGGTGCACTATCGCCACAAAACAGGAGAGCTTCCTGTTGCCAAATGTTACCCCTGATCCCACATGTCTTGGAATAACACCCTTTTTATGGCCACAACCACACCATCCATTAGGGTTAGGTACAGTCTAAGTGCATCACCAGGATTTAGATGGAGCATACTGGGAAATTAATTAGGCAGCAATAGAAAAGATGAAGTAACTTTTTCATCAAAACATCCCAAATGAGCCAACCTGATAGTGTTGCATGAGGAGCAGAAAGATAAACAGTTAGGTTTTAGATGAGAAAGTAGATACATGTGTTGCAATCCTTAATATATACTTTTTTGCTCTTTAAGCATCACCTACTGTATATTACACTACCAAGTGAGCTAACAGACAGAACCAGCAAGGTATATTTTTCAGCAAGGTGTCTGATTGAAATGTTGTATTTAAGTCTGGCCAAACACTGCTAAATAGGATTTTTTTTTTGTGGTAATGATTGATATATATTCACAGATTTTCTGTGAAATTCCTGCTCTTGTTTGTTGTTTATATGACATCATAATTGTTTACACAGCATGCATTTGCTTTTGATGGTAATTCTCACCCGTGTGTGGTTTATGGTATTAATGGCACTTGTTGTGTCGGGGTTCAAGGTTCTTTATTGTCAATCTGACATAGCTACAGAGTAATTATGTAGTTGAAAATCTTATGTCACAGGCTTCTCCAACAATGCAACTTGACGGTTGACGGGAAGCCAAAGAGATATTTGGTTTAGATATTTTGTTGACTGTACGGTCCAGCCTTCGTTATTGTTTGATATATTTACTCCAATGAATATAACGGAACAAGCTTTAGCAAACATTTTTCTTGGAAAGAGTCACAGCAATAAGCCAAGTTTAGCCTCTTAGAGACATACATTTACTTGCCATTTTATTAATTATATAGCTAGTTAAATCCAGCCATGATTACCTGGTCATTTTACATTGTTGACGATTATTTAACTACAGTACAGACATGCTTTGAAAGCAAAGGTTACAATTATTTGCCTGGCTTTACACAACACATAAAACGTTCCTGTAATGAAGTTAACTTCAAACGTGTGTCACATGTGATTTGTTAATGTTAGCATCTGTCTGCTTGGTAGGCATATATTTGTGTGCGTGTGTGTGTGTGTGTGTGTGTGTGTGTGTGTGTGTGTGTGTGTGTGTGTGTGTGTGTGTGGTAGTGGCGTACTGCAGGGAGCACTGTTTCCATTAATGTCTGTACTAAGATGCAACTCAGCTTTCTGAATTATGTAAATGAGGTGCTGTAAATTCATGACAGAATCAATGGCTTTCATTTTTATCAAATCAATCAGGCCTCCATCAGTCCACCAACTACACACTACTGCAGGACACACAGAACGACACACGCACACATACACAAACACCGCAAGGCCTTATATTAATCCTGCCAAGACAGGCCTTAGAATAATGAGTTTTGGAATGATGTGTATACAGTCATAAATATATATATTTTTGCTTTTAACCATCAGCTGATTCATGATAGTGTGTGTGTGTGTGTGTGTGTGTGTGTGTGTATGTGTGTGTGTGTGTGTGTGTGTGTGTGTGTGTGTGTGTGTGTGCGTGTGCGTGTGCGTGTGCGTGTGCGTGTGTGTGTGTGAAAAAGAGAGATAAAAAGAGAGAGAGTAGAAGTGGGGCCTTTGTGATGAGTCAACTGTTGGAAAGTTACCAAATGGATCGGAGCCTAATACGCTATAATTCATGGAAGATGAAGACTTTGGGTATATTACCACAGTGCCGCGTATAAACTCACACATATGCATATTACACTGCTTCTGTTTTCGGCATAGTGTCAAAAAATAGCTTTGCAGGCAATTAGAGTTAGGTATTAAAAAATACAGAAAACTGTATTCAGAATTGTAGCAGTAAAACACACTTCAATGTTTTTGAATTTGATGAATACATTTCTCAAAGTTTTAAAGAATACAATTGTAAATAAACATTTAGTTTAATATGAAATACACAGCTAAGGCTAATTTGTTGAAGGCATTACGATGCTACAGTATATAGTATAATTTGTAATAATGACAAATTATTGATTTTGTTTGTAAGTAGCAGTGTATTAAGTACACTGTAAAATATTACCATGATTTCACAATATTTAGCTGTAATATTTTACAATAAATTATTGTTTTACCACGTTACAGTCTTTACCTGTAATGTTCACAATATAATACTGTAATTTTGAATTTCACAGGGAAATCAATGCAGGCACAGTTAATTACTGTGAATGTACAGGATAAATTATTACCAGGATTTCACAACATGTTACTGTATTATTTCATAGTAAAATACTGTATTCAGACCATCCTCTGTGATAACACAACAAATTAAGTGATTTTCTTGCTTTTATCGCTCTTGCTTGGCTTTAAAATACTAATTTCTTTCTTTGGTGCAGGTTTTACTTAAATTGAAAGGGGCACCGCTGCATGTGCCTTAAAATAAACAATGCAACATATAAATATTAGGGCTGTCAGTCGATTAAAATATTTAATCGTGATTAATCGCATGATTGTCCATAGTTAATCGCGATTAATCGCAAATTAATCGCACATTTTTTATCTGTTCTAAATGTACCTTAGAGGGATATCTTTCAAGTTTTTAATACTCTTATCAACATATGAGTGGACAAATATGCTTTATATGTTTGTTTATCATCATTTGAACAATGACAAATATGCTCATGAATATTAAACACAACAACCTCTGAACATTACAAATATTCGCCTCAATTCAACCTGGAACCTCTCTCATACAATACTGTGTGTGTGTGTGTGTGTGTGTGTGTGTGTGTGTGTGTGTGTGTGTGTGTGTGTGTGTGTGAATATGGAGACACTGTGATGGATTGTTGGAGCTATGTGCAGCTCAAGGCATATATGCTCGAATGGGAGCTGCCTGGACGCTGCAATCATGTTGCGCGTACTATCCGTGCTGAGTGTGCTGTCTTTTCGTACAATGTCCCACTGTCTGGCTACCTGCATAAAGTCAAGTGCTCGGCGCAGTTGTCGGCGAAATGTCATTGAAACAGCTCCTTATATCCGTTAGCGCAGCTAGCTAGCACCAGATGCTAACAACAACATCAACACGTAAGGTGTGCCTCGCTCGCGCGAGTCGCGCCACACATACACACTCACTCCCGGTCCTCCCGATGGCCAGTCCGGGCCTGCCAGTGAGTGTGGAAGTGTAGTCTGCCACAAGCGGGCGGCAGGAGCGGGGCTGTCAGCATCAGCTTGTAGATGGTATTTTACACTCGATGCGCTCTGAAACTACGGCGGCCGAGGACAAAAAATACATATGCGTTAATCGCGTTAAAATAATTAGTGGCGTTAATTTTTTTTTGCGTTAACGCGTTATTAACGCGTTAACTTGACAGCCCTAATAAATATATGTAAAATTGAAATTGTTGTCTTGGCTTATTGTTTTCAGTGCTTCCTGGGCATTAATCCTGAGACGGGCTCGAAAGCCAAAAAGAGGCATGGCAATTTAAACCCCCATGTCAGCACATTCTTCAGAAAAATGGTTGACTTTGAGTGGATGTCTGTGTAGACAAGTGTTAAGTGCTGCCCTCCTTGTTTTCTTTTCTGTCTCCCTGCTGCGCAGGTGCACCTGGTCTGCCCCTGGCTCCGCCTCTGCCCAGGTGTTCCTAATTCCACTCAGCCGTGTATATATAAAGAGAAGCTGGAGGAGAAGGATGTCTCGCCTATCCTAACGCCGGGAGACACTCTCCTCAGAATACCTCTTTGCCATTTTGAGCTGTAGGCCATATTTTTGCAGATGTTTTATGTTTAGCCTGGAGGACCTGGTAGTCCAGTTTTCGCGGCTTTATTTTGTTTCCCATAGGGTTTATATTTGATTTCTGGTTAGGGGGGGGAAGCTCTGGGTCCTACGGTCCGTGGTGTGGCTGGCTCGAGTTCCCTCCTTCTGTTTGTTCCTTTTGGCCAGTCCTCCAGACCTATTTTTGTTTCCCGTTTCGCTTGTGTGAGCAAACGGCTGATTATCAATAAATGCTCGTTACCAAGTACTGGTTTTTGCGTGTATTCTTTCATGCTGCGGGCACGAGCCACAACCGCGGAGTAGAGGTTGGGGCCGTTACAACATGTCCAAGACACTGTGAAATGTACTTTGCACTTCAATGGAGTAATACAAAGTTAAAATGGGCATTTTCTTTGTTTTTCTTTGTTGATTGAGCTGATTGAATTGTGTAGTTATGGTAAAATCCCAGTTAACTAGTCAAATTTACAATATATTATCGTATTATTTACATGTTTATATTTACAGTAAATTACTGGCTACTGTGTTGCATTACTTCTACAGTAAAAGTGTGAAAATACAGGTAATTACTGTAATTGATGTACAGCAAGGTACCATAATACCACAGCTCTGTACTGCTATATCACAGTAATTCCATGGGCATGGCAACTGTAAAGTCACAGTATTTAGCTGTACTTTTATTCTAATTTACTGTAAAATATCTACAGTAAATTACTGTGAAATATTTACAGTCAATTACTGTGAAATATTTACAGTAAATTACTGTGAAATCCATGCAACTAGTAGCCAGTAATTTACTGTAATTTTACAGCCAAACATTTTACAGTGTAGGATAATGTACAGCAAGGGATGCATTATTGAAAAAGTTACCTGAATTATACTGACAGCCCGGTTAATGCAGGACCAGGAAGCGAATACACATCATCCAGTTAGGGCTCATCTTGTTTCTGTTCACAGTTACCTAAAAACTTGAAGAGGACATGGGACTTATGATTATACTCAGTTTGAACTCTTATCTTTAAAGCTTTTCATGCAAGCAAACTTTAAAATCTGTAATGTCAAATCATTCAGTTCACTATGGGTGTGCTTCCTGTTAGGTCATGTGACCAGCATCTGTCCACTGCAGTTTGTCTTCCTATTGTGTGCCAAAACATCCCATTCTTCTCTCCAGTCACATCAATATCACATTACCACTTCCTTCCTTTATCAAATAAAGTCCAGTGAGGATTTTTCAGCACAACATTGATCTGCCATTGAAGGCTCACTTCACTTGTCTGTCTCATTATGTTACACTCGCATTACATTTCACTCTACAGTACGTCATTTTATGATATCAAACTTAACTTCAAACTTTTGAACCTGAATCCGTTTTTTAAGATCGTCTGACTCTCTGGGCTACCTGTCAGTTGTAATGATACGCATTTATATCTATTTGCTATAAGCTTAAATTTAGAAACCCATCTGTAAGCATAGTGGAAAAACAGTCTAACCAATGCAAAGTCATCCAGTTAGGTGTTGAGTGGGCCAATGTGTGGTCTTACTGTCAAGACAGTGCAGGTCACTGAGGTTCTTTTCAGTCTGAACACCTGTTCCCGCTCAGTGTAGCTTGTTAGTTTAGGGTTATGTTTCTGCAGGTTGAAAGTGTGAAAGGTGATTTAGTGATTTAGTAAGCGTAAAGTAGTGCAGTAGTATGAAGTGTGTGTGAAACTGTGGTGCAGTATCTGAATTGTTTCTACAGTATGTGTCAGCTTATGACTCAGCGGTGTCCTTGAGACACTAAATGCCAAATTACCCTCATGGTAAAGCTAGCAGCTAAGGTAGTTTTTGACATCCATGTGTGTGAGTGATAGGGTTATGAGAAGCAAAAAAAGTCTTATAAATACTATCACACTTTCTATTTACAAGCTTTGCCATGTACCTCATATCAGGACAGCATGGCCATTATGTGGTTGCACCATTATTATTCATTATTTAACTTTCTTTGCTGCATTCTGGTGACTTTCAATAAGTTATTTGCCTCCGATGGGAAAACAGCAATTTTCAAGAGCAACATCACATCGACCAAAATAGGGACAGAATTCTAAAACCCAGAAGATTTCAGTCGCAACTTATATCGCTTTAAATATAAATGAACAGATGATTTGAATAAATACGTGAGAATAATATGATCTCAGGGATGTATGGCATCAGCAAATGCAGCTGAAACGAAGGCAATGCATGCATATAGGAAATATGAAGCATATAGGGCACACTTATAATAAGATAGATGCTGCATTATTAATAAATCAAAATAATTTTTTACATATGTTTGCCTATTCCAGAGCTGAATTTAGTTTGTTAATCCCTCTGTATGATAGGTCAACAAATGACTATTTTACAGAAATGTAACACAATGAAAATGCAAGGTTCAATTCACTTGTGTTTCCGAAGCTTTCAAACTGAACTTTGTGACAATCCTCATTAGCAGGGTTGCTCAACTGTCTCAGAAGTGCCTTTAGTTTTTGGTTGTGGTTTTAGTTAGTTGGTTTTTGCTGTTCCTAAAGTTAAGATACACTTGTGTGTGTGTGTGTGTGTGTGTGGTGTGTGTGTGTGTGTGTGTGTGTGTGTGTGTGTGTGTGTGTGTGTGTGTGTGTGTGTGTGTGTGGTTGGTGTGTGTGTGTGTGTGGTGTACGTACGTACGTGTGAGCTTTTCGGTGGCAATCATTTCCTGTCTTCTGGTTTAGAAAAGATGTTGGCATGACAACATGACACTTGGGAAGGGTTGGAGGGTAGACATGGAGGGAAAAGAGGGAAACAGTGCTCTCTCTAACTCCCATAAATAGACGACTGGAGGTTTCATGCCAGCTTTGAGCGACAACGTCTTGCCTGCATTTATTTGTGAACGCACTTCAGATCTCAACTTGCAACTCAATCTAAAAATATCTATGAAATAACAAAAAAAAGATTTGAACATTAACACATATTTCAGAAAACAACCAAAACAACAGGGTGTTAACATAAAACTAATTAAATTATAATCACGTTTATATGTATATTGTTGTAAACATCCGTCTGTACGTCACGTTGTGTGTTTTCTTTCTGGCATATCTATATATAGTAATTTCTAAATTGGCTTACAGTAATGCATTGTCCGTCTCCTCATTTGAGAGGCAAAGCCGAGATGACCAGTCATTATGAGACATTAAAGTCATTCAATACTGCTTGCATATTGATCCCGTATACCTGTCATTCCCTCATATAATATTTATGAGGAGGCAGTGTACTTTATTCCCCCATAACCACAGATACGATTCAACACTGCGGTGTGACTTTACTGCCATTCAAGTGTTTCCTTAAACTTTGTGGGATAAGTAAAAAAGAAACTGCTGAATCCAATATCTAGCTGTGTGGATGTTTAACATTGCATGTTTTAAAAAAACAATAAAACATAAGGAGATAAAATGATAAATGCAAAGGAACATACAGTGCAAAAGAGAGGAGGAGGGTAAAACTGGGGATGTTATCACCTGAATTATTAATCATGATAATTCAAGTCTCAATGACAAGAATATAAATCTCTTCACCACATTGCAAACACACATTTTCCCATCCGCAAGCACACAAGCAAACTCACATACACATTTGTTCTTGCATATGCACTACACACTTTTATCTTGCCTATTTGACAGTTATCTTTTTAAAATGGGTCAAGACTAAATGAAAATCGAGAAACTTCTCATTGCGTGAAACAGATAGACAAGGAGAGACACAGATACACAGGGGAAGGAAGAGAGATAGGTCGGGGCTAGAGGGAGGGAGGAAGACTTGTTTGATAAGAAAAGTTCCCTTCAAAACTCACAAGATTGCAAATGGAAGTCACCTCATGTTAGTAGATTCAGTATTAATATCAGGATTTTCTTTTTACACATTATGCATGTGTGGGTGGCTCTGTGTTTGTGGGTTCAACCTTGTGTGTATGTGCCGAGAAACAATGGACCCAAAATACACAAATAACAAAGTCCCATTCACCGTGCAGCGAAACTTGTTTTCTGCATAGACTTCTTTTTCCTGTCTGTTACCAAGACAACTGACATGTTTTATTTCAGCTCGGATTGCCACTGGCTTTATTTTCTCCTACAGATCAAAATGACTGAGAGCATACAGTGTAATAATATATATATATATATGGCTAACGATTCAGCTTTTTTAAAATCCTTAACATAGTTTTCTTAAAGGGTTGAATGTAAGAAGTACCCAATAAATTGTGTGAGACTAGAGGCAGCAGAGGAAGACGAGGGAGCATGGCTAACACCCACATTGACAAATAAAAGACAGATCTTGGTGTCGGTATGATCTAATAAACATTTGTTGTATTTGCATATCTTTTTCTTTTCTGGCAATCAAATCTGTTTAATAAGGACAAGCTGCTGCATGGTAACACAGCTATTAACATTCATCATGGCGTCATACAAACATGCCTCGAAGCAGTAGTGCACTAAGCACTGAGGTTTTCTTCCCTCCCCTATTGCTGCTGGCTTTATAGTAGTCAAATAAAAGTTTTTTTCTATACAGATCTAAATGGAATCAGGTTGAAAAGAACACAACACAATGAGAACTGACAAACCATGACACTATCAAAATGTGGCTATATTGAAATTTAAAAGGCAAACAGCTTCTGGACACTTATCGAAGCACATTTCTAATCACATTGTCAGGCTTTTAGCTTGTATCAAGACATAGCAACTGAAGGTCATTTAGGACGAAAAGCGTGGCAATATTGCTTTGATAAAGTGTGTGAAAGCTGTGCCTTTTGCAGTCTTCCAGCATGCTTTTTGAGTCTTCCTGTCTCTGTTTGGTTTCCCCGTAGAAGGCTATTTATACCACTGCCTATGAAACATGTGTCTGGTGTGTCATATGAGGGTGTATAAGTCCTATGGTGCACCTATATCCTCCACTTGTATCATCACTCTGTCAGGCCTTACTGCTGGCTGAAGGATAAGAAAAGCCATGAAGGAGGAAAACACAAGCACAGATTGTCAGCTATTTAAAAAACATGCAGCAGGATATATATGACGCAGTTAAAACTCACAAACTTCATAAATATAAATTAGCTACAGTGCGCAAAGCTGACTTCTTGCATTTGCTGTACCAGTTCTCTTGTACTTAGTTATTGTTGCGGTCTTCACCTAAGTACAAGAGGACTGGATGTAGATACTATGTATGTTAAATGCACACAGAATATTACTATATACTCCACATCAAAACACACTTTGCAATCACATTAATTTGGTACAAATCACATAAATCAGCCTTGGTAGGATGATTCACATTGTCGCCTTGTGCAGTATATTTTGCATTTAAAATATGCTCAGCTATGTAGTTTTATAGTTTTTAAATAGGGTTTTTTCTTCCATCTATCACTGATAGTGTACCAACTGTACAATAACTTTCTAAAACTAACTATCCAGTTTCAACAACCACTTCCCACGTTGATTGGCCAGGGGTTAGAAAGCAGCCAGGGTTTGCACTTCTCTCTACTAGCTCTCCTTTTTCATTATTCACACAACGATTTCTGTCCCTTTTCATATAAAAAGAGAGACTGTCTGAAAATGTGCACAGTAATAATACCCATTTCAAAACAACATTTCTGAAGACCGGCTTTCCCTCCACCATCGAGTGTGACTGTTCATCACAACCTGTTCGTGGGCCCTAGGGCAACATTATAAGTTGAGCTGCTTTTGATCTCAATTCCACACGTCTCTTACCCTCTACACATATCAACACTATGAGTAGAGAAGAACATATATTGTCGAAAAATCTAAAAATAAAAATCTCTCTTAAATATATGCTCATGGCAACGAGGGTATTGAAAAGGTTGCGGTTAATTTGATGGATTGCTGAGTGCATATATAATAGGAAACGTGAGGCTATTTTCTGTAATAGCACTGAACATTCGATTTTTTTAATTTCGAAGGCTGGGGCTGGTTTGTACCTCATTGGCTCTAAATTCATATTAAATACACAGTACACAGCAGGGGAGCACTTGGTAATCCAGCCTTGGACAAAGGAAGAGAAAGTGAGTGAAACGGAGAGATGAGAGATCCAGATTACTTGAATGTAACTGCGTTGCGTAGGATTGTACATTATATGACAATAAATTAGCTGAATGATCATAATAACAGTACTTCAACATATGTGGAATTTGTTATGCATGTGATTCATTTGCAGTTCTAGCATCTTCCTCAAACACATTTCATTTAATTGTTTTCCTCTCTGGTGGCAGTATCACGGCCATCACACAGCAGTCTGTGTAAGTCAGTCAGAGGACATTTAATTTGCCAGCCAACTCCTGCTGATAATGGCATTAACCATGTGTGGTCTTGCAACAGCAATTTTGAAACCCAGCTGCTACAAGAAATGCTGAACACCACAAGAGCATTTATGTTCTTAATTGTTTCGCCTGAAATGCAAATGTAAAGACATTATTCCAATATTTTCTCAGTGCAATAGGAAATGATAAGCTATAAATGTACAGTATAATGACATATTTATAATGATAAATATAATGATACCTATGATGATATTTCTGGCAGTCTGTGTCGTTCTTGCTGCAGGTCTGTACTTGAATGTGCCAAAACATTCATCTAGTGAAAATTGGCATTTTCCTTTCTTCGTGGCCTCTGCCTTTTCCCTTCAAAATGTGCTTAAGTAAGTCGTTTAAATTCATTATTTTTAGCCCCTCACCCATAATAATCCTGCACCATGGATTTGCAGGATGAAACGGAGTGGACCATGTGGAAATGTTTAATAAGAAATCCATTGGGATTTCTGCACAGTATGTAAATGAATGGAAATTGTCTGTCATGCATTATAAGCTGTGGTGTTGAATTCTTGAAAGCTTTTCATATCCACATTGAAATCATAAATAATGAAGAAGTTTAAGTGTTATACAAATACAGAGTAAACTATAATTTTCTTCAAACATCCATACCACCATATTCAAAATACATTTCTAACGTTTACATTCATAAGTCAGCCACATTTTAGTATTATTTGCAGTTTAATATATGCTAAACATTGCAAAGAACATACAACTACGAATTTCCTTTTTAGTACTAATAGTTATAATAAAACGTTTGCTGAGGTTTTCTGTACCACTCAGCTGCAGTTACTCTGTACAAACATGATTCTGCTGAGTACCACATTTTGTAATATAAAATATGACTATAAAAAAAGGCTGTATTGAAATGAAATATAGGGATATGAGTTGCTGCACTGAAACATGTCGCAAACACGCATGATTAATTGAGAAATGTTAGATGTTCATTAATCTAATAGCTTTAAATAGTGAGCTCGTAAAGAGAGACTAAGATGCAACTGCAAAATGTTTCTATCCAGCAAAATGTCTGCCTATATGTATACTTTTCCAAGTTAGCAAGAACATTTTTAGGAAATTAAAGGTTTCATGTGGGACATTCAGAACATTAATAAATCAGCAAACAGCTATGAAGTTAAGGCCCTGGTGCACAGAGCCAACAGTCGGCTGTCAGTAAGCAGCTGTGGGTCTTGTTAAAATTGCCTGTTTTAGTGACCAGTAGAATGCAGTCAGAGCTGCACTGTTATTTTATTTATTAATCGTGATTGTGTGTGTGTTTGTGTGTTTGTGTGTGTGTGAGTGCACAGATCCGTCCATCATGTTATTAAACAACAGGCCACAACCAGAAACAGCAGTTCTCTTGGCACTTCTCTCGTTTTCTGCTTGTCACAACTTCTGACTACATATGTGAAAAGTGGCACACACACACACACACACACACACACCACACACAACACACACACACACACCACACACACACACAGACACACACACACCACACACACACACACACACACACACCACACACACACACACACACACACACACACACACACACAGACACTTCATTTGTGCTCTGACACCTCAGTACATGTTCTAGATGAGAGAATTGACAGTTCAAGGTGACGGCTACCTCCAATCAATCCAGTGTTGCGTTGTGATGTGAGCTTAGGGTGTGTACAGGATGTGTGTGTGTGTGTGTGTGTGTGTGTGTGTGTGTGTGTGTGTGTGTGTGTGTGTGTGTGTGTGTGTGTGGTGTGTGTGGAGAGAGAGAGAGAGAGAGAGAGCAGAGAGAGAGAGAGAGAGCGAGAGAGAGAGAGAGAGAGAGAGAGAGAGAGAGAGAGAGAGAGAGAGAGAGAGAGAGAGAGAGAGAGAGAGAGAGAGCACATATGTGTATGTGTCCTCTTTTGTAGTGTTGGTCTAGGTAGGGGGTTGCTGACAGGTGTCCCTTTTTCTTAGCCATGCAATTTATCACCCCACTGGTGGTAGGGACCTTTGCTTGAGTCCAAATTCCCATAGAATAAAATGCTTTCTCTCTATATGTCTACCTCTCTCTTTTTAACTCTCTCTCTCTTTCTCACTTTCAAGTAAAACAAACCAATTTCAAACCAAAGCCTTACAAATATGATAATATTGCTCTTACAACATGACCTCACTGTTATAGTCTGCTCTGCTCCCTCTCTCCCTCTCTCCCTCTCTCATTAGCCATACACTGACAATGGCAGCAAATGTATTCTAACCAGAAAAAAAAGTTGAGGCATGCTGAGCAGCCATGGAGATTTTAAATCTTTTGTTCTTCCTGGCTTAATAATAAAAAGGGTTTCAGGGCTCGGTATGAGCCAGCTGTCAGAAATAAACCATGGCTATCAATATAACTCCCCAGATATCAGTATTTTAGTTCTTTTCAATTAATTATGAGAGCGTGGTGAGACGGTACTTTAGATCTCATTTCAGGGCTTAAATTGGTTTGTGAGCATAAAAACCTTTTTTGTGAATGCCCTGTGGCACTCGCATACACACACTTAGACACATACACACAAAAAATGGTTTTGAGAGTGAGTTTGGATATGGAAGTTAAATGCATAATTTGATCGCTGAAGATCACAACGTTTTGCTGGATATCGACCAGTTCATCATCAAGCTTTTATTGGAGGTAGAAGTGTCTCTCTTGATAGTTTGTTCCACTGGATGATTTTTTTTGTATCTATTGAAATGCACATTCCTTCACTCTCTCCTTGGTAACTGTAGCTTTCTCCACTGGGGGCCCCTTACCACTACCCCACCCAAACCACCCCCAACAGCTCTCCTTCTATTCATCCATTTCTGCTGTACCAAATCAGCTGGGGGTGAGGACTTAAGGGAGAGCGGGGGGATGGGCGTCAGGGTTATGAGGGAAGCCTTGAACCATGGTGAACAACACAAGCATAAAGAAAAACCTTAAAGCTGAGATACAGATTTGATTCCTTGTTTTTTTTCTCAACCCTTTCTCAGCCCTCTCTTCTATTCCTATCGCTCTCCTTGCTGTCTTCATCTGCCCCATCTCCCTCTCTCTCCTTGGCAATGGACGGAAGGAGTCGGGGTGATAAATAGGTGGTGTCCGATGTGCTTCTCCTCTCCTGTCGTTCTTTCTCCTACTCTTCTGCTCTCCTACCCGGTCTCGCCTCGACGCACTGCCAGCCCAACGGCGTGTTCATTCCTGTCAGCAAAAACAGAATCACTGGAACAACCAGATCTACAGCACACATGCGCAAAAACACACACACACAATCACATGCGCACACACAAATGCACACTTTTCCACATCACACACACTCAGACAGGCCCACAAACCCCCGTAAATAACCAGAGAGAACATATTAGGGTTGATCAAATAGGGCCCTGTTGGTATGTAAAAAGCACTTTGTGAATCACAGAGAGCCACAGCTGCTCACTGAACTTACAGTACATGCAGAAACACACTCACAGCCAGAGTCTCTTAGTGTTCATAAAGCACACAGTCTGGATGAATTAACATCAGTGGTTTCCAGCATCACACTGCCCTTATTTATCACAAGCACAAGAAAAAAGGAGGAAAAGAAAACCTAAGTAGGAGTAGGTGGTCAATACCTACCTCGGTCATGATGGATTGTGGCCCTGGAGTTAAAGCTGAATGTAGCTTTATTCCTCCTACCCGCTAGTGACATGTGTCCTCCCGGAAAACCATTATCAAAGTAAATGCCCGTATCTCAAGCAGCACCATATATTTAAGCCTATCAGAGTTTGGAATGGAGCAGAACCCCCTCATCCATTTCAAATTATCTTGAAACAGCTACCTATCCAGATGTTATCAATATATTTTAAAGATGAGCAACACATCATACACTGCATTTAAGCTTATAATAACATAGCCTGCAGCTTCAGTTCCCCCTCTCAAAACACTCTCAGTGTAGTGCACTTCCCCTGACCCCTTGCTAGGTAAGTGAGTGTGTCACTGCAGCTTTATTGAGGAACGATTGGTGTAAGCATCCCCTCAACGCTGCCATGCATCACCTGTTGTATAATTGAAGAGGCTGAGTGCCTCTTAATGATCCTCTGCTCGACCCTGGGCCTGCATTTGCATTGTTTTTAGCTTAGCACATGGCTAATAGCTAGCCTAAAGGCATGTCGGCCTTCCTAAGGATCGAACAACAATTTCCTTCATGCCAAAGGCTAGCTTACCACATCATTTGGAACTCAAGAAAAAACGTGCATGTCTGCACACAAACACAGCCACTCGTTCTCTTTATTTCCTGCTGCAGTCATGCACACAAACGCACTGTATAAGTGAACCTATGTGGCCGGAGGTGGTTGAAAAGGAACAGTAAAAGGTGCTATTTATTTAGCTGATGAGAGTGAACCTATTAGAATAGAGGCAGTGAAGGAGAGGCGCCTACACCTCCAGAAACCTGACTCTTTTCTCAACCCAGTAAGGCATTTTAAAGAGGTCACAGGGCATGAAGCATGCTACAAAAGAAGATTGAGCCTAAATGAAACATGCTATCAAACAGACCCACCCCACACCCCGCCATTTTTCTGAACATGTCTTTAAATTGGGTTGTAAAAATGTGTATCTATCGGGTTTATATGAGAATCCAATCTGCAACAAGGAGGGGATGAGCAACAGAGCAAGTGATAAAAACAAATAAATCAATTTAGTTGCCGGGTTTATTTTCCGATCACAGAGAGAAGTGAGTAATAAAAACTGTATTACACCAACGCTAAGCTTCGCTTGCAGTTTTCATTTACGTGCATAGCATTTGCGTGTGTGTGTGAATATATTTGTGCAAGACAGTTGCCTCAGTCTGCGACAACAGCACTTTTGAGTGTGCTTGTGACAGAAATGCAGGTTTCTATTCACCTAGCAGATGCACAATGTCATAACCAATGCACAGTAAATGCCCACTGGGTTCCATTAACTACCAATAAACAATTTCTACAGTATAGTATGTGTGCAGATACAAACAATGTTATATCCTTTTCTCTGGCTCACTGCTGTCCTCATGCTGTGTCTATACTTCACTCTCTTTATGACATTTATTATTGGAAAGTCAACAGACATAAAAGTCTCATGTGAGTAGAAAAGCCCAGCCAATGTTTTAGAGAGACATTTGGCAGGTGTATTAGAGAGAATATTGGGAGAATGGCAGCAAAATAGCTTCAATTCAAAAAACTATACAGGAAGTAATTTACTTGGACTTTATGTCTCCAGACACTCAACATTTAAAATGGGCTCTGCTACTTTAATTGAAAGGGATAGAGAGACAGGGAAAGAGAGAGGAAAGCTGTTATAAACAAGAGCATGATTTATGAAATCCACCCCTCTGTTCGTCAGAGCAAGCTCATTATGTATGCGCAACAGTGAGAGTGTGAGAAGACGGATGAGTCGTCCCGGTGGCGGAGGAAGAGGAATGGCGGGGCTAAACTCCGCCGGTAATCAACTGGTGAAATTAAACATAAAAAAAACAGAAATGATTGTGTGCGGCAAAGCGATTTGTCTGCAATTAGCGACCGGTCGCATAACTCACACTCAGGCACACATAAACACATTCACACTTAATGGAACAAGATGTGTCACAGAATGTGTATTTGTGTGTGTGTGTGTGTGTGTATGCAGAAACACCGTATGGGATAACCATTAAAACAGCAAGTTAATAAACTTGAGAGACATTAACAGGACCTAGGGCAATTGGTGAATAGCTACTTCATTTGTCAACAGCTCTTATTGAACGTTTTCTGAGAGGTAACTGCTTGTATTTATAGCCTTTTTCGCCATCATTTGTTAATGCTATTTTACTTAATGTGAGAGAGGGAGGGAGAGGGATAGGCCGAGGAGGAAAAAAGAGACCCAACATTGTATTTATTGTCAGTGTCTTCATCGTGTTTTAAAAGCTATTTACATTACTTTTATTACATAAGGTATTGTAGATCCTTCCCTAAGAAGCTTCTGATATGTTTAAAGCTTGATCCAGTACACACAATGCACTCAATATAAATGCAGTATGTCTCAGCTTTTTTTCTGAAATGGAAAGGCAGAAAGAATGGTTTCCTGAGCGTTGGAGCACTGGATATGGAGCTGAAATTCATTTTGGATGGTTTTGTGAATATTGGCAGTACTGTTACCTCAGCAGGGCCATCACACAGCTAGCACTCAATGTCAATGCTGAAAGTGTAGCAGGACTGCAAACATCTTCACTGGTTCTTTCTCAATGGCTAAGAAGCTGCTCTCATATGTCGTTCCTTCTGTCTAATTGAATTCTCTGTATCGGGGGATTACTAGCTGGCTGAGCTTAAACTTGTAATTTCTCTTAATCTTTCACATGATTGCCTGTGGTTGTCTCAGTTGACAGAATAACCTGTGCCATAACAGCCCGGTAGCTTCAGACCTTCGTTGTCACTGTAAATAATCTGATATTTTGAGATTTGGGGATTTCCATCATTTTATTAATTGACCAGGGGGAAAATCTGTCAGGTCTCACATGTTTTCTAACTAATTCTTAGTTGTCAGTTAGCAGTTTAGCTCAATTGCTAATGGGACATAAGTTCACAGAGTTTTTTCAAAATGTATGTTTGCACCATCGATTCTTGTTTTATAGCTCTTTGCAAACAATTCCTCTTTTTTGGGCGAGGATGAATAAAAGTGGATTTTGAAAGAGAGCTAATAAGTATGTTTGGACACTTGGTTTCCTTGCACATATTTACTTAGCCTTCATAAACAGATCAACTGGTTTTGGTCTTTCTTTTAGAATCACTTGATTTTCCATAAATGCTGATGAGACCATCGGAACTGCGCAATGTTCCTACACTCCAATAGTCCAAAACATGTATAAATCGTATTATCTGAGCATTTGCTGTTTGTTTACAGGTTAACAGATTGTCAGGCAAATTGGCTTTCGGTTGCATGGGACATTTTTCAAACTATTGTGGTTTTGGAACAATGGCATGGCACCGTGACCGGGGCATAAGCCCATCATTTAAAAATGATTCAAGAATATACGTCTTCTGTCCAAAGTGCCATGATTGAACATCAGTTGTCCAGCAGTCACTCCAGTTTATTTGTGGAGAGCCCTAAATGCTTGGCATCCCACCCTAATACTATCAGATTAAGACCGGTTGTCGGAAGAGTAAAGCAGTAAAAGATTGTCCCTTTACTGAGATTTAAAATCTGTATTCTTTGCTTTCCACCGTCCTCTGAACAGAAAATTGCAGCTCACTGGGGGGCTGGGCTGGGTTAAGATCAGGGGGGCTTTAGCTTCAAATGATTTGTGTGAATTGCTCACACACCGTATGTTGGCCTTTAACCTCATGCCAGGAAGCAGGTGAAATAGTGTTGACTCTAAACCTGCTTTTTCGCAGCATGCAAAAGCAATGGTATGTTTCGCTCGGCTTGATAGGGTTCATCAGATCACACAAACTCCAGGTCCACATACACATTCCAAAACCTCCAGTGTCTTTTTTTGTATAGTGCTCACCCCTCTCAATCTATGTGTCCCCTCTGCAGTCTTCAATCTATCTTTCCCTCTTTACCTCTGACCTTTTCATTTTTGAGTTTCTCCACACCAATCTGCTCTTCCATCGTGTCGTCTACGCTCTCCCTCAATCCTGCCATACTACTGACCTTTCAGTTTCGTTCTTCCTCCATTTCTCTACCTCTCCTTTCCTCCTGGTCTGGGCTGTAATTCAGCTTGTTTCAGGGCCGGTTAGGCAGCCAGTGGAGTTAATCTGTCTTTTCAGGTCATAAATCACTACTTGGCATCTCTCTCTCTCTCTATCTCCTTCCCTATTTATTTCCTTTCTCCCTCCTTCTTGCTCATACCTTCTGCATGGACGTGGAGCATACTTTGAGGTGATTGCGTCTGACAGTCAATGCTGGTGTTCTTTGCATGCATGTCTATGTGTGCATATGTGAATTTGTGTGTGGCCATCACTGCTTTAACACCCAACAGATAGGGAGTGACACAAAAGTGCCACAACCAATAAGAAAAGATTCGTGACATGTCAAGACCAATCAGAAATCATGCTTCTCTATGTAGTTCACTTTGGATCTCTCGCCCATCCTGTTCGCCTTTTTGCAAGCACAACAAGGGCTCACACTCACAAGTTAAAGATGGAATGCACCTGCTAGAATTAATTCATAACAAGTGTGTGTGAGTGAGTGAGTGTGTGAGTGTGTGTGTGTGTGTGTGTGTGTGCGTGTGTGTGTGTGCGTGTGTGTGCGTGTGTGTGTGTGTGTGTGTGTGTGGTGTGTGTGTGTGCGTGTGTGTGTGTGCGTGTGTGTGTGTGTGTGTGTGTGTGTGTGTTGTGTGTGTGTGTGTGTGTGTGTGTGTGTGTGTGTGTGTGTGCGTGTGTGTGTGTGCGTGTGTGTGTGTGTGTGTGTGTGTGTGTGTGTGTGTGTGTGTATTCATATATATCTCCGACCTGGCAGGTGCATGGGAAACTGTTGGCCCCTACAACAGACAAAACCACATCAGGAACTAGAATGGCAGAATTGATGGGGGGAGAAATATAGAAGAAAGAAGGGGAAGGAGAGAAAACAGCTTAGCGTAGCAGGAGGGAGGAGAGAGAAAGAGGGAGAGCGCGGGAGGAGAGTAAAGTTGAATAGCAGGAGGGCGGGAGTGTGAGAGTGGGTGAATGAATGTGTTGTGGATCTATTGTGTCCAGCTCCTGAATGGAGTGTTAGTAAGCTAAGTAGTAGCTGGTGATTTACAGCTCTGAGGCCATATCAGCTGAAGTGGGCAAACAATACCCTTTCATAAGCAACATTCAGCAACTAGAAGAACCATGTAGAACTGTGCTATTCTTGATCTAAAGTGGGGTGAAGTGTTTTGAAAGTCTGTGGTTACGTGCAAAAAGGCACTTCACTGTGGAGGGAGGAAGTAGTGAGATGGAGGAAAAGCTTGTGAGGGGCCGACACAGGAAGAGAGTGTGAAAATTGAGCAACTGGAGATAAGCTATTATCCCCAATATAGCTGTAACGCAATATTTTTTAAACCAATGTGTTGATTAGGTATTGTATTGTCTCTGTCACAAAGAGCGCTCCATGACGTTTACAATGAAAGATAAAGAGATGGCATTATAAACTGTGTTCAAATTCATCACAGAGCTGTGGGGTGCTTTTTGTGAGTGTAGATGACTGTGTGTTTGGGGGTTGGGGTGGTATTGTATATAATCTTCACACTCTCTGCTGGCTGCAGGTTTCTAGAGATTTGTTTCCCCTCTCCCTCTAAGCTTGGAGCTATGTTCAGGGGCCTCATTTATAAAGGGATATACGCTCAAAAAATGGCGTACGCCAGTTTCTACGCAATGTTTGCGATTTATAAAATACTAACTTGACGGGAAAATGTGCGGTCCTCCACGCAAACTCTAACCCATGCGTATGCACTAAGCACACAAACGTGAGAGACGAGAAACTGTGACACCGTAGGCAGAAGGAAGAATGGAGAGAAATATGTGGAAATAATACCATAAATAAAATGTTACCGGTTGCATTTATCATATATGAAGAATTCATTTTCAAACATTGATTAAAGCCAATCTTTAAATGATTAAACAAACGCCTGTTTGCGACTCCTCAGTGCACACAAAAACATAACTTGCAGAAATAAATAAATACAGATATGTTATTTAAAACCACCTCGAATATGTTGTGTTAATGTTATGAAATGTTTTCTCATAAATGATGCGGTAAGCAGGAGGACAGAATTACGTCTAAACTGATGCCGTTTTGCATTTCTATAGGTTGTAGATACGAGCATGGTTTTATATACTATCATGTTTGCCAAGACTTGATAAGTCGTTCGTAAAACACAGGAGGTACTGTATGGAAACTAAGAACACCATATGTGGTAAATTGTACAGCTAATATGACACAACACATTGTATTTCCTTTAACTGGTGGATTATGGATATATAGTTGCTGATCGACAGCTGGAACACAAACCACCAAATACAACAAAATAATTCAGATCCAGTCGTCATGACTCCACTCCGGAGAGATTCCCCGATCATTTCTTACAGTTTCTCATCAAGGGGGTGTCTCCTGTCCCCGGCACAAACACACTGCCTGAGGAAGGTTATGTGTATTTTTTTTGTCATTAACTTTTTTCGGACCACTTATTTATTTATTTTGGTGACGATCCGACCTCCATGCTGCTACTCTGGTTCAAACTGCATCCACCAAACAATATGAATTATCTCGACCTCCCCAAAATAACCAAAATCTGACACGGTGTGAGATGTCTTTTTTAGCTGTTCTGTCGTCATTTCCTGCGATCTTCTTCATGCAGTCAGTCAGAATGAATGAATGAATGGGCGTTTCTTTGACTATGTATAGGCAAATATGGGCGTTACGTGAAGCCCGCAAAAGCTGCGCCGCATTTCGAGTCGATTGTGATTTAGGGAAACAGGTGGAGGAAGTGCCGGTACGCACTTCCCTCGCCGGTACGCAATGTTTTGTGAATCGGAAAATGTCGGAAAATGTCTGTACCTATTTTTTTGCTTTGTACTACGTAAGCAACCTTCCCATGTGAATATATTTTCAACCACTTTCTCTGTCAGCTTATCCCCCACTGTTGGTGAGAAATGTTGAGACGCCAGTCATTATGAGCAGAGCTGCCCAGCATGGGGACCCTGAACGCAGACCTACCCATGGCATTAGAAAAACAAGCTCTGTGACGAATGGGAGAAAATAGAGGAGTCGCACTGTGTATGTCTGGTGTGTGTGTGTGTGTGTGTGTGTGTGTGTGTGTGTGTGTGTGTGTGTGTGTGTGTGTGTGTGTGTGTGTGTGTGTGTGTGTGCACGCATGCGTGTGCTAAACAAATCAGAATGGCCAACGTGTAGCGAAAAGACACACACACACACACACACACACACACACACACACACACACACACGCACACACACACACACACACACACACACACACACACACACACACACACACACACACACACACACACACACACACACACACACACACACACAGGCACAGAATCAACTGATCAGCAACTGCATTCCATAATGCACTGCCCATTCTGCTCTGCATATAGATTGCAAGAAATATAGTCCACAAGGAGGGTTCTGCGGAAGTGTCATGGGAGGGGGACAATCACACTCTGAAAAGCAACACACCAAAGTGCTGCAGGAGCAACAGTTGGCTCTAGCTTGGCTCCCTAAACCCATGAGACTTCCTTCCCGAGACCCCAGAGACCTCAGCCTTCCTCCTAATGCTCTCCATCCCTTTCCAATTCATCCTTTCCTCTGTTCTGTTCCTCCTCCTCCTCTGCCCTTCCCGCCCCAGAGAGTTCTCAGTTTTGACAGAACAGTTAATCATACACTCTCTGCAGGTCTCATCCTATTTGTGTGTGTGTGCATGTGCGTGTGTGTGTGAGTGTCAGTGTGTGCACGCATGTGTCCAGATGTACTCCTTCATTTTCAACAAGGCAGAGGATCTATCTCCCTTACCTTCATTTTTGTCTCATTTCTTTTCACTTTTTTTTTTATCTCTTCTTTGCCTGCCCTTCATCTCTCATATCTTACCTATGTCAGAACAAAGAACAAAACAACTACATTAAAATAAAGGACATTTTCTTATATCAAGAAAACCTGTATGCATGATGGGTAGTAGTTTTTGATAATTTAATAATTTGTGTTGTAGGCCAAACCAGCCTCAGCATCATTTATATGAATGATAAGTGTTGACATCATCACAAATATAACCAGCTAGGGAATAGCAACAAGATGTTTGGGCTCTGGGTACAAAAGGTATATGCTGGACTGTGACATAGAGAAATACTCCAACAATAAAAAAGATTCAAAATAAAGAGTTAATCAAACCCTGTCGGGGTCAATAACTAATATGTTGACTTAAGTCCTGTACTTTTGAGATATGCTTTATTTGATTATGTTCATGTCCTACAATACATCTACTCAAAAAACCTCCCAGATTTAAGTTCATTTGACTTCATTAACCTAATTTTAACATCAATTTCATTGATCCATGGTGAAATTCACAAACGAAAAAAACGTAATTAGCTGCAATACTCACGTGATGAAAAAACCAGTGCATCACCAGTTAAAATTGAATAATATAAATCAATTTGAAATGGATCATTGTGCTAATTGAGTTATATTACTTTTCAACCTAAAGTATATTTGAAGACTAATACTTCTATCATTTCAAATAAGGAACATTTCAAACGCAGGATTATTTTACTCGTAAAAAAAAACCTGAATCCTTCGTCCACCTCAAAACAAACTTAATCGATACCTTACAATTGTAGAACTCCATTTTGAAAGTGCATTTTTAAGAAGTTTGGGAATTCACAATTATAGTATTAATAAAGCAATAGTCTTAAAAAGAAGAAGAAGATAATTGTTAGAATTGAGGGAGATGCTTCTGATTTTCACTCCCTATGATGTTAAGATAGTAAAAATGGAGCCAGATCTGAATTCCCGTTATGCCACTTACTAACATCATTAGTTTGACTCTCCCTGCAGCTCCCTGAAACTCCCACATCTTTTGAGTTTCTGTTTGGAGCACAGGCTGTTTGATAAGAATTTGCAGTCTCCAAGCCAAAACTGAGATAAGGCACAGAGGACTAGAACGGCTGTTTTTCACAGGCTAAGTAGTACTCCACATGCTCGTAATCTGGTTAAAATTTGCAAAATCGGTGGAGCTTATTTAATCAGAAGTAAAAATGTGTTGAACTCTGGTAACTCCGGTACCTGTGGTGAACTCTGGTTACCCTGGTAACTGGTAATGCGTCTGCTATTTTCGATTTCTCATTCTATGGCTATTGTTAGTCTGGAGAAAAATCTCTTTAAAGCTAAAATCTCCAACTTTCCACACATTGTCGCCTTAGCCTAGCAAAGACCGAAATATCTCAGCTAGTGAAGTGTGAACCTACTGGGCTTATGCTTGATTTTGATGCGTGATACTACAAATGTGGTGTGAAATGTGTCGCTTTCAGTGTGCTCGCTCAGTTTTAAGTGGACTTTATTGCCCCTGTCAGCCAGGACAGGAGCAACCTGACAAGTCACGGCTATCCGATTAACTCACTCCAGACTACAGAGTCTTCGTTCAGTAAATGTGCTGACTCCTGTGTGTTATATACTCTACCATACAAAATGAATATCTTAATATATTGAATATCTTAATATATTGATTGTTTTAGAGGCACAAAGATCTGTCCAAAATATTATGAATTACATTTAAAGGATTAGCCTAGAAACCACATATCCTAATCATTTCCCTCTCCTTTACCAACGTTAAAACAATTGTAACATTTAGCATGTGCTGTATTTTTACCTTGTATTGGTGTAACATTGTCTTACTTATTTTACACATATCTCTTGGTTTAAATGCAAATTTAAAAACAACAGAACAAAAGTGAAAACATGAGGTAACTTCAGGTAAATAAGGTAAATACTTCCAATCGTAGCAGTAAATAAATGATCGTATGCCCACTCCCCATCCTGACCTCCAAACCTCTTCCCCTACAACTACACAAAGGCCCCATCATTCATCTTTGTCTTTGAACATTTGCAGTGAAGGTAAAACATGAGTTGCGGAAACATTCAATTTGAAGGTCATTTTTGGGATATTGGAGTTTATACTTTAAATTGCCTTTTATTATGTTGCTTTGACTGGGTGCATTTATTTCTTCTGTTACAGATAAAACACAAACCAAATTTCCCAGAGTATCATGCGATCACATCCTCAAGACATTAAGGACAGTTACAACATTTTGAAAGCTATACAAATGCACAGACTCAACCCATTCCTGTTACCTCATATTTGTCTTGCAGTTTGAGAATCAGCACAGTTTTGTCCTTGTGGCCATCTTCTCTCTGAACACTGCCCACCACCAACTCTTTAACTCACCTGCCTCCAAGCCAGGCTAACAGGGAGAACTCTACACACCCTACAAAAATGAATTTTGTAAAGAGTTCCTTTCCCCTCAAAGTTGTGATTGTTTGGTCATACTTAGAAAAAAGTAAATTAAGTTGGGAAATATAAAACTTGAGAAAGAGTTTGGAATGTAACACTAACATGCCAAACACCATTATCATGCAGGGAAAGATGCTGACGAATGAAAGTTTATTTAAAACCATTCTTGTTCTTCATAGTTCTGAAACTATTTTCTATATTGACGCACATGCTCTCCCTCTTTCTTTTCCCCCCTCACATACACCCACTAAGCATGGAAGTGTGGGTGTGAGAGAATATCATGAAGTCAGCAATTTTGAGGTGTGAAAATTGCTCTTGCTCTCTAGGATATTTTTAATTTCCTATTAAACATAATTTCACTAACATGATTATCCATTGAAACCAGACCCATGCAGACACACAGACCTGCACAAAGACACACACACACACACACACACACACACACACACACACACACACACACACACACACACACACACACACACACACACACACACACACACACACACACACACACACACACACACACACACACACACACACACACACACACACACACATACACACAGTAGGCTACATGCACGCTCTCTCCCAAGTTCACACTGCGTGACTGCCCATGTGATGCTCATCCTTGTCCTCCATTTCATTAGACAGGGGGCCGAGTGAGCTATTCTGGGAGAGAACGGTAACTCTTTGTCGGTTGCTCGGCTGAGGAAACGTCTCCAATAGCAACTGAGACCTATGGCCTCCCCCCTGTGGTGTCCAGTGCTCATACTTGTGGCAGTGAGTATGTATGCCATGGGTTCAGCCCCCTGTGTGTGCAGCCTTTAAGTGTGTACCTGTGTTTTGCATGTGTGTTGGTGTGTGTACAGACGATACAGGATGCGATCTATCACTCATGGATCTATAACAGTGGCACACAGCGAGGGATGAACACGTTAGTGTCAGTTGCAGACGGGGGAGACGAGCAGAGGAGAGGAGTGATGTGACTGTTATTGATCCTCCCTGGTAATTACAGAGCGATTTATTACCAGAAAGAGAGAAGCAGGGTGGGGGGGAAAGGGGGGAAGACGGAGAGAGAGAAGGTATCATATTTAGTTTGGGGTTGTAAGTCAGGTTTTTGGCGAGAGTGAACAAGGTCAGAGAGAGACAGAGATAGATCACTTTACCCCTCTCTCCCTTGAGTGCTGTGCGATCTGATCACTGTTGTGCTTTCTGACATCCTCCCTCCGCCTTCCTATCTCCTCTCATTCCTATTTTCTAAATCCTTGTACAACCATATGATGCTGGGAGCACTTGTTCAAGACAGCCAGACTCATGTTTGTTTTCTAAAAACACTCTTGTTTTAATTTAGGCATGGTGTCTCTTTGCCTGTCAGAAGCTTCACTTGTAATCAGTGCTGAGATGAAGTGTTGATGTGATATGAAATGAAGGTGCGCTCTGTCACTCTTACAACAAGCCTGCCAGTGTTTGTGGCTTGTAAAAGTGTGGGAGAGTTGGGTTGTTTACAGCGATGTGTGGGCGTTAAGCATGATCTTGTGGGTAAGTCGACGCATTTATGTGTGTTTCTGTTTGTGTGGAGGCAAGATTGTTCCCGAACAGGTCAAAAACGATGTTCTTATTGGTGTACCACATCCCGTCTTTGAATGAGTCACACAGAAAAACACACTTTCACCAAAACACTCTACTACGATCATGCTCACGTATACGTTTGGTTAAACTGTAGGTAACATTTTTTAACCACCCTTATTTTGCTTTCATCTTAACACAAAAACAAGATTTCAGTAACAGTAAAACAATTCTGAAATTGTTTCGATTTAAGTTCTATTTTGTACACACAGAAGCACACCAAAACAAAGATACAAATATGAACCCTAAGAAAAGACAGAGCTTTAACAACTATTTGTTTTAATATTTGTTTCAAATAATTTGTTCATCCTTATGAAAGTCTTTCTCTGAATATTATTCCTGCCGTCAAGATTAATTTATTTTATTGTACATATCAATAGAAATAGTACCCGGCCCCACTCTCATCTTAAATATTTGTATTTATATCAAATCCATCCATATGTTCCTGCTATAGGAGCATTATGTTATACTGAGGGATTGATTAGATTACAATTATTTTATCTAAGACTGCTAAATAAGGAATTTATTTGATATTATCCACAGCAGAATATAGTTTGCTGGTGTATGTTGCTATGGTAATCCTGTTATTGGCAGCATTCCAGTAATAGATTGGTTTGGGTCTGGTTATTCTATACATTTCACTCTTTACATGTGTGTATGTGTGGGCATGTGCACGTATGTGTGCTGTTGTGCATGTTTTTATTTTTGCCTTATCAATCTGTAAGCGTTGTATTGATTGCCCAAAATATATTTCCTCTAATGTGCTTGGGGATGAAGAGTGAGGGAAGGGGGGGGAGAGGGGGGGGGGGGGGGGGGGCGACAGCTTTCACTTAGCCTTCGAGCTCTTAAAAGAATATCTATCTATCAACATTTCCAGGCATGTGGAGAGGTCAGGTAGGTGGTTCGATTACACACACACACACACACACACACACACACACACACACACACACACACACACACACACACACACACACACACACACACACACACACACACACACACACACACACACACACACACACACACACACACAGAAGGAGTACGAATCTTTAAAATAGCAATAGCATCATGCAGCCAACACACCTCAGCAAAGCTTGAGCTTGTTGTTGTTTACACTGTGGGAGGCACAGAGCTGATGTATCGCAGAGAGCTGCTAGTTTGAGCAATAGATCCTGCTCTTTGTTGAAACAGCAGGGAGAGAACAGAGTACCGTTATTAGTGCCAGGGCTGAGGGTCTGGTATGCGTTCAGTGTGAGCCGGCAACATGTGTCCAATGTTTTGTTTTGTTTTTAATTAGGGGTGTAAAGTGGCACTGTCTGGATGCCTCCTGCCCTGACTCCTCGGATGATGTGATGCATCCCGATGATAATATCTGTCCCTGTTTTTACACTCGAGCTCCATTTGCACTCTTCAGGCCTCGAACAGGAAACTAACAGAACCACCATTTAGCTCTCAGCAGGGAGAGAGATGAGGGGGAATCAGTCTCTCCTCCTCTCTTATCTCTCACTTAACAAAAGCCTCTGATGAAGACAACAAGCATTCTCCCGCTCTCTGTGTCTCTCATGCTCTCTCTCGTTTGTCTCTTGCTCTCCTCTGTTTAACTGTCAGAGTGCTAGTTGAACATGGCAGCTCCGACACTTTTCACATCTCTAGTCCTTTGTTGTGTGTGCTCCCACATTATGTGTGTGTGTGAGGATACATCCTTGCGGGTGTTGTTGTATAAAGCACCGGCTTGTTTGTGTCTCTGCACTTGCTTGCCAATGTTTGCGCTTTGTAAACTCGCAACCTGGGCTGTGTGGCAGTACATGTGTTTTTGTTAAACTGACCATAATGCTCCCATACGTCCCTGTAATTAGCCTTATTGGTTAACAAAACACGCGTTGAAACACATACACATTGTGGCCGACACCGACATCTATGTGCAGCCGTCTAGTTTTCATTTCTGGCCTATTGTCTTCAACAAGCAGAATAGCAGTAGTGGTTCTCAGCTTGCAATGTGGAGGAAACGGGTGAACAGCCTCTCTAATTACACTTCACCCACTGACACTAATTTACATACAAACACAATCGCACTCCAATCCAAATCTTCATTATCTCTGGATTCCATTCTGTAGGGTATGATATTCTGGCTGTTCAATTTCATTCAAGCTCTCTTTTTCTCAGCACCGCTGCTTAGTCATTACACTAACTGAGAGCCACAAATAGGGTTTCCAGTGAGATATATTTCAAACTAAGTAGAGGGGTAAGTAAGAGGAGCATGATACTATGAAAATGGGCTTCTATTTAACGAATGATGCTCATTATGTGCAACTGTGTGTGTATATGTGTTTGTATTATTAGGCCTATTTTGTATGTAGCCAGAAATCAGCCCAAACCTTTAGAGAGCTGTCAGCAAAACCGTGTGCCTGTCTTTCTACGGGTTCATATACTTCCTTGAGAAACACACACACACACACACACACACACACACACACACACACACACACACACACACACACACACACACACACACACACACACGCACACACACACACATGCACGCACGCACGCACACACACACACGCTAAATAAGCTCTATTGTAAGGCCATTACAATGTGAATGAGGGGCCCACTATCTTCATTGAGATGTGTGTGAGTGAGCGTATGTCAGTGCAAATGGGTTAGAGAGATTGATGAACTGGTAGGAAGAGAGAAGGGAACCCCTAATCAAGTTAAAAACTCTGCGTGATTGACATGCTGTGCATGGTTGATTGACATTCTGGAGAAGTAAGAATAATAGGCCTGAATTGCATGTGGGCCTGAATGAGTGCAATTCGAATAGAGAATATCAGAAATGTCTTGTATTCATCCACATGATTGATACCATTCTTGATAATGTGGAAATGCAATTTTACACCAGCTACAGTGAAAGTGTTCCTTTTTTTCTTTCTTTTGACCCTTGACTGATACAACTTGTGCAATGAGCGAGAGGGAATCAGAAAGGCGCGCCATTAACTTGCACCGGTGCGCATCCCCCATCCGACTGACACCAACTAACGGGCCGTGAGCTTTTACCATCCGGGGCCGGTGATTGCTGAGAAAAAGGCTGTTTGTGTCAATCAAACCGAGCCCCCTCCCCTTATTTCCTTTTACCTATCCATTGTTCTCCCTCCTACCAACCACCTCTCTCTCTCTCTCTCTCTCTCTCTCCCTCCCTCTCTCGATCGCCTCCACTTGTGCAGGCGATCTTAACCACAGCATTTACGCTCGGCTGTCAGTCGTTAACGGGCGCCGTGCTGTCGGTGCTTCTCTGTCCATCCCCGTATGCTAATCTCCATTTTAAAAAGCAGAGATTAAAAGAGAAGTGTGCAAAACGGGAGAGAGGAGAAGACTGCGGGGGAGACGAGAGTTTAGAGAAAGAGAAGAATGATGAAAGGGGGGAGGAGAGCCGATCATTCCGGTTTCCCGCATCTGCTGCTCTAGTGGTGAAGCAGCGAGAGAGAGAGAAAGAGAGAGGAGGGAGATGGCACAACGCTTGAGCATCCAAAACACACGGGAGTGGTGCACCACCGAGACCGGAGCCCCGGACCCACCCGAAGCAGCCTCTCACTCACCGGTCCGCCGGCACGCCTCTTCCACGCTCCGCAGCGCCTCAGCCTCGGTTAGAGGTAAGTGGGCGAGTTGGTGTTATTTTCTTAACATAAACTTCAGCGTCAGGAATCGGGATGGAAAACTCTCTGGAATTACCTGCTGTTAGTTTAGTGACTTCATATATTGATATGGTAATAGCTAGCGATGTTTACGCTGCAAGTCGCTTTCTTTTACATTAGAGATTCAACCCCACATTTTAAACAATTTTCGAAAGGTCTTCTTCCTTAAAAAAAATTCAAAACATTTTTTATCCTATACTTGACAAATATATACTCATCCAAAGTTAATAAAAATGGAATTAACACTGGGGGCCACTGTTAATCTAATTGTATTAACTGTATTAAGTAGCTACTATATTTTTAAAAAGATTCCCGTTTTAAATATGAATTTTTATTTATTCATATTATATGACGACTAAAATACACAAATTCGATGTTGAAGTGTAGGAACATTTTAGGTTACAATTTGAGTTTGAGTTTTACAATGGAGCGAAACTTTTTTCATGTTTTTCACAAAAAAGCATGGAAAGCTTCATGCATCTCTTGCTCGATCATTAGGCTTTTTTTTTATATGACATGCTTTACTTTAAAGTATTAGTTATTAAATTGACCAGAGGAAAACTCTCACGAGAAGTCTCTCGTGTTATTGAGCTAATTCAAGCGCCCTCCTGTGGCTTTTAATAGAGACTCAGGCATACCCCCTGTAACAGGTTAAACCAACACTTAACAATAGTTGTTATGTTTTTCATAATTTCCAATATACTTACAATTCACCTCCTCTATTGATTAAGTGCACACGCAATTTCTTGGTAGAAACAATATCCCCCACATATTAAACTTGTAATGAAACTCTGAAGCCAAAGATGATCTCCAACATAATTAGAGTAGTAATTCAAGTACCAATTAAGATCTTACAATTGTGATAAAAAATACTACCTTCTCCTCTTTGTTGGCAATAAAAAAGTGCTGTGAATTATTTCCCTTCTCCTTTTTTCCATTTTCTGGTATCATATTTAAGGAATATGACTGTCTCTCCTCTATGACCTTCTCCTTGCGTGTGTAAAGGCGAGGAACAAGGAGAGAAGGATGGGGAACATGAGAGAAGACTATTGATATTCAAACAGACAGAAGAAGAGAAAGAGGGGGTGTAGAAAGATAGAGGGCGAGAGTGAGGCGTAGAGAGAAAAAGAGAGAGAAAGAGAAGCTGTGGGATTTGTTCTTCTCCCTGGCTCCCGGCACATACATTAAGATGCTAATCCTGGTCCTTTTTGTCTCTTTCTATAATTCATTGCATTTTGTTCCTCTCTGCTCTGTCTCTCTTATTCTTGCACTTTTCTCTTGCTCTCCATTTCCTCTGTTCTGTCACAGGCTCAGATTAGTGCTCCTGGCAAAAGGATTCCAACTTTAATGTTGTGGTATTTTAGATGATTAGGTTCAGAAATAGGACAGAGGTGCACATCGTTTTGCGCAGAGTAATTCTCCACAGAGCTTTATGGGACTGATTGGTTGAAGTCTCATTCACCTCCCCACATTGCCACATTAACGCACAGCCAGCTGTTGTTTATTTGTGAGGATTCACGTTTTTGTTGTGTTTGTGCTTTTAACTGTGATGTCACTTTCTGTGTGTGTGCCAGAGGTTGGATAAGCCCTTAGGATGCAAGTTGTTTTCAATCAGCTCTGTAGATACCAGCTGTGCCCTCACATTCCCCAGAGTGGCACAACCTACACACGCACTCCCGCGAGCAGGTTCTCAGAGAACTAATGCATACTATTCAACCTTGCCCAAAAAATGCACTCTTTCTTCTTTTCTCCTTGTCCCCTTTCTCTGCAGGCATTAATCATCACTCCCTCCGTCTCTGCGCGTGATTCCTCTGTGAGGATTGGAAGGAGAGTACCTCAACTGTGTTTCCTCAATGAAGACCTTTGTTCCCCAACATCCGGCACAACTCCCCTCTCCACCTGCCATGGTGACATGACACACCCCTGAGTGGCTTTGCTCCTTTCTCGCACGCAAAGACAATCTCTTAGGCTCCTCAACTTGTACTCACACTCTCTAGGCTCCATCAAACTAAATTAAGACATCTCCTCCTCCTCCGCACAATACCTCCCTAGTTTGCAATGACTGTGGCCGTGCGTTTCCGCCGCCACTTACGTAGGCTCCTGCTCCTGCTGGCCTCCTGCTGTCTCCTCTCCCTCCTCCTCTCTGCCTACTTTCTGTTTAACAACTCCTCCCCTTCCATGCAGCTTGGACAATCCCCAGAACCTGCCTGTTCCCAGCCACTTTCCCCGTATCATCAACTCCCAAACCCATACCCCCCTAACCCCCCTCACACACATGTCCACACCGACCCAGTAGTGCTGGTGCTTGTGGAGTCCCAGTACTCCCAGCTGGGTCAGGACATTGTGGCTATATTGGAGTCAGCACACTTCCAGTTTCGCATGGAGATCGCCTCAGGGAAGGGCGACCTTCCGCCGCTGACAGAAAAAGGCCGCGGCAGATATTCACTCATCATTTATGAAAATCTTTTAAAGTATGCACATGCGGACACATGGAACAGACAGCTGTTGCATCAATACTGCACTGAGTACAGAGTGGGCATCATTGGTTTCTACCGCTCCACTGAGAACTCCCCACCGCTCCTCAAACTCCGAGGCCTCCCACTGGTACTTAGGACCAACCAGGCACTTTGGGACTGTTGTGTGGTGTCTAGCTCACCTCTCCTCCACCTGACCAAGCCTGGAGCAGATCGAGGGACGTTACCTGGGGAGGACTGGACCTCATTTTCCTCCAATCACTCCACCTATCAGGCTGTGCTGCATGCACGGTCCAAGGAGGGAGCAGCTGCAGGCAGTGGAGATAATCCAGGACTTGGTTTTTCAGGCCTTCACGCCACTGTGGTGCAGGACATGGGACTCTTTGATGGGGTGAGAAGGGTACTTTTTGGCCAGGGACTGGGCTATTGGCTCCACAGACTCATTTTGGTGGATGCCATCTCCTACCTCACTGACAGGAAACTTACTTTGGGTCTGGACCGGCACATACTGGTGGATGTAGACGACATTTTCGTGGGGAAGGAAGGGACACGCATGAACACCAAGGATGTGAAGGTATTGATGGTTGATGGGAGTGTGATAATTGAATGACCGAGGGGAAAAGAGAGAGCATGCATGTGGTGTCATTGGTGTTGGATTAAAATGGAACTTCGAAAAACAGTAATTGATGCCAGTGCAGTGGTGAAAATAAGATCTAAGAGATATTGCTGTTTAAGTCCGCACACAAATCAGCAAAAATATTTGACCTTAAGTTTATTCCTGAGGATTTTAGCTCAGGCACGGGAGAGACTTTGGGAAAAGCTCCTGCCTGTGTTATGTCTGTGCGTGTTGTGTGCCAATTGCATATGTGTTGGGGTACAGCGAGAGGGAATTTATCTCAAATGGAGGTTTAGCCAGAAGTAAAGAGGCCATTTAAGGGAACAAAGACTTGGAGTGAAAGAGAGAAAGCGAGGTAGTGAATGAGCCAGTGAAAAGATGAATGGCACTTATTCCTCTTTTCCCACGTTCCTCCTCTTAGGGAAACCAAAGGAGAGTCAGCCATGCAGCCCGCCTCTCAAGACAGCCATTGTTTCAACACACACGCCTGCATGAGCAAACACACACACACACTCTAGATGTGCTTAGACGTGCACCACGCAGATATAGTGTTTGCACACGTTGTATACATGCATTCTAACCCCAATTTCTGTAGGAACTTAATTTTTTTTTTTTTAAAGGGAAACAAAAACGACTTATGTTTGCTGAAGTGTAGATGAGACGCTTCTGCAAGATGAATTTGTTTGAAATTGGCGGTCACATTCTCCCACTGCGACCTCACTCAGAGCCATTTAAGAGAAAATTGTGAGAAAATATGTGAGATTTCTGCTTCTCTGCACTGATGTGCATGCGCTAAATCTGGTCTGCCCGTCCTTCTGCAGCCACAGGATATACGAGATAGGGAGATGTGCGCGTGTGTGTATATGTGTATTTCTCTGTGGGTCTTTTTTCGAATCACTTCTTTAGATTAGAATGTCACTTCCCGTCAATGGTTGACACCTGTCCCGTCAGGCGTGGAAATAAAAAACAACCACCTGTCTGTGACTGAAACTTGGGGAGGTGATGACAGAAATGGGGAGGCTGAGAAAACAGGAGGGCAGTGGGTGGTGAAGTGGAGAGGAATTCCACCCTTGAATATAAAAAGGATGCTTGAGTCCAAAAAGGATAAAAGAGTGCATATACACACGCACACACACACACACAACACACACGCACGCACGCACACACACACACACACACACACACACACACACACACACACACACACACACACACACACACACACACACACACACACACACACACACACACACACACCACACACGCACGCACACACACACACACACACACACACACGCACGCACACACACACACACGCACGCACGCACGCACACACACACACACGCACGCACGCACGCACGCACGCACACACACACACACACACGCACACACACGCACGCACGCACACACACACACACACACACACACACACACACACACACACACACACACACACACACCGATGCTCAAGAACATTCACAAAATGAGCACACAAGCCCTCTCTAGTTGAAGTTTTCATTTTAAGTCTGCCTGACTCTTCAGCTTTGTACCATAAATATACATGAGGATGAACCAGTGCCATAGCAGAAGGAGAGGGAGATGGAGGAAGAGGTGGAGAGAGTGAGGGGCAGTGATGCCATTTGAAACACTCACTCTACCTCCACGTTGCTTCTCTCTCCTTCAGTATAGCTGTCAATCACAGTGAGGAAGACAAGAGGAGAAAAAGGGAAGAGTTGGGAGGAAGGGAGGAAAGACTGGAAGGAGGGAAAGATAGAGAATGGAGCCTAAGGGAAGAGCTAGCAGCTAACTTTGCGATTTCAGAGACACAAAATGCTGAAGGGAAATGGGAAAGCAGAGGAGGGAAGCGGGAATATGGTGATTTGTAGCAGCCATTCCCCTCAGAGAGAGCCTAGGGTAGAGTTGTCAGATTACAGTTTGAATAAGGCACATTTTAAGTGAGAAATGTAAAATAACGTTACGTCAATAAACATCCACAACAAAGTTATTAGCTGTGACCAGCAGCTCTGTCTCTGTCTCTGTTGATTGGACATTTGATCTTTCGTTCATTCGGTCGGATATTTAATGAGTTGATCAAAAATGACACCTTTTGGTGTTCACAGTGTTAGCTATAGGAGCGACACATTTTGTCATGGATGTCAAGTGTGTGCATGTGTGTGTATTTGGTCACTGCTGTTTAAATAATGTGTGGTTGTCTTGCTGTTATCGTGTCTACATTTCTTACATATTTTCTGTGATAGAGGGGAAGTTTGATTAGTAAATGATGTCGGTTAGTTGTTAAGCTCATAGACGAGCGTCTCTTACTTCTAGCAAAGTGTCGTTGTAAAGCCGTTGAAAGGATGACTCATATTAGATGACCAAGTGTCAAATCTAGCTTTTTAGGTGAAGGTGACAGACATTTAATCTTTTTATTAAATATGATGCATGACTCATTGCAGCAATGCGTTCGCACAAAGTACACTTACTGTCATAATCTGGTGATTGGACGACATTATGGTCAGAACAGAGTGACTAATGGCCATCATGGCAATACAAACAAATTATATTTCCGAAAATATACATGTTAATTCTTCCATGATATCACCTTACTTTCATGTTAAGACATGTCAGAATATGTAATTCTACATGTTCTTGCATTGCAGAATTTATTTTTTTGTAATAAGCAAATTAGTTACAAGGCGCATTGCAAACAAATCATTATGAATGACAAATGATGTGCAAATGTAAAGCTTCTCTCATCCCTGGTGCTCCAAAAACAGCTTATGTCTAACATGATGGGTTATTGACCAATTAGTAGGACAAGGCATTTGCAGGGCCATTGTTAGAAATCCCCTCTTACCTCTCTAACACCAACATTAAATCTCCTGTTCTCCCCGAGAGCAGAAGAGAGGGGAGTGAGACATAGAGAGGCCAATTAAAATGCCTCCCTCCTCTCCTCTGCACTCTTCATTAGTCTCACCCCACGAGTTCATCTGGTGACAAACAATACCTACACCCCCTCATGTCTGCACACACACTCACACACACGCGGCTGTATTTTCTCTATTAAAATGATTCACAGGGAGGCACCCCACGGATGACATTTCTCAAAATGAGGGATGACGCCAGTCAAAAACTCCCATTAATGATTTGCGCGTGCCAGTGCTTGTGTTTTTTAATTCATGCCTGCAGGTTTTCTCATCTTGTCTGCCTCGGAGTGGTCGTTAGGGAGGTGTCCGATGCACATCTTCAGATTCCTCTTTATCACCTCCTCCTTTCACCCCTTCCTCCTTCTTCTCCTCCTCCTCCTCCACTCACTGTCTTCCTCACCCCCTCCTCGCCTGAGTCATTGATCACTATCTCCGACCTATTTGTATTCCCCCCCAAACCTCTCTCTCAACTCGTTTCAACTCTTTTACTTGCTCTCTGCTTTCTTAAGCGGTGTCATCTGAGTTGAGTGGACCCCCACACATGTGAAAACACATACCGTGCCAAGACTCATTCTTTTGGGGTTGCATTTACTAGAACTGACTATTTTGTAACCTAAAAGAATGTAGTGGCTCAGTGATATGCACACATACTTAGAATATTTATAGCTTCTGTTTGCAAATCCTCCTCATATTTGTGTGGGTGCATTTTTAGATTGTCTACTGATTGACTGCCACCATGTCTGAAGAAATCCCCTGCATTTTGTACATTATATGTTTTTGCAGTGTGTCTCTTTTTGCTCCTGCAAAGAAGTCCTTGGTTAATTACGACTGAAACATGTGTTTTTATAGACACAGTGGGGCCATTGAGCACTTTCATTACTTTGTTTAATTTGGCAAGTCAAATAATTACTGCTTTCATGTGGCCTAATAATCCATAAAGTGCAAATGTGCCTTTGGGGCTAAATAGTAAACCTGTTTTAACATATTTTCCAGCTGGAAGGTTGTTTTTCTACATATAACTGCATTGCACTGAGTAAAGTATGACTAAAGGGAACGGATAATGGGGCAGGGACATTTGGAATGAAAACTTGACATTCTGGGCTTAAGTATATTTTCCCGATCACTTTGGTCTGGCGATGGCATGAAATTGAAAACAAAACAAAAAAAGGAATGTCACAAAATGTGCAATCTTTAGACTTCAATTACGATTTTTTGTTGTAGCATTCTGTAATTAATTGTGCGCTACTTAGAGTTAATTCTGTAGTCTCATGAAGTATGATGCATATAATGCCACTAAAGTCATTGAAACTGAGCTCATTCCATATCAGTTTATTACTTTGCCAAATGCTATTACATGAATAATGAATAAAAGATATATAAAGTGGAGAAAATATTTGAAAACCACTGGAGGCATACAAGGAAATGGGAGAAAATTAGACTTCTTTTGTTACATGAGGCATACAAATTACATTTGTATTTGTCAGGTGACATTATTCATTTAACACATGGCAAAGGCTGGCACCCCTGCTAAGGGATCTTTAGTGTTAAATCTTAATGGCTTTTAAAGTTACAAAGTTGTAGGTGGTGACAGGAAAAAAATGACACATCACAGGAGAAAAGAACAGGATATTGCTTCCAGCATAAATCGTCCTGACATCTGCTCTCGTTGGCCCCCCTGATCTGGACAAGAGAAATGATCTAAGTCCGCCCTGCAGGGAAGAGGAATTTTTACAGTTACGTTATTATAAAGAAAAAAGGCGGTTACATGTTTATGAATCAGGGGTTATGAAATGTATCTTGGCAGTGTCATTTTAATGAACATTCTCTTAAAGCATCTGTCAACAAGATAATTAATAACTTTTTTTGTTTAATTCATTTTTTGTCAGTTTTTTACTCCAAATGAACTCCAAATGTGGCAGAGTTCCATGCATTTCCTTCTACAAAATGAGGCAGGTTTTGCGGTCACAGCAATCACGGAAACTCAAAATCCTTGAGGGGCTGCCAAGAAGAATTTAGTATAAGTATCGCAATGCCAAAGCAATCACAAGTACCTTTGAATCTGTAAATGCAAGTGAAAAGATGGTTTTGTAAAATGCTCAAATATAAAAAGCTACACTGACTTGAATCTGACAAGCAGGCTGCAATGGGGACAGAGATGGTAAGAGTAAGCAAAAGGAAGACTGACATGAACTTGTAAAGTGCTCTTCGTGCTCATCAAATAGAGATGCATGACCCAGTTACATTTGCTGGTCTAGCTTTCACATTACATGTAAAGATACAAACAACTAGACACAAACAAATGCACTCATTTAGATGAATTCAAAAACTTTGACCTGCTTTCCCATGACATTTAAACCCCGTAAATGTTTTTCTCATTCCTTTCGGCGCACCTTTAAATCTGTTTGCACATGAAATCCAACTCGCAAATTACTTATCTTGTTATTTTATATCTCCCAGTCTAGCTTAAGGCTGTGAAAAGAAAAGCTGTAAGAAATGTTGCAACGGCGAGAATGACAGAATGGGGATATAGTGGGGAGGTGGTTGGTGTAAAGGGTTTGTGAAAGGCAGTGAATGCCAGCTGTCCAGATGCCTGTCTCCCATCTGTTTGAACCCCAACATCTAGCTGGCACCTCTTCTAGTGCTTACCACACACACATGGAAGAACACACCAACAACCACGCAGCCACTGTCGCTTTCTCTAACACAGAAACAAACTGGCATTGCTTCTGACACTCACAGTGTTAGGCAGCTGCAGGATTGGGCACAGAAATAAGGGCTATCACTAACTGCTAATCCATTTGTGTGTTTACCTTCATCACTAGGATTGTGAAGATCGAATGCTACATAGTCCCACCTCTTGCTAATCCAAATCCCCCCTTCTTTTAAGTATCTCTTATTGGCCATTTCAAAACAATATCCAGCTTTGAGCTCAGTATCCAGTGGACAGATTGGCTTCATATTGCTTAAAGCCTTCCATTCTTCTGGATCTGCTGCCACCCTCAGAAAAACAGCAGGGGCTTCATTGTCCCTTGAGACGGAGCTAGGGTTTTGTCGTATGCTCAGTGCTGTTTTTTCTGTTAAAAAATATCACTCCTTTTTTATTGCTGGGCATAGTTTAGTTCCACAGTGCTGCCACCTTATGATGAGCCACCGTGGCCCCCTATTGTTTTCTATTCTTAAAAGCAAGGCTTCTAAAGACAACACAGGTCAGTAAGGGAGGCAGTAAAATGCCCCAATTTCTTTGTTCAATTAGGTGTTGACAAAATATTGATATACCAGTGCTGTGGTTGTGTTTGGAATATTATGCAGTTAAGACAACCCTTTGATGGATATTGTCAGTGGTTATCTGCTTTATAGATAAGAGTAGGTGCAGAAGGGTTGATCTATTAACATGGTTGCTGACCAATTTAATGGCCTGATCAATCGAAACCGGTAAATTTGTGGTCTGAAGAACCTGTGAGTGAAATGTTACAGAAGCAGAGAAATTAAGCAACCATACAAATCGCAATGGCTCTTAAACATGCTTACACTACATTTAATTATTTGCAAAACTATTTTTGTTCACTTTTCACACTATCAAAGCCTTCTAAGAAAAACATTTTTTTGTTTCCATTAAAACAATATTAGTATCAGTTATTGGTTAGAGTTAAATAAAGTCATTATTCACCATCAAATCTCAACAGGACCATTATATGAATATTAAACAGTTTGAAAAGGTAAAATAAGTGAAAGTGCTGAAATAAAAAAAAACCTTGTTTTGAAATATTGAAATGGATTACATGTCAGTAGTGTCCTTTCAATTTCTCAGCAGTATATGGTACCAAACTAAACTGAGAGTTTATTATTAAATGTAGGCCATTCAAAATAAATCTTTCTAAATGTTTTGAAAAAACACTTTGCAGAGACTTAAAACTTGCTTGAGAAAGATGATCCAATGCAGTTATCATTTTGGAGCTTGTGAAAGTTTCATAATTAAGTTATTCGGTTACTAACAGAGAAGGTGCCCTTGTTTGTTTGTTCACTGTAAGATTTGAGCGTTGGCTGCTGAACAACAACGTCTTAATGTGAGAACTGGCCAATTTGAGAGTTTTCTTTTTGGTGTTCTGGATCTGTCAGCTAAAAGAGCTTTAACAATTGTTCTCTGCTCACAATGGCACTGCTGCACAATAAAATACAACTTTCCCAAGAAAGAAATAAAGGTGATAAAATGCTCACTGCGAAAGTAAAAGGGCTAAAACATGCAAAAGCACCTGTAGGGTCACTTGTGGCTGTGACGCATCTCAAAGGTTGGTCATCTGTGTGGCTCTTCTGTTTTCTGCTATGGGTGTTAGGTAGCAGAATACAAATGAGGTGTTTAAACTAATATACTGCACACTTGGACACACACCTACACTGAGTCTTACAGATACCAACAAACGTTAATAATGCATTGCGACCAAGTGCATCGGGGAGTGTACTGTATATTGAGTTACAATGCAAAGCAGTCGGCTATAAACTTAATTTAAATCTTGTGTCTCTGTATTCACACATTGGCCTGTGTGTGTGTGTGTGTGTGTGTGTGTGTGTGTGTGTGTGTGTGTGTGTGTGTGTGTGTGTGTGTGTGTGTGTGTGTGTGTGTGTGTGTGTGTGTGTGTGTGTGTGTGAGATTTAGAGGATGTCATAAGAGAGGAGACAGGGGATCAGATTAGGGAGCTGTGCACATCTGTCAGCATGCAGCCATCTTCAACACCATTAGATTAGAGCTAATGAAGACACTGTGTGCATGTGTCTGTTTATTTGTTAGTTTAGGACACACACACACACACACACACACACACACACACACACACACACACACACACACACACACACACACACACACACACACACACACACACACACACACACACACACACAGGAGGAGAGAGTGTTAAGAGCGAGAGAAAGAGAGAGACTGCCTGGAACCGATTCCTTATTCTGACATCAGCTGCTCAGGTCTCATAAATCAGGCAGGGTTCCTGGGGAACGATTAAAAGCAGCATAACAAAAATTGTTAATAGTCATGTGGCACATAACCAAACAGAAAGACCCTGTAGACCTAAATACACAAGGAGTTATAAGAGTTTCATAAATAAACAAAATACCTGTGGAAGGGGGAACACGGTGAAAAGTGCAACAATATAGTAAGAAGACGCAAAGGAAAGAGCAAGAGGAGAGCTCCTTCCTCCATGCTGCTTCAGCCTTCCTTTCAAATTATAACAGCCCCGTCTCCTGAGAATGTGACATTTTCACGGAGCAAGCGAGGGAGAAATGGAGGTTCAGAAAAGGGTGGGGGGGAGTGAAGACAAATGGGGAAGGGGGGCAGAAAGGCGACTGCAGGTTCTCAGAAGCGGGAAGATGGAAGAATAGAGGGAGAATCAGAAAGAAAGGAGGCAGGAGAGGAGTGAGAGAGAGGGGGGTGAGGGGGCACGGTTTTACTTGGTAGTGTTAGGGATGGATGGAGAGAATTATGAGAAGGGAGGAGTGTGCGGGGGTTATTAGTCCACCCTCCAGAGGCTACTAATGCACTGACCTTCATTAACTCGCATTACTGTCGGTGTGTGTGAGTGTGTGTGCCAATGTGCAACTGTCTTTAGTTAACACTCATTACAGAGTCTTTGTTTAAAGGCCAGTAAACTAATGAAGTCATTAAATAAGTGGAGAAAATCCTGATTCAAGTATTGAAACCCAGAGACTGAGGTAACTTTAAGGACAGGCACAGCCACTGGAAAAACTTGGTGCACAAATAAAACAGAACACAATAATGAGACACACTGTAACAGCATGTCTGTGACTGCCATTTTCAAACCATATTATATGCACTGATGAGTCCACATAGCCATCATGATAGTTGTCTAAGGGACCAGAGTTCACTCAATTATACAGCATAGGAGCTGAATCAGACGTCTCAGGTGTTTGTGTGTGTACGTTTTGACTGGGGATAGATAAACCTGATAAACTGTCTGTCTATCTGTCTGACTATCTATCTGACTATCTATATCTCTCTATCTGCAGGCTCTCCTTGAGACTCAGAAACAGCTTCGTTCTCAGATCTCCAACTTCACCTTCAACCTGGGCTTCTCCGGGAAGTTCTACCACACAGGTGTGTTCTTTGTATTTGTTTTCTTAACATACACACCCTTGTAAAATGTACACAGTAACTCTAACATATATAAATATGCTTTCAAAAACATGTCTAGAAAGGTTTTTGTTATATATATATATATATATACAAGTTAGAGTGATGTTTTGTATAAAGGACATTCACTACACATTACTTTATTCATTTAGGTTGGTTTTTATACAAGAGGTAAAATTGTTTGCCTTTTATAAGGGCTATCAATTTGTTGTTCACTTGTTTTTTATATTTTAATTTGAAATTCTATTTTTTTTTACCAAGCACACTCCATCAATTATATACCAATCTAACATGATATGATGTTGGCTTACTCAATATAAGTAATCTATTTTTATGATAAAGTCTAAAGAGCACTATTTCTCTTACAGTAGGTGGTTGTGTGGCAAATCTGTATTTGAAACATGAAAGGTTACACAATACCGTCAAAATGTCAACTGTTGATTTAATTTATATCAATGTTGTATATCTAAACAAACCGTACAACTAACTTTCAACATATTCATCAAATAACATGGCTTTATAATTGATATTATTATGTACCGGTGTAAAATAAATGTGTCTAATGTAGATATGGGTATTGCAGTCCATGTTTATTTACACTAACAAAATCTCTTATAATATAATAAAGACTTTTACACCCTAAGTCATCACTAATTAATCTACCAAATAACATTTACCAAAGCAAAAAAATACTTTCAGGACAGTCGTCAGACAGAATAATCAATCGCATGAAGTTGATACAGCTTGTAGTACAATGAAATACAAACAATACAATACATATTTTTATCTTACCTTTATAATAAAAGTAAATAAATAACATTTAAGGCGTAAGTGTGATGAGGTGACATACGGCTGTGCATTCTAAGCTTTGTTGTTGTTTCAAGGACAGATTTTATTGATTTTCTAGTTAAAGTGTCTAAATCTGCAGCAGCAGAACACAGGAGTAAGATACAGTGAAGACGAATAATAGAGGTGTGACTGAACATAATTATAATTAGGAAATAGCTGATACGGACTAGAACGTATTACCATGGCATCTGTTATTGCTATGGCATGACTTTTTGTCACCATGGTATCAGACCGCCACCATATTTAGCAACCCACCCTTAAAACAACCCAGTTGCTTAGTGATGATATCCAAGATCCATAATATGCTCCTTATCTACATGAAGTGTGCATTTATACATATTGTTCCATGTCCTTTTGTCCTTGTGTGTGCGTGACCATGTGTGGGTTTTGTGTGTGCAGGCACGGTGGAGGAGGACGAGGGAGACGATTTACTATTAAAGTATGTGGATGAGTTCTGGTGGTTCCCCCACATGTGGAGCCACATGCAGCCTCACCTCTTCCACAACGAGTCATCGCTGCTGGAGCAGATGGTCCTCAACAAGGAGTTTGCTCTGGTGAGATGGATGCGCACACTCAGACACGCACACTCATTTCTTGCAGTTGTTTGTTCTATTGTTGCATTTTTTAATCATGCTCGCTTCCCATGATTGCATTTTCTTCAAGGACGTCTGTTGCTGTTGGTAATTGCTATTTCTTTGCTACAGCAGATTGCTGAGATGAAGTTTGCAGGTCAAATTACTGGAACTATTCTAACACAAACAATACACTTTGTTACTTAAACTACTTTACAGGAAATATAAAAATGCTTCTTTGTTTACGTTGCATAAAAACATTTTCTAGCGTGGAATGTTTGGTGTTCATATACAAGGACTTTGAAATTGTAAACTTGGTTTACTTTCCTGTGTCTAATTGTTGTTAGGTTTATGTTTTGATTTAGTTTTCACAAGTGAATACTGTAAAGAAAACCTGTGAATGTCTTGAAGGTGCACAAATATGTTGAATTACATTCTTAACGCAAATGACTTCCATATAAACTCATTTTTATGAGGCGGTGTTCGGAAAATAGTTGTATTTCTGTCAGCGAAGAAGAATGTTTTAACAGAGTCTAGTACTAATTTTCCACTGTAAAAAACAAACAGACGACATTAATATCCCTGTTGGGCAGCGATGCACTTATTCAGATGGGCACACCTGAGCCCAGTTTAATCTGAAGTCCACCAGGTTATTCTAGCCTTCCTCTGCATTCTTTTCCTTTGCTTTGTTAGCAGATGTGTGACTGAGTTCAACCAAACTGTAGGATCATGCCCTGTCGCACATACAATGCAGAGAGGGGGATGGTTCATGATGTTGAAGGTGAACGCGATCATAAAGTGTGATCCCTCACCTCTGTTGTACACACACACACACACACACACACACACACACACACACACACACACACACACACACACACACACACACACACACACACACACACACACACACACACACACACACACACACACACACACACACACACACACACACACACACACACATATACGTATTCCACTCCCTCATCCCCTGACCGCTGATGCTTAGCTTTGACAGTGTGTGTAGGTGTGTGTCAGAGCGAAGGACAACACCATCAGTCTGCAAGATGCACCCGGCACCATCCACCCTCACACTCCCACACATACACATGCTCACACAAACTATTTTCAACCCGAAGGCCGCCGTCGTAACAAACAAAACACAAACCAGGCGCTTCTTGTACAAGGTCAGACTGTTGGGCCCGGTGTTTATGTCCCACCATGTCCTCTGTCAGAGTTGTAAATGCGCCATAACTTCTGTTTATGTATATAACCCTCACATATATGTCTCTGCGTATGTATGTCCTCCATCTCTAGGAGCACAACATCCCAGTGGACATGGGCTACGCCGTGGCCCCTCACCACTCCGGTGTGTACCCAGTTCACCTGCAGCTGTACAAGGCGTGGAGACGTGTGTGGAACATCCAGCTCACCAGCACTGAAGAGTACCCCCACCTCAAACCTGCCCGCTACCGCAAGGGCTTCATCCACAACAACATCATGGTGAGGACACTACCCGAGGCCCTTTGATGCATGTCATCCCCTTTATCAGCCTTGTATCATTGGCCTTTGGTTGTTTTATTGAATATAGCAGACAAATCAATCAATGAAATATGCTCAACCTTAAAAGCACTTTGATTAATTGACATATTTTGGAACAACCTACAACATTTATAACCACCTTCACAGCTATTTACCGGGTAGTTGGTGATGAACAACTCATTTTATTTGTTAATCTTAATGCAGATTGTTTCATTATTCATAACCATTACATTGTGTAATTAATAATGACTTATTAATGATAAGTCAAAGCAAAGATAATTGTATTGTGTGACTTATAATATACTTCTACTAAAGGTCTTGAATGTAGCCTAACACTCGAAGCGTATTATGTTTTGTCCTTGCCCTCCATGACGGAACAATTACTTGATTCTCTCATCTAAAATGAAAATTATGAGTTGTAAATTCTTAAAAAGACTATCTCGAAGCTTAAATGCAGAATCATTTAGTCACAAGCAACTGATTGGATTATTATATCTGACTTTGAAAAACTGTTTTTATTTACTTTAATCTTTTTGCATTCAAATAAGCGTTTGCTGAATAGTAAATTGTTTACTGATTGTTTCTTGCGGTCCTTAACAGAAAATCAATGATGCCGTGCATGGTGTGTAACCTCTGTGTCTCTGTGCTTGTGTGTGTGTGTGTGTGTGTGTGTGTGTGTGTGTGTGTGTGTGTGTGTGTGTGTGTTCGGGTGTGATCTATTTTTTGACCTCGTCTCACAGCAGCTTTGATTTAATATTTAATGGCTATCCAAGGTGGTTAAAGGGGTTAGCTTTTCGTTTGTATACATCTGTATGCATTTGTATATGTGCCGGGTGTGTATCGTAGAATACTTATCAAGTTATGAAATCATTTTTACACTTTTGTGCTCCAATAAATGATTCATCAGTCACAGTTTGCGAAAGCAGTAGAATAATACTCCTGTCGCCCCATCCAACTAAGCAAGTTGTATTCGTCCCGCCCTCTTTATCTCCTCCTCCTCATCTTCATTCACTTGTCAGTCAGGCTCTTTGTCAGTGTTCACAAATGCTCCCTTATTGACAAAAGAACCAATCACATCTGACACCAAAATTACCAGTCTATGTTGTTCTACTGTTTCTGGGTTCTGGGAAAACAATTTAAACTGACGGCAATGTCAATTTACTAATCAGTCCTATAACTTGGCTTTTATTTCTTGACATTTTGTCACAGCTTCATAAAAGGCAGCCACTTAATCCTACATCATCAATACAATAACATGCCGACACTTTGACAGGCTATAATGTGTTATTATACATTATCAATAGTAAGGTAGTGAATCACTGAATCACATAACAAGCCAATTAACAAAACTACATGTTGTGCACAAAGAAAGAAAACAAAAGAAGAAACAAGTCAGGAAGGTAAACAGAATGTTTTTGTTTTACAGAAGAAATGTTTGTTTTCAAAGAATAGCTGAAGGGAAAATAGAGGCTGAAATAAAATGAAATCCCAAGAAAATATTATTCTCAAGTTGACCTTCCATCCCAATGATGGCGCTTTTGTTGTTACAATCTTTCGAAAAACATTTAATACAATAGTTTGTGCTGTAATAACGTCTTGTTGGAAAATGTGGACCAAAAGCACCAAAATGAAATTGGTAGGAGAATCAGGACATGCAAATCAGATCCAGGAAAAATGATGATCAAGCACAGCGTGAGCTTCCATCAGCTGAGTTTTCCTGGTCTCTCAGTTTTGCCCTTCTCTGGTGCAAGATTTATGTTTAGTAAAGAGATGACATATGACACTCTTCACTTCAGTCAGCTGTTTTCTAATTCTCAAAGGAAAATGTTATGACGTAATTACTTTTGGGAGGCACAGTGGGCCTTCAGGTTCATAAATTAGAATTAGCAACCAATGTTGGTCTCAGCAGTGTCCAGTATATGCTGTGTCCCTCAAAACAAAGCATAACTAGACGGAGGTCTTTTTATGTACACATTTATATTTTTCGAATTCTCTGGTTTGAGCATTTCTTGTCAATACTACAATAATAAAGCAATATTTATCCACATCAGCAGTAGAATATTGTAAGATTTTATAAAAAGCTGCAGTATAAGGAAATATTTCAGGAATGAAATTCGAAACTCAGCTTTTTAGCCAGAAAAATGCTCTTGAAAGAACTTCTGAACAACTAAGCCAACACCATGTGCTGATGAAAACATGAATAAAAGCTACACAACAGCAACACTGTAGAAATATACAAATATGTATTAGTATCCACTGTTAAATATAATACAGTACAGTAGGTCTCGGGAGCAATGAAAAAACAGTGTAGGAATAGTGAAGCGGTTCATCTATTACTCCAAGACATTGCATGCTGCACTGACTATAGCAAAGGGAGGCAAGGAAAAATGGAAAACAAACTTTTGGATGTGAAACATTATTCTGAGAAGCAGTTGTGTGCTTGTGTGCGCCTGTATGCAGAATTAAAAAAAAGGAAATCATTTCACCATATATCAGCTGGTGAACTTTTAAATTCCCATAATTCATCTAGCTTCCTGAGTTACTCTAGCACATCAGTCACAACCTTCCCATATTCCTCACCTTTCGCACTTTTTCACATCCAATTTTTCTTGCAATTTCTGTCCATTAATCTCTTTCCTCTCTGCCCCTTGCTCCATCTTTGTTTGCTCCAAGGAGGACAGGAAGTTGTCTTAAGGCTGTAAAATTGGTGCTTGTGTGTCTCTGTCAGCAGATTGAGAACCACCCACTGGACCCACTGTATCAGAACAAATCACACTGAGATATGGGCTTGTGTGTACGTACGTGTGTGTGTGTGTGTTTGTGTGTGTGTGTGTGTGTACGCATTCTCGCAAACATGCATACCTGTGTGTGTGTGAATCTGTGTGTGTGTGTGTGCGTTTCTTTTTAAAATGTACTATATCAGTTTGAGCTATAGCTCTGTGGATAATTGGTTTGGTGAAATAGTGCTGAGTGTCTGTGGCTCTGGTGGCCTTCTCTCTTTCTCTCTCTCTCTCTCTCTCTCTCTCTCTCTCTCTCTCTCTCTTTCTCTTTCTCTTCTTCTCTCTCTCTCTTCTCTCTCTTCTCTTCTCTCTCTCTCTCTCTCAATCTCTCTCGGGGTGGCCTCATCTCTCTCTCTCTCTCCAGGTCTCTCCTCTACTGCTCTCTCTCTCTCTCTCTCTCTTTCGCGTGTGTGTGTGTGTGAGTGTGAACGACTGCAGTGTTTTATAGATAAACCAATATCTGTGCTTCATGCTTTTACTCTCTATTTCACACAGAGAAGTGTTCCGCAAGGAGTTCACAATAAAGACCTTCTTCTCTTTTTGTTCATTTAAGTCATTTAATGACCTAATGAAAAGAGAAGAATCCATCTACTGTTAAGCACGTGACAAGGCAATCTGTGATTCTTTCATGTACTGAATGTTTTGGGCACTTTTTTTTGCTTTTTTACAGCATAGAATATTTAGAATATACATTTACATCGCTCCAAAAAAACGTTTGACTCAGAGTGGAATGATTTGTCAAATTGAATATATAAAGTAAACACATTTCAATATGTCATTGCAGTTATGTAATTGTTGTTGTCAGGTTTAAAAACTCTATCAACCACACAGATTTACTATAGTAGTGATAAATAAAATCTGATTAAGTAGACGTGGTACCCTGCTGAGGATGCAATCTCAGAACCCATCAGCTGAAGGGTCGGATGACGATAGTCCTCTGGGGGAAGGGGCTATATTTCTGGGGTTCCAGGGTAGCAAGCCCATAACCAGGCCAAGACTTTATTGTCTGTGTGTAAGTCCATTTTTAACAGTCCAGTTAGCACCTTGAGATGAGAGAATTGAGTTGGAATTGAGAGATGACGTCTACAACTGGATTGTTGCACATGTAGCCAGTTTACAGACACATTTTAAGCCAATCAAAAGCTAAGTCCTTATCAGGAAATGTCCCTTTAAGCCTAGGCATTTCTCCTCTTTTACTCTCTACACGGACTGTTACACTCAGACAATAAATATAAACCAGACTGCTTCCAATGACAACATCTTGTACCGTTGCCTACACATTCCACTTATGAATGCAGAATCTGTTTATAAAGATTAATGAGTATGTAACTCACACAGGGCATGGCGGTGTTTAGTGGCCAAGGGTGCATGGTGCATCTGCTCCAGGTGGGATTTACAGTAATCCATTATCATCTCTCTCCGCTACGGTAAACAACAAGTCACCAAAATACCAAATAGCTGAAGGCAGGGGGAAGACTTAACTTCATCAGTTTAATTCATGCACCTGCATGAAAATAAAGGGTCTCTACTGGTGTAGTAATCTCCTCTGTACAGCTGTTCAGGACTCATGGCTTCAGCACAGCAGTAAATGGGTTGTCCTTGAAATAGTTTGACTCCTTTTGAACTTTTTACAGCCAACATATTGTATTGTCATCACAAGAAAGTCACAGGTGGAACTAAAAACATTTAATGCCGGCTCCATTCTTTAGAAGTTTCCGAGTAAGCTGTAAAATACAGCACCTAAATAGAGCAAAGCTGTCATTAATGTCCTTGATAACACCTTTACTTTTTAATTACAAGTGGAAATTCCAGCTGTGAAAAATGATGTGACTTGAACCATCTGTAGAATTGGCACCTGTGCTTCTCCACTGCCACAGGTAACATTACCATATGCTGGGTGACACAACACATCAGAATATCCCTGACCTGCTCTGCTGTCGGCTTCTCTTATTTTAAAAACTGCAATGTGGAAAAGCTTGACTCTATACTTATACATTGTATCCTTTCAGCTTTAGTCTTCTATGCTTTTAGCTGTTTTCTTTGTTATATAAAATGAAGTCTTTGTATCTAGTTTGTTTGTACGTTTGCCTTGAAAAATATGAATGATCAGCAAAAACCTCAGAGAACTGGCTCTTTAGTTTCCTGTTTAATCTCAAATCATTGTATCACTTTGGTTTCACATGGCACTTAAATTGGAACATCAGAGTGTGTTTACAGGTCCCTAGGAAGTACTACTGCATGTTTGCAATGTGTAGAAAACATTCTGTGGCTCCGGGGGACCTAAGCCAAATCGGATTAATGTTAATTTGCATTTTCTATGTAAAGCGATAATACTAAGGATATTAACCACTCCTCCTTTTAAAACCCGTGTGTGTAGGTGCTGCCCCGCCAGACGTGTGGCTTGTTTACTCACACCATCTACTATAAGGAATACCCTGGTGGGCCTAAAGAACTGGACAAAAGCATTCGTGGGGGAGAGCTGTTTCTCACCCTGCTTCTCAACCCAGTGAGTCAGAGAAACTACACACACAAAGACACACACACACACGCACGCACGCACACACACACACACACACACACACACACACACACACACACACACACACACACACACACACACACACACACACACACACACACACACACACACACACACACACACACACACACACACAGGGAGACCTGTTACTTCCATTTTGATTTTTGCATCTTAAAGAGGTTACAACTTGGTTTCCCGCTCTCTCTATAAAAGTAGCTTCCTATCTGTCTGGTTCATTCTTTTTCATTTTGTGTGTGTATGTGTGTGTGTGTGTGTGTGTGTGTGTGTGTGTGTGTGTGTGTGTGTGTGTGTGTGTGTGTGTGTGTGTGTGTGTGTGTGTGTGTGTGTGTGTGTGTGTGCGCGTGCATGCATAAGTGCGTGCGTGTGATTGTGTGTCTGTGCTTCTAACTGTGGAGCTGTGTTCATCTCCCCACTTTAAATTAGGTCACACCACAGGGGGAGTTGCTGTCACACACACACTCACACACACAATCTCACGCACGCGTGCAAGTAGGTATACTCCCCCTTTCGCTTACCACTGCTGTGTATGTCAGCTCAACTGGATTCTGCTTTGAATTAATGAACAGAATTAGGTTTTGGTGGCAGTTAAGATTCATCCTCACGTGCCTTCACACAGTTGAAGGTAGGCATAGAAATTCCCAGGAACTCTGTCTCAATCCAGAGAAGCTCATAGACCAGCAGTAGGCTGCATTGAAGTGTCAGGTAGAGGAGTGCTGAACTAGAGGAGCTGTCAGAACTCAGCCAACATCACAGAGTCGAGTGCAGCTTCCCACAACAACCCAATCTTTTCTTCTTTTTCTTTGGTTCTGCCATTCTT